>NC_092349.1:5180049-5525145 GCF_963676685.1 Mytilus edulis
AAAACTTTACAAGTATTTCTTTATTTGAAACAAAGATAAATTCTGCACATTTTTTTGAAAAGTGCAAATTTAACAAAGACTAATAGGGGAAAATCAATGGTGGTATAACACCTAAAAGCCCCAGTTGTATTTTTGCGACCATAATAGTAATATTTTGGCATTTCAAAATAAAAATACTTGCAAGTACTTAAAACAAAATTCTTTGCATATTCATTATTTTGTTATTTTAGATACCAAAGACCTAAAGTTACAACTCCAGTATGACTACAAATTTATCTTGAACTTGACGAGAACATTGACGTCATCAACTGTTATCCAATGTGCCCGTGAATGTATAGGGCAAAACCAGACCGGAAGTGCATCATACTATGATGGAGATTGCTTTTGTCACTCGAATGTTTTTACCAGTAAAGACGATGCGGATTTGATAATCGGTGCTGTTTACATTAAACCTGTCACTTACATTGAAGGTAATTGCACGTGGTTGAGAAAGTTATTCAGAATAAATAAAAAAAAAATACTGGGTTCAACAGCCTTTCAACTGTCGATGATTATTACTACAGTAATAGACCTAATAGCTGGGAAAACTAAAGTTCTAATGTTCTATCAACCTGTGTAATTAATAGATAAAAATAATTAATGAATTACATTAAATTTTTATAGGGAAGAGCCAGGAGAAATTTTGAAATGAACATGCTGGCCTGGTAAGAACAGGGAAAAAATATAATGTCCAACGTGGGAAGAAAATAAACATTCAGTCACACAAAATGCAGAACATAATTATGAACAAAAGAACTCTTTTCTTTTCGAGATTTGTCTTATAAAAAAACAATTGCCGGTCATATAAAAATAGTAATCAATGTAATAATGTATATTTCGTCCATTACCCATGCAAATCAGATGGTGGTCACCTTAAAATAAAGTGTTTGTTTTTGACATTTGACCTATATCGTTTGTTTTCCTACATTATTTATTTGTTTCTCTATTTTCAGCTGACACAGATGAATGTCCAGATGATTACCATTATTACAGAAATGTTTCCTGTTTTAGATTCTTTGACACATTGGTAAATCACGGTACAGCAGTACAATTTTGTCAGAAGCTAAATACTACCTTGATCAAGATTGATAGTAATGACAAACAAGAACATGTAAATCAGTATTTAGGTATGTTTATTGTAATCAATTAGCACATTACTTTCTGCCTTGGAAAGAAAGTACAAGTGTTCATATAACAAGAGCTATTGGCTAATTGTGTTTCGATCGCTGCCCTTGGATGTATTCCTGTTACTGGGATATATTTTGGTAATTTGTTGATTTATTGATTAATTGATTGATTGATTGATTGGTATATGATTCACTCATTCATACGTACATAAAAGTTTGCAAATACAGATATATTCAATAACTGATTATCTGATTTGATGGGACAATCAACATCTAGAATACAAATCCATGTACATGATATAATACATGAAGCAATTTTCATAACATACGAAATATTTTGCAATTGTAGATGTATAATCATAAATGAAAACAATACCCATTCAAAAGTCGTTCCTTCGATTGGTTGATGTAAAAAACAAGCTTTACGACCATTCGTTTTCTAAGTATAGATATTGAAATTAAATTGCAAAGACTAAATTTTGGATATGCTTGTGATTAATAGAAAATGTGCGTTAAATGATGAAAGTTCATACAAAGAAGGCGATAACTGGTTTGTAAAGTGAACATTGTTTATTAAATGTAAACAATTATACATTATAGATTGGTTTCCAGCCGAATTCGTCCATATACAGGGGTACAGAGGACTTGAGCATGTTGAAGATTTGTGGTTTTATGACGATGAGAACGAGCAGCTGGAATTCAGCAACTGGAACCAAGGTCAACCTGTCAACGATCCAGAGAATGGTCACATAGTGATGGATATATTAGAGGGTGGTGGTCACTGGTCTAATGTTAATCCTGATTACGTAGCAAACGTCTTATGTGAAATTAACATTTAAGACAAAGGGAAATAAGATGACTGTTATATTTATTTCTTGAAATATAGACAAACACATGATATATGCCAATCTGCCTCCAAACATAACTACAGTTATTCTGAATCCATGCATTTTTTTAGGCTGACCAAAGTCAGAAGCCTCTGACCTTTGTTAGTCTTGTATTTTTTTTTAATATTAGTTCATTAATATGTTTTGGAGTTAAGTGTGGAGTTTTTTTTACTGAACTAGTACACATTTTGTTTAGGGGCCGACTGAATCAGGCGAGGGATCTTTTTCAATGTGTTGAATACATATTGGTGTCCTTCGGCTGTTTTCTGTCCTTTGCTTGGGTGTCTGTCTCTATTAATTATTCCCCATTTCGATTGACAATCTTATTTATGACCAAGTAGAATGAGATGAATGTAACATTGTCACGTTCCTATTTCTTGTATAGACAACGAAATATAGGCAAACCAATGATACTTATCTGCTTTCACACATACATGTAACAACAGTTATTCTGAATGGACGTTTATATAAGTACGTGTCCACTGCATATGAACGACAGATACTGAGCATAGCCAAGTGAAACATTTCTGTGCAATGTTAATTGGAATCGCTTTATTGAAGACCCTTTTTAACCAGATTTTGGACTTTTTGGTTTTAAAAGCTTCAACTTCGTCTTCTTTTTTTTTTTACCTTCCTTTAACTTAAAGCTGATATGAACGCTTCTGATAAATCTAGTGGAGCCGAAACGAGCGTCTGGGTGTAATACATTATCTGATGGTTAGATAATAGATTCGTTATTGGTTGAGAAAGGTTAATATACAGTTTGAATCAGATGTAACGTAGGGTAGCACGTTGTTAAATTCAATTGAATTGGACGACTATCAGGGATTTTTGTATAATTTTGAAAAGCTACAATTTTAAAAATTCAGAAATGACACCCTCGCGGTAAAACAACAACTACAAAAAATATAGATTTATTATCTGATTTATAATGTTTTTATCTTTAACCATTTTTTCAAAGATTTTTATTACATATTTTTGTTTAGTGAAATAATATGACTTATTGCACAGATGTATTAGCGATATCAATTAAAGATAGATAACATAATTTTAATGTCTTAAATCGAAATGTCATTATTTTGTGTATTTAGACATATACAACTAGATGTTTCTCATATTTGTTCCGTATACCAATGGAGCTCGTATGATGTAGTATATCTGTTATTTACATACTTCTGTGTAAATATTCCATACATGCATATGCATATTCTAAAGTCACTTCCATGCAGAACAGTTTAGGTGATGAGAATCAAATATCGGTCTGAAACAAAAGGTCAGTCCAAACACGAATAAGACAAGGTGGTTCGACAAAGAAGGCCAATGTATCACTCTGTAAAAAACTTTAGTTTTGTATAACATTGCAGTCGCGGATCCAGAAATTTTCATAAGTGGGGGCCCACTGACTGACCTAAGAGGGGGCCCGCTCCAGTCACGCTTCAATGATTCCCTATATAAGCAACCAATTTTTTTTCCAAAAAGGGGGGGCCCGGGCCTCCTGGGCCCCCCCTAAATCCGCCTCAGCATTGGTCACATGACAATCCAAAGAGCATAATACCTGTTATATGTTTTATACTTGCATTTAGATTTCTATTCAAACCAAAAAATCTTTTGTCTTTGTGAGAAGAAAGACAACTCTATGTGTATGTACATTTTTGTTTATCCTTACGTACGTGTAACATAGTCTTTAAGAAAGGTAAAATCTATTATTTAATGTCGCCTGCGAGTATTTTTTCCTTGGAAAGTGCATATGCTAATGAGAGAGCAACTACACAAACAATCCAAAGACTTCTAGAGCTAGCGCTGTGTGGTGAAAGAACTTGAGGGCTTGCCATTTTGTTACAGACGTTGTATGTTGCTTTCTCGAGTAACGTATATATAACCCACTATTATTTAACAGGGTTTATATATAAACAGGGTATGATCTTGTGTGTGTTTTATCACAAGAATTGCTTTTTCACATTATTTTGTGGCATGTTGCGATCTGCGTAAAGTTTAAGACATGGTTGACAATATTAACGATCATGTCCGACCATATGTAAAAAGTTCAACATAAAAACCAAATTCCGTATAGTGATTGTCCTTGAATTTCGACTGTTTTCGTTAACTCAATCATTGATAAGTAGTTCTAGTATGCGAATCTAAGCTGGAAATGCCGGGGAGTTTGCATAAACCCTAGCAAACATATCGAACTTAAAATGTGAATCAATAATACTGAGCTTTGTAAATAATTTGACAAGCGTTCAACGATAATATGTATTTGCCTCTCTCTAATACTGTTCCAGCTTTTACAATGTACAAAGAATAAATCGAATGAATGCCTATTGAATCTATTGATATTCAACCTTAGAAATTGTTTATTTAATTTCGTTCTTTAAAATTCTCATGATTAGCAATTGAAATCGTATTCCGGGAAATTCTGGTTTCTATGAAATACAATGTTATTCCATCCTTTATTTCACGAAAAGCCATGATTAAGTAAACACAACATATTTGTTCTTTGCATTCAAGGATTTTATAACGAAATCAATGACACTTAAATGTTTATAGTACTGCATCCAGAGTTCATTTTTGAAAACTGTAATGCTCCGGAAGAACACACACCTAAATCATATATCGATGGAAAGAGGAAAACATGTGCAATAAGAAAAGTTGGGTCGTAAAAATCCAGAGTGGTCACAATTTTGTGAAATTCAGGTCAAAGGTCAGATCTAAAAATATCAATATTTCAACTTCAAGGACAAAAAGGAGAAATGTTCTGATATTTATAAAATAAAATGCTACAGAAACGATGCAATCATAAGCATATGCTATAAACGATGTTAAAACGAAAAATTTGACTACTTATATGAAGAGCTGCAATTACAAAATGGAGTTGATTTGGAACCTTCTGCTTTTTTTCCATTTATGACATAGCAAAAGAAGAAGTGGCCTTGACCTTTTCACATCCATAAACTTTAATATTGTGTATAGTGTTTCACTATAGTATATTACAGAATTATTTTTTAAACTAAAAAAACACCAGTTTATCAAATTATTTCAATATTTTTTCTATCTTTGAAAAAACCAAATTCAAGCGCTGAAACAGTGTTTTTAATTTTGCATCTTAAAGGTTGTGTTTTTTGTGATAATTAGTATCTAGTTATAAATAAATACATATTGTGTATGTGAAAAGTCTGGACAGATCAGTTATAATACAAAATATACTAAAGTCACCCGAGGCGAATGCGAGGTTTAAAAAAAATGAGTGTAAAACAAAGTCAGTTTGGTGCATGAACATTTTCTTAGTTGGATATTTCTGGTAAAAAAGATAACCCATTAATTTTTTAAGGGAAGGATGAAAAATTATACAATGCAATGCCAATTGTCTAATGTTTAATTCAAAATCAGTCATGATCCTTATATAACTTTTAAAAGCGACACACAATAGCTCAAGTATTCATTAAATAGGGACATGAATCAATCTCTTAGTCATCATATGCGGATTTAGTACGCGTATTAGCATTACAACACATTTCCCTTTTTTTTTACAAGAGCAAGTTCGCCGCAGGACATAGTTTGTTCAAGGCAAACACAGTTTTTGAGTACAAATGCTACCTGGAGCGTAAATACCGTCATGATTCGGTCAAACTCGTCAGATATAGTCTTGCCTTGGCATAGGAAACACAAAAGCAATGTGAGTACAAAGTTTCGATCAATATTCGTGACCCATATTCCCATATGCATATGCATGATATATCTGCACTGCCAATTCCAAATGTAATGGGGCGAATGTTGCTACAGAAACGATTGTTTTTGTGATAGCAATACATTAACTAATTTTTGTTATCTTTAGGGACAATATACGGTTCAGAAGCGCCTTTGTGTTATTTTTCATTAATTAACTAACAAATGAACTTAAGAGCCTAGGCTCCGTGTTGAAGACCAAACCGTGACTTATAATGGTTTACTTTTATAAATTGCGACTTGGATGGTGTGTTGTATCATTGGTTCCATACCACATCTTCCTATATCTATTAAGAAGTTATGCGGGAATCATTTTCATATAAATACCTAAGCGAGCACATAGCTCATAAGAGCACTGGTGGCAGGGTGAAGTAATTGTTCTTCTTTTAATGTATCCTTGATATTTTCTGACACACCTTGCTGTAATTCTGAAAGTCTTAACATAGACTTCAATTTCCTGCAGCAGATATGGCATCCCCTATATTGAGTTCAGAGCTAAACTCTATATTTCATATTCCTTGGCCCCACTGTGTCTAGTTAGTTCTGGAGTTTGGAAGTTTGGTAAACATCAGAGACAATCTTGGGTAAAAGTTTGAGGTAAAAGTGATCGGTATATGTAGGGGATGTGCTACATGAGAAAGGCTTTCTTTTATGGAAGAACAGATCACATCACTATTAATCGTTATAAATGAACTGACAGCAAGTTCAAATTCTAATTTTTCAGTAACTGTTTTACCTAATTGCACAGGTGTTGACTTCAATAAGAACTTGGTTATATGCATGGATAAATGACTACTCACATTAATTAGCACAACTTAAAAGACTGTCAACACGTTTAAAGGACTCAGTTTTGTGTAGTTTTCTAGTTTGTTTTTAAAGGTTTTTCTTTTACACAAAAACCCTGTTTTCATATCCAAACTACAAGGAAGAAACTGAGCGCGAGATTGTATAAAAGTGTCAGGTTGTGAGGATACATGTCGATCAGTTTGATCGCATATATGGATTTCTGTTGTTTCTTATTTAAAGTTCCCCAAGGGTGACTGGGGAAACGAAATATGGTCACTTGGTCTTCTCCCGACCGGCAGTAAAACGAAGTGGGGTGTCCGTTTGGCTGTGCGGGATGTATCAAGTGCACAGTCACGTCATGTCAGAATGGGGACGTTAAATCCGATGCCTCGTGTAAAGGGAGCGCCACGTTCTTTGCACGTTAAACACCCTTGCAACAACTCTTTGAGGGGTTCGTAGGTGGCCTGTTGCTTTGGAAAATTTCTGTCCCAATCCAATATGCCATCATTTTCCATTGGCAGTCCAAATTTTCCCGACCATAATCCCGAATGGCCTTTATTATGACAAAACCTACCCATTGTTTTTATTGTTAACTTTTTCTCGTCCTGAACATGCATGCAATATTTGCCACTGGACGGTAAGTAACCAACAATCAATCAATCAATCTAATTTAAAGGCGCCACATTTTTGCCTTCTGGTGCAAGTCTCATAATATCACTGATGATTCGCCCAAGGAAAGCAGAATATCAAGAGAAGTTGGTTTTAGCATCACCTTGTCACACATCAATTATCTGCGAAACTTAGAAACAATAGTACTTTCCCCCCGACCACTTGCATGCAAGTAATTTCTCTGAGGTTAAACATTGACATACAATGTATTTTCAAACAATATCAACTAAAGTCATAATCCGGAAAACCTTTTATCCGAAGGATTTGGTTAACTTTTATAAAAAGTCAAAATTTTATTAACAAAAATACTTATTTACAGAAAATACACGAAAGAACTACTATATATATTCAAATCACTCAAAAATAAATTAACTTCTCCTACAAAATCTGCATAATCACATCGAAACTATCAAATTAATTGTGAAGGAAATAATAAATGGTGGAGCTGATTGACGGATAGGAAATTGCAGTAATTAAAAAAGGTACAAATGATGTTTTTATTTTTGAGTTTTTGACAAAATTGTTTGGAATTTGCCCAACAAAATTTGCATGCAGTATCGCAATAATTTGTTTTGTCCTCTCAAATGTCAAATACTGTTTTTGAATCATATGTTTTCTCGTTTTCAAAGAAAAACGCGTTACATTTTTATTTAAAAAACAGCCAACTTTAAGTTTGAACGTTTTACTTGGAGATGGTATTATATTTATGTCTTCATCATTCGAATGATCCTTGATGATATGTGCATAGAAAATATTTACGAAAATAGCGGGAAATTTAACCAAAAAATATATTTTTGGATTTTAAGGTAACTACCAAAACCGTAAATTGAGGGGTACCCCAATTAAAGGGATAAAATACAAAAATGTGACCATAGAAACTTTTTACGACCCGACGGAAATTAAAATATAGATATTATTCTATCATTTAAAACAATTTGCAGCCGTGTGATATTCCGGACCATTAAACTCGTTAACTAAGCATCCTTTTCGATGTCAGTTGCAGTACTATTAAGGTAATGATACCATGATGTTTAGATATTTGATTTTGAAAAGTAAAATAGTTACTCCCCAAAGGAATGACAATTTTAACAATTATATGAATGTGCTAAAACTAAAATTGTAATCTTTAAATCAAATCCGTAATGTTGACATTTGATAGTTATGGTTACACTTATTATATCATTATTTGTTTTATGTCGTTAAGCTGTTAATGTATTTGGGTTTTCAATACTTTAAGTATCGATTACACTTGGGAATTTTTCATAAACATATGAGTTATTCGTATGCAAATAAGTTACATTATGTTTGGTACCATTGATCATTAGTAAAAGTGGCTGATTTTCAAATACATTAATTTCAATCATTCTCGTATCCTTCTATGCAATTACCTTTAAGTTAGTTTGTGTTACCTTGAATTGTCTCTTTTATATCGGTTTAAGAGATTTGAACACCAGTCAACTTATGTTGCCTTTTCAGCATCAATGCAGTGTGGTTTTTCTTAACGGCATTATTGATACCTATCCAGACATATCTTACACAATTAACAGAGGAAGTTTTTAAAATTATAAAAAAACGGCACAAAAAGGACTGTATGAGGGAAAAAATCGATTCAATATAAAGAGTTTTGTAAGATTCAAACTGTATTAATTTATTAGATCACTCATTGGACATGCGTAATAATAAAGATCATATTATCAACGCCATTCCAAATTCTAAATCAACTGTTTATTGTACGTCATTCCAACGTTGCAAAATAACGTTGTACACCTTTTAAGTGTCTGCTGGGTAGTTCTTTGATTTTGTTTTCGTTATTAGAGGTAATCTATATACGAAGTTTAATTGTGTACTTGTAGTTCTTATAAATTGTTTTACTTCTGGTTCCATCACAATAATGAAGTACAATATAGCATCAACATAATGCAGATTGAAGGAAAAATGTTAGTTAAACATGTTATAACGCAACAATATCTTTTATATGTTGACTTTGTAACTGAACTTTCATTTCGATGACGCAGTAGCATATAAGTCCAATAATTAATACTACGGCTAAAATGAAGTAACTATGTCCAAACGCAATTGCACATCCGGTGGCGTAGAACATCCGGTAAAAGGCAATAGCTGCTTCCTGTTTATGCATGACAGTTATTCCGAATAAAGCTGAAAAAGAAAATACAAAAGTATTGATCAAAGCACACTAGGGTTTAACAACTCCCTCAAATATTGACATTTAAAACATGTATTGATTTTATTGATTAATATGATGCAAAACTATGTTCTCCGCTGGATGGTCTTATTAATCTTTGACTATTATCAATATTTTTCAATTTGTAAAATAAATAGAATGATCACTTGATGCTTTTACAAATATATATTGTAAAATAACCAAAATACCGTACTCCAAGAAAAATTAAAATCGGAAACCCAAAGCTCAAACACATCAAACGAATAGAAAACAACTGTCATATAATCTACTTGATACATGCATCTCATTATTTAGAGTATGGTGGATTAAACATGGTTTTATAGATGTTAAACCTATCACTTGTATGACGTTCGCATAAAACTCTATTATAATCAATGACAACAATGTGTAAACAAAAACAAACCAGGCATAATGGGTACGCGTCTGGTGTACTAAATCATAATCCTGGGACCTTTGATAACTATCAAAATGCAAAAAAGGGGGATACAACAGTCTTTTCCTTGCTTTGGTCGATGCCACTGCTGGTGGACTTTTCGTCCCCGAGGGTATCACCAGCCAAGTAGTCAACACTTCGGTTTTGACATTAATATCAATAATGTGGTCATTTTTATAAATTTCCTGTTTACAAAACTTTGATTTTTTGGAAAAACTAAGGATTTTCTTATTCCAGGCATAGATTACCTAAGCCGCATTTGGCACAACTTTTTGGAATTTTGGATCCTCAATGCTCTTCAACTTTTTACTTGTTTGGCTTTATAAATATTTTGATATGAGCGTCACTAATGAGTCTTATGTAGATGAAACGCGCGTCTTGCGTACTAAATTATAATCCTGGTACCTTCGATAACTATTTACACCACTGGGTCTATGCCACTTTTTAACATTTTTTAACTTAAGGGTCCAACAAAGTGACTTTTTCATATCCCCTTTCATGTGAACTTTAGGGACACAGATAGTAAAAAGATACTTCATTGCATAGCTACATATACATTTGTATTTATGCAGAGTTATAGGACATTGATGCGCATACAACATGTCAATTTATTTATTAGATTAGTTTATCCTCACCATGAAAAGATATTGCATACTAGTAGTAAATCAGTGAGTTCAATTTCATTAAATGCATAAAAACCACTCTCTTTAATTCTTTTCTTGTAATGTTAAATAGAACTTAATGCATGACCTTTACACTTAATCAATTTTCTTTTTTAAATCTCTAAGCTGAGAATTTTAGATTTTTATCAAAGTGGATTTAATATGTTTCCTTCAAATGTTGATAAATACTGTTTGCATAAGACATTGATTGAAAGGGTAAGATAACTATGCAAGTTCAATGGCCTGACTTATACTGTTAGTAGTAAGAAACCCCCGATGAGATGGTAATGGTTCTATTCAATCTGATGTATTTAATAAGGTTCATTGCCCCGCAACCATTCTGATAAAGATAGAAGATAGAAGTCAAAGGGATATTTAAACTCGTAAGTAATTTATTTAAGAAAGTACATTGCCCTGTACAATTCTAATAAAGAGAGACGATAGATATCAAAGGGATATTAAAACGCGTTAGTAAAACGCAAACTGACAATGCCTTGGGAAAAATGGCAAACCCCAAAAAAACAGTTAATAAAACACAACATGAAAACCTAAAGACTGAGCAACACAAACCCTACCAGAAACTAGGATGATTTCAACTTCTCAAGAAGGATAAGCTGATCCTGTTCCACTAGTGGCACTCGCAGTGTTTACGTTAAACTATATGATTAAGTGTTCTTACAGTGAACAACGCCCGTCACCTCGATTTTTGTTGGGTCCGTTTTGCTGAGTCTCTAGTTTTCTGTGAAGTGTTTTGTAAACCATTGTTTCCTTTTGTCGTTTTTTAGTTTGTGTCGTAGTGTTTTTCGACTCTTGTAGACACAACTTTTAATTGTCCCTTTGGTATCGTATGCCTTATTTTGACAATACCTCTTATTTTGACAATACCTCTTAAGTCAGTACTAAATTTATCATCATGTCCTAATTGTCCCTTTGATATCGTATGCCTTATTTTGACAATACCTCTTATTTTGACAATACCTCTTAAGTCAGTACTAAATTTATCATCATGTCCTAATTGTCCCTATGATATCGTATGCCTTATTTTGACAATACCTCTTATTTTGACAATACCTCTTAAGTCAGTACTAAATTTATCATCATTTCCTAATTGTCCCTTTGGTATCATATGCCTTATTTTGACAATACCTCTTATTTTGACAAAACCTCTTAAGTCAGTACTAAATTTATCATCATGTCCTTATTGTCACTTTGGTATCGTATGCCTTATTTTGACAATACCTCTTATTTTGACAATACCTCTTAAGTCAGTACTAAATTTATCATCATGTCCTAATTGTCCCTTTGATATCGTATGCCTTATTTTGACAATACCTCTTATTTTGACAATACCTCTTAAGTCAGTACTAAATTTATCATCATGTCCTAATTGTCCCTTTGATATCGTATGCCTTATTTTGACAATACCTCTTATTTTGACAATACCTCTTAAGTCAGTACTAAATTTATCATCATTTCCTAATTGTCCCTTTTGTATCATATGCCTTATTTTGACAATACCTCTTATTTTGACAATACCTCTTATGTCAGTACTAAATTTATCATCATGTCCTTATTGTCACTTTGGTATCGTATGCCTTATTTTGACAATACCTCTTATTTTGACAATACCTCTTAAGTCAGTACTAAAGGAGAAGGTTCAGTAAGACCCCTTTTTGGCCCCAAAATATAGCAGTTTTACAAAGTTGTGAAACTGTAATCTTTAAGCTATTTATTGGAAAGTAGAATGCTTTTGCTACATAAATATAGGCTGTTTTTGACGAAACCATGTACATATATCGTGTACTAACATCATAAAGTCGTGCTAAATTACTGAAATCTTCACAATTTTAGCATTTTAGTTAAATTTGAGACGGTTTTCGACTTAAATGAAAGTGGCCGCATTCGTGTTCATCCATAATATTTAAATATAAGTTGTATTTGATGATAATACATAGCATATATAAAGGTTGAGGATGAACACGGATGCGGCCACTTTCATTTTTGACAAAAACCATCTCAAAAGTGACGTTTTTTGGCATATTTGATAGATTTTTCATATTAAAGCTTGAATCGGAGCGTTTTTAATGACAAAACCAGTTAAAATCTTTCACAAAAACTAATCAAATCAATTGAAATAGACATTTAAGTGTTTAAAAAGCGTCCAAAATCTTTCGTTAGATGAACCTGAAATTTGAGGCCAAAATCAGCCCTTACCGGACCTACCCCTTTATCATCATGTCCTAATTGTCCCTTTGATATCGTATGCCTTATTTTGACAATACCTCTTAAGTCAGTACTAAATTTATCATCATTTCCTAATTGTCCCTTTGGTATCATATGCCTTATTTTGACAATACCTCTTATTTTGACAATACCTCTTAAGTCAGTACTAAATTTATCATCATGTCCTTATTGTCACTTTGGTATCGTATGCCTTATTTTGACAATACCTCTTATTTTGACAATACCTCTTAAGTCAGTACTAAATTTATCATCATGTCCTAATTGTCCCTTTGATATCGTATGCCTTATTTTGACAATACCTCTTAAGTCAGTACTAAATTTATCATCATGTCCTAATTGTTTCGATAGCCTTACCTACTGTAAGTTTGTGTTTGCCAGATAGCATCAAATAATCCTAAACATGCTGCTACCACGAAAAAGTTTGGAATATTTAAGGTAGACGGTTTCAATAACCATAATACTATAAGTAGACCAATATTAAACGTTGCGCCTGATCTGATGAAAGCAAATATTTTAATATGGCGGCTGGCTATGCAACCAATCAAAATACAGCTAACAGAACTGACTGCACCAAAACATATCATAACAGGTCCAATACTTGTTACTCCCAACGTGCAAGAAATGTTTGCTTGAAATATATAAAAGAACTGTTATTTCTTTTTTATTTGATATCTGAGAAATATTTTAGTTATAATGGTTGCATTCATAGTACAAAATTAACAATTCTTAGAGCGATGTTGCATGATCTCAATATTTAATTGTTTCAAGAATATCTAATGAGTCTTAAGCCTTGCTCTACCAATGTACGTGTTAATAAATCATGTATCCACTAAATATAAATAGTACAAAAGTTTGATAGTTTTTTTTCTGAATAGCTGGACAACTCTGCTTTGATTTACAGAAAATGTATCATCCCAATATATATTTGCATTGTTGCAAATATCTATGAGGTGGTGTTTCGTTAATGTATTTATAAAAGTAATAAAATCAAAACTTTATAAATTCCATGTGTCCAAGGCGCTAATTAAATTAAAAATATAACTACAATGATAATAACGGCAATAAGAGGGACATTGTTAGCTCCTTTCAGAAAACCAATTGACTATCGGCTTAATGTGTTTCCAAAATTGAACATGAATATAAGCATGTTTTATAGTTTCTTTGCCTGTACCAAGGCAGGCATATGACGGTTGTTATCCATTCGTTTGATGTATTCGAGCTGTTGATTTTACCATTAGAACTGAGGGCATTCCCTTTTGAATTTTCCTACGACTTTGGTATTTTTATTATTTAACTTTTTGCACTTCCAATTTTTTTTTTTTGGCAACGTTCATTACTGAAAAGTAAATTAAAAGTAGTGCAGAAGATACACGGTCCTTTCCATATTTAACAAAATGGAAAAGTGGAAAAATCGAGCACTTTTCGATTTATTTTGTTATGTTCAATTTTAGAAAGGACTTACTTTAAATTGTCAGATAAATTTGACCTTAAGCATTGGACGTGATTGACCTTCGTTTTGTAAAATTTGTTTATCTTTGTTCTGTATGACCATCCCTATCATTATGTGTATCGCGTTGTTCGTAATAGTCGATAGAATAATTACTGTATGGGTTAACAGATACTGCGGTGACTAACTCCATCAATAAGACAATTACTGAATGTGCTAAAAAATAGCTTGTCGTGTGTGAATAGTAAATAACTATCGATTGGTGTAATAGCCTTTATCAACATTTCCTAATGTATTTAATGAATCAGATAAACAGTTTAGACCATAATGCATTGTCATGCATTCCAGCTCGAGTAATAATGGCAAGTATCATTACCAGTGTGAGTTCATGATCATTAGACATTTGTTATTGGTGGCACATGCAGTTTTATGTTTGTATTTTCAATACTTCTTCAATATAACGAATCAAACGGTTAAAAAATTGTATATAAATAAAAAGATGTGACAATTGAACAATTCTACATTTAGAACAAATGATGTAGAACTTATCAATTATTATAGGGTACTGTACAGTCTACGACAATATTATGACGCCGTACATATACTCAATTATCTTTGTGATATGTTTGTTGAGACTCAAGGTTTATCAAAATATGTCATTTGAAGTCAAACATGTCCAGTTACGACAAATTAACTGGCATCACAAATGCTAGTTTTGAATTTTAAGTGCTTTGTTCCTTTATCAATAAAATTAACATATGTCGTATGCACAAGGCAATATAACTTAGCCGGTATTCTAATCTCTTTACATTATGTATTACTCAATTTATTTCACTTGACTGGGTGGAGTTTAGCCGGTTCGCTCATAATAAACCAGTCCATCTATAGATAGGTGTTTTAGAATACACTCGTCAATGACATGTCCAGTCATTCTTTTGTAAATTCCTTTGATGACACTGATTGATGATTAGAAATCATTTATTATTATAACGGCAATCATCCTTATCACAAACATCTTCAAATAGACTGTCTTGATGCAAATTAAAACGTAAGCTCCGCCCAATCAGTTGAAATAACATTGGTAATATCTATGAAAATCCAATTTACCAAATACAGACTCATCATAGATATTAGGATTATTAATTTGTAAACCATACGCACGTTTCAACTACAAAAGACCTTCAAGTTACGCTTGAATCGAAAACGTGTAAACGGCCAAAGAAGGTTCAAAGTTTATGAGCATTGAGGATCCAAAATTCAATAGCGAACGAAAATTGAGCGAACTGGATGAATCAACAGAGTAACTGACTTTTATTATACATGCATAATGGTACTCAATGGATGAATCAAATGACTATTCGTATCAAAGTGGAACGTAACACTTCAGGGAGACAACTCTGTCGAACGTTTTACATGTTTAAATCGCTTTTTAAAAGGATTTACTAAGCCTCACATGATCAAACTAGTGTCCGATATACAAACGTGTTGTTGAAATGTGGTAAAAACATATAGAAAATGACATCCGTTGATAACCCTTAGTAAACAAAATAACTATTCAAACTGAGTGTCAAACAGAAATATTGAATCTAAGAGCTGACTTTACAATCATCAATAATTCAATATATTGAAACCATTATCGTGACCTTTGCAATTGTGTCCCGTTCGTTTTATAGCTTACTTTACGGTGTGATATTTGCTCATTAAGCCTATCTGCAGTTATTTCATTATATTTACACCTCTGAACTAATAATTGACAATTTGAAAATATAATTACTCTCAAGTGATACAAATTTATATGTTCTTTAATACAGACACGAACGAGTTTTATGATTGACTTTATTACTAAAGTAAAAACTGCAGACGACAATAATTAACCGATATTTAAAATTTCTCTCACCGACTTAAGGAAGAGACAAACAAAGAAACAAAAAAAAATGTGGGTAATTGCATGAACTCCCGCGAGAAGAAGCGATACCATTGGTTTGAACAGGGTAAGCGTCTCTTGCTTTGCATGCTTTTGTTGCAATTCGTTTTGAATGATTCTCAAAACAAATCAAGATATCTACTCATGTAAATAAAGGCAACAGTAGTATAAAACTGTTCAAAATTCATTAATCGATTGATAAACAATCAAATCCGAATTACAAACATAAACTGAGGGAAACACATCAAATATAGGAGGAGAACAACGACACAACATCAATGCAACACACACAGAAACGAACTATAATATAAAATGCTGGAAATTCTCAAACGAACGCTTTGGTACAATTTAGAATGTGTGACGTCACAGATCATTTAGATGATGAATACCTGTTGTCATTTTATTGTTTTGGAGGAAGGTGAGAGAACTATCAAACTTCAAATGCAAAGCAATGATACATAACTCAGAACATATAGGAGGTGAATAAATAATCCAAATTAGGGTATACAATATGTTCATTCGAAATATACATGTGTTACTTGTGAAACCTGGAAGTATCAAACCCTTTAGAATCCAATAGTACACGAATATAAAGATATACAAACGTATTAAATTCTGAGAAATTGCGATTCAACGTTATCCTCGGGAGAATAACCTTGTTCATGTACCTTCATTTTACAAACTTTTGCCGACTGAAATTTTAAGAGGCATCAATATCAAGGATATGACAACTGTACAATAACAAATGTTATATCAATAAAATATTAGGCTTTTACTTTGACATAAGGCTTTAACTTTGACATTTAAGATACTCTTACAGTACAAAACACTATCCTGTGGGTTTATTAGATGAACATGAACATTGACATAAAACTTTGAAGCAGTCAAAATAACGGTAGAATTACAATGAAATCATTAATATGATGCATTTTCTTCTGTTGTGATTGAACCAAAATTTACTAAATACGAAAATTTTTAATTTTAGAAAAAGAATAATATTGCAATCCCAGCCTATGAGATCTATTCAATAATAATGCTTTGGCTCCAAATTACAAGCAATAACATTAGTAGCATCAATAGCTGTTAGAGACAATTACGGTTTGGCTTATTGAATTTCCTGTAGAACATTGGGGAAACATCCTACCATAACTCTGTAAGAAAAACTATTAAGATCTTATAATGTAACCAGACATACAGAACACTACATTCAGATCAGCAAATGATTTCAACCAATCGAATACAAAGTAATCATTTACCGCAATTTTATTACTCTGACTTCGTCTTCATTGACTTCGAAACACTTTATATTTTGATGGCGCCAAGAAATTTGATGAATAGAAAAATTTTAAGGAATAAAAAATTGAGTGGAAGGCAAATGGTATCTACTCGGAACTGAACAATTATTTTCATCAATATGGAGAGGTGCAATAGTCGCATGCAATAAACATCACATAATTTGCATAATTGCACCAGAGACATATATGATTAGAGCAATGTCGTGTCAGATATAAACTACGCGAAAATAGCTATAAAGAGTGTAAATGGGAGAAGATGGGACATAGGGATTTTATTTCGGATTTTATTTCGGATTTTATTTCATACAGCACTTGTGTCTGAAAAAGAACTTGCGTCCATTAAAAGGGTGAAACGAATATATGTAACAACGAGCAACATTCCTGCAGATGTTGAAAAGTTCCTATCGCGTTTATTTGACCATAATTAGTACTTAAAATATATAAATAATAAATAAGCATGTGAAAAAAAAGAAAGAATGATACAGTGCGCAGAATCTGTATATATGATATAATAGAAAAGTGCTAGTACAGGTCTGTCGTACGTATAAAGCAATGTGTTTCAAATAAATACGCCCAATTTACAACAACACCATAGTCTTTTGCCGTGAAAATGCCTGTAACAAGTCAGGAAATTGACAGTTGTTATCCATTTGTTTGATGAGTTTGAGCTTTTGATTTTGCCATTTGATAATGGACTTTCTGTTTTGAATTTTCCTCAGAATTCAGTATCTTTTTTTACTTTACTTTTTGATACATAATAGAAATCGAAAACAAAACAACCGTTTGAGTAAAAGCGTGGTTACGAGGTACCAATAGATGTTCTGTTGTTTTGGTTATTGTATCATTGACTAGGAACTCATATATCCTTATATTCGTATAAACATTATGTTCAGAAACATCGTAAGTTGATGCATTGTACGTAACCAAAACAGGAAGTCGGAAATTTTCATACGCCGAAAAGGTAACACTTTGTTTTGACCAGACCGACCATTTTGAATTCTTTAAAAACTAACCAGTAACGTTGAAATATAAACAAGCATGTTGTGCACACTGAACATTCTACTTGTACATAATTTTTTAAAACCTCACCAACAGAAAATTAACGAAAACGTTACTGATTCATGAGGAATTTTACCATTTTGGATATGTCATTTAGGTTTACCACTGGCAGTTAAGCAACATTTATCTTTTGGTCATGGCCATGGGAATTAATGTTATTCGTGAAAGTTATCCTATTCTGCTGAGTATTTCATTGCGTGGTAGGTATCTTGTGAGATTGTCTGGGTTATTACTGGAACATTTTAGCATTCTTACACAATTATTGGACGCAGCTGTATCCTACTCTTTAGAAGTTGTTGAACGGTAATTTACCTAACCAGTTGGTAATGTTAATATTAAAGAGGTGGAATCTCATTAGTCGATGTGAACGTTGTAGATATCTATATGTATGTATATGATACTTCCATTAGGTACGGATTATTTCTCCAATTATTTACTTAGATGTAAATGGGAACAATTAACACTGGACACTTTTAATTTGCAAAACACTCATTTGCAAATCCGCCTCCGTCTCTCGTTAGAGAGCTACAGTGTCATATATAACCAAAATGTGAGGAATCATATTGGATTTAATAAATTCATTGCTTTAGTGCTTTTATTATTAGATATATTTTGCAATATGAGTTTATTTAATTATTATTTGGCCGTTTTGGGATATCTAATATGAGGGTTTAGATATGGGGTCTTCATTTCTGTATTATTTAAATAAGAATAAAATTAAGAATAAAAATGGGAAATGTGTCAAAGAGACAACAACCCGACCAAAGAGCAGAACACAGCAGAAGGCCATTAATGGGTCTTCAATAGAACGAGAAAATACCACACACAGAGGCGCATTTCTACTGGATCCTAAACAAAAGAGTGTACTAGTTCAGTGATAATGGACGTCATACTAAACTCCAGTTATATATGAATGAATTAAAATTAAAAATCATACAAGACTATAAACGGGCAATGGCTCCTGACTTTTAGACCTTCGAGTTCCAATCCTTCGTGTTCCAATTCTTGTTACCGTTTCAGAAATAATGGCAAGAGTCAAGATTGATCATTTTCGAAAAAGCGATGAAAAATCTTTTGAATAAACTTTTATGAGTAACATGTGATTGAATCGATTTATTCTGCAAATTTTAAATATTTTTCACTGTAGTTCCTCCACGATTAAAACACGTGTTCAATAGCTGTATATCGAGAACGTTATCGTTATCGCAAATTTCATAGCTGTATATTTAATGTTTCCATGTTCTTTTGATGTAAGCATTTTACAACCCTCATTAATAATTTGAATTATTAACATATGTACAGGTATAGACATTAGATATGATAGTCCAGCGATACGGAATCATCAACTAAATGAACTTGCATCGGCATTTACGAGTAAATTCCAATAAAAAGAAAGACAAAAATGATAACCTTATATTTGTTTTTCAATACTTGACTAAATATCAAACGAGTTTATTTTATCATGTTATTCAAAAATAATAATAAAAAAAACTGTTTATGGAGCTTTTTACAAGTTACATATTGTCGAAAATTATCAGGTTTGCAAGGGTTGATAACATGGAAAAAACATAGTGCATGACTTGAAATAAACTAAACGATAGAATATCAAAATAAAATCTGAGAAGATAGCTCTTATGGCATGTACTTTCAGAAAGTATAAGCGATGATTAACCACAACAGGCGTCCACTTTATAGTATAATGCGTTTAACTACATCGGAAGACCCATGCATATTAACTTTACTAAGAGAAGTCAGAAAAGTATAAACTAAAGGCGCTTAATTATTATGCTAATTCGGACATCTAAAACTAACTTATTCAATATCCTAAAATAAGTCATAAAATTGAGAACGGAAATGGGGAATGTGTCAAAGCGACAACAACCCGACCATAGAGCAGACAAAAGCCGAAGGCCAACAATGGGTCTTCAATGTAGCGAGAATTCCCGCACCCGTAGGTGTCCTTCAGCTGGCCCCTACAAATATGTATACTAGTACAGTGATAATGGACGTCATACTAAACTCCGAATTATACACAAGAAACTTAAATTAAAAATCATACAAGACTAACAAAGGCCAGAGGCTCCTGACTTGGGACAGGCGCAAAATTGCAGCTTTTCCCGAGGGCGTTGCTATAATTCTTTAAATGAAATTTAATTTTAAAATGCAGCAACCCTAGGTTATTAACTTCTAAATTAAGATTCATAAAAATCACAGAGCAAAGACAACTGCCTTGAAAAAATAGCAATTTGATATTTGAATATTATGCAAAACATGAGAACGTGTTCTAATAAAATCAATATATTAACCATTCAATTCAATTCACAGTTTTATTGCCATATAAACTTTACAGTTTGTGACATATAACAACAACAAAAACAAATAAAGACAATAACTAAGTAACTCAATATATATATACAAATTCAGGTAAATAATAAAGGGTCCCCTGTCCTCAGTTCCATTGACTTTTTTTTTATAAAGGATCCTAGTTTATTCACTTGTGTTATTGTTGGTGGGTTAAGTATATATATATATATACCTTTGTCATTGTCAGTGAGATTAGCATATAAATTACTTTCTCTGTTAATGCAATTAAAATATGTTATTCAATACATACGAGTTAATGACAACTGCTATGTTATCATATGTGATGAATCATTAACTCTTTGATTATGTATGTCTTTTTTTCTCACTGTCGATTTTATATTTTATTATGATCCTTCAATGCTACATTTTATTGTTATCCTCGAAAGTTCAATGCCCAAGCAATTTATAGAAAATCGGTTATTGTCCCTGCATGCTTATTCATGATTTATAATTAAACTGTCTAGATTCGGGGTGGCGAAATGTTTGATCTGTGACATAGATATAGATATACTTGTCTTTTATTGATGACTCTGGGTGTTTTTGTTTTAAATGTGTTTACAATATCTGATCGTCGGTTTCCCCATTTCGTAAATTGATATATATTTTTTATTTGAATTAAATTCAAGCAGCTATGCAACTGACACTATTTCAGAACAATCCTTTAATAATAATCCAACTGTGGGAGCTTTCATGCTTTAAATGATGCATTCAAAAGGTACTTTTCATACTTTAAGACAATCTACATGAAAAAAATGCTTAATTAGGAAACGTAAGAACACAGATAAATATACAATAAGTTAACAGCTTGTTTCCGCTAATATGCATCCTATTAATTATTCAATCGTAGTTAAGTTCAATTAATCAAGTAGGTGTACATTAATGGCTTATTGGTCTTAAATTACAATGTGTGATAACATTCTAAGTGTAAATAATATGTGAACTATTAGATTGTTCAACTTGTTCTGTAAAGAATATAGATCGACATCAGTTTAACCGCAGTACCTATTTATTGTTTTCTCAAAAAGTTCAGTGCCCATTTTATATTTATCAGTTATTTATTTAGAAATCTAAGAACCTTTTTTTCACAACTGGTACGGCATAACACTGCAAATTTGAGAACTTGGAACAGAGAATCAAACATTGCATTTTATGTTTCTAAAAATGAAAACGGAATATTTAAGGAATGACTGTAATAGTTTTGTCTGTCTATGAAGAAATAACATAAAAAAAATGGTGAACACCGAATAACGCGCGTAGCAAGTTATTTAACAGTGTACATCACATTTTTTTTTATGTTATTTCGAATAGACAGAAAACATATTACATTCATTTCTTATAATTTAATTCTAAATTCCATTTTAAACCGTAGAAAACCATGAAAAAACGTTGATGACGTCACGGTCACATGACTAAATTATATATATGGGCTGATAACAAAATAAAGTCGACCAATCAGAAGACGCGTTTCATCCAAAATTAAATTATATCTTTAGAGAGAGAAAAATGAGGTGTTAAAAAATAAAGTTTAAAGGATAGAGAAAAATGGCATACAAAATTACAGACTACAGAAATGAAGGATTTTCTTCCATATCCTCATAAATATTTGCATTGGAAATTGTGAGCCACATCCGAGGTATATAATTAATAGCATAATTTTTGTTTCCGAACTGATGGTTCTCATTGCATTCTGGGAAAAGTAAATTCCATGATTTAGTTCATCCTCTACTGTGAGACAGTATCCAGCTCTGCACGTGGAGTTTGTTGAGAAGTTATGATATTGGGAAACATGAAGGATTTCGTTTTTGCCTAAAACAACCGTTGTTATTAAGTTTCCCTAAACATTTCTTACAATGTCCTGTACCAAGTCAGGAAATGCCAGTTTTTATCTAATAGTTTCTGTGTTGCATTGTCGTTTGTTTTTTGTTGCACCTCAGTGTTTCCGTCATTTCGCTGTTTTCCTCTTATATTTGACGTATTTCCCTCGGTTTTAGTTTGTTACCCGGAATTTGTTTCCCTTAATCGATTCATGACTTTCGAACAGCGGTATAATCATATTGCCTTTTTCTATTGTATAGGGTTATCTATAGTAACGACCCCTTTAGATCATATGTGATAAGTACCGCAAACAACCCTAGCAAATATATAAAACAAAAACTTTCATTCAATCAAATCAGATGTAATCCACTATTAATTTATCAACGAAGTAATGACTATCATGCATATGGCAGTCGTTTTTCGTTAGTTTTATGTCTTTAAGCTTTTGATTGTGCCGAGTTATCAAGGACTTTCCGTTTTGAATTTTCCTTGGAGTTTGGTATTTTTTTTAGTTTACTTTTTTTTATCAACACGATTCAGTATTGTAACGAATTGGGCATACTTTCATTGATACTATTCATCTGCCTCTCGATAATACTAGAACAGCTCTAAAATGTACAAAGATATGACCGAATGAATGTCTAAAGCATTGATATTCAATTTTAGAAATTGTTTATCTAATTTTGTTGTTTAGAATTCTCGTTATAAGAATGAGAATCGTCTTCGAGGAAATTCTGGTTTCTATTAAATCTAATGTTATTCAATAATTTATTTCACGTAAAGCCATGATTAAGTAAACAAAACATATTGGTTCTTTGTATTCAAGAATTTCATTAGGAAATCAATGACACTTAAATGCTTAAGATAATAATACCATGATGTTTTGTTATTTGATTTTGAAAAGCAAAATATTTACTTCACAAAGGAATGAAAATTCGTAATTTGTCAATTTGCGATACAAAAATTGTATTCTGCTTTAAGAGTTCCTGATGAAGGTAAAACCAGGAAAGCGCTTCGGACACTTGAAATTATTAAGCGTGTTAGTTTTTCTTTTGTAAATTTCCAGCTCATGTCATTCAGCCAAAACGGAGTTGGAAAAATTCTCTTGCAAAAGACGAGGTTGTCTTCAGGCATTGGATTTCACTTTTATCATAAAGTTGCAAAATGGACATAATTGGGTTTTAACTGGATCGCTTTCAAAAAATACTTACTTTTTGTTGAAATAAATATCTTCGTAAGAGTACATGCTTGGTTTTAAAATCAGCACATGTTGGATCTATTGTCACAATGTGATGATTTTGTGCATTAATCGGACCAAACAGCTTTAGGAAACCCTTGACCGCAACGTAGAATTCAACGTGTTCTGTAACATACAGTTGCCAATGATTATATTGAAGCGCTTGAGACAAATACTTCTTGGATCTTGGGTGGTGCCAAAGAAAAGATATACTAAAACTGATTACGGACAATTTGTCCCAAACTGACGTCACAACACAAAATAATGCATACTTTAAGTGTCATTTTTGATGTGATGTTCAAACATGAAGTTATGTTGTATTAATAGCAACATCACATCTTGTTCGTTTTGAAATGTGTAGTATTTTGGCCTCATTAAAAAGAACATCAAAATCTTAAGGGCCAATTTTTACCCTTCTTGAACTTGGTCCTGAAATGCTTTTGTTAAGTCTATCTACGAGGGACAAAAGATACCAGTGGCAGGCGCTTTAGGTTTTAATGGTTTCGACAGCTGATTTAATTTCCTTTTTATAGAATGTTTGACAAGATACGTTATATTGAAGTTTCCGAAACGTCATGTTCGACAACGAAGAACGATCGTTGTATTTATTTTATTTTTTTACGTTCTAATTATTGAATGAAGGGAGAAATTGACTGCAAGTCAATTCAAGAGCAACACAACTTTACAACTCCATGGACAGAAAACACACAACCATATCGGGCACATTACAGACCCACTTTTGTCTACACAATAAACATAGGAATAACATTAACGGTACCAATTTTTCTGCCTGCACCAGATGCGCATTTCGACAATACATGTCTCTTCAGTGATGCTCGTGGCCAAAATATGTAAAATTCTAAGCTTATATAAAAGATGAAGAGCTATAATCCAAAAGTTCCAAAAAGTATAGCCAAATCCGTGAAAGGAATCAGAGCTTTGCATGAGGGAAATACATTCCTTAATTTATTATAATTTTTAATATTTTGTAACAGCAAATTTAATAACACAAAAAAATCCGTATTTTCATGCCAGTACCGGAGTACTGGCTACTGGGCTGGTGATACCCTCGGGGACTAACAGTCCACCAACAGAGGCATTGACCCAGTTGTAGTAATAATATTAACGGTACCAATTTTTCTGCCTGCACCAGATGCGCATTTCGACAATACATGTCTCTTAAGTGATGCTCGTGGCCAAAATATGTAAAATTCAAAGCTTATATAAAAGATGAAGAGCTATAATCAAAAAGTTCCAAAAAGTATAGCCAAATCCGTGAAAGGAATCAGAGCTTTGCATGAGGGAGATACATTCCTTAATTTATAATAATTTTTAATATTTTGTAACAGCAAATTTAATAACACAAAAAAATCCGTATTTTCATGCCAGTACCGGAGTACTGGCTACTGGGCTGGTGATACCCTCGGGGACTAACAGTCCACCAGCAGAGGCATCGACCCAGTGGTAGTAATAACATTAACGGTACCAATTTTTCTGCCTGCACCAGATGCGCATTTCGACAATACATGTCTCTTTAGTGATGCTCGTGGCCAAAATATGTAAAATCCAAAGATTATATAAAAGATGAAGAGCTATAATCCAAAAGTTCCAAAAAGTATAGCCAAATCCGTGAAAGGAATCAGAGCTTTGCAACATATTATACATGTACTACTATTTTGGAATATTATTACTGCGGATTTTATATCCTAGGAAGATATTACATGAGCTATATTTTGTAAAATTGTTTGGAATTGTAGGTCCTCAGTGCCCTACAACTATGTTCTTTGTTTGGTATTTTTTACTTTTTGATTCGAGCAACGCTAGTGAGTCTTAAATTTCAGTAAATAGAAACGCATGTCTTGAGCACAACATTTCAATCCCAGTATCTTTGATGAGTATATGATTAAAATATATCAATTTAATCATGTCCATAACATGAGTGATTACCCCATGTTGTATATGTGTATCATTATTTGTGTCACATGTTATTTGGTAGTATCATGGTTATGATATTTAAATGTGTTCCTCGTAATTGCAACACTGTTGGTTGTTTTTAGGGATTTAAGTTTTTTGGATTTTCTTCTGAGTTCACTATTTAGGGGATTTCACTCCACTTCCCTTCATTCCAATCAAAAATGTTCTTACAATATCATCTGTACACTACATAAGTTTTAACTTCAATCCATGTGTAGTGTTCTTACCACAATACATGATGCTTTAGGTGGTGCATCATGTGTAAGTTTCACATTCTTAAAATTATATCATTATGCTAAAACTAAAGTTCCAATCTCTTAATCTGATCGGTAATGTTGAAAGCAGAAAGTTATGGTTGCACTTTATATGCCAGTCTTTTTTTATGTCGTCTAACTTTTATAGTTTTCAAAGATAGAAGTGTCGTTCAAACATGATGACTGTTTAAGAACATGTGTTCTGCGTATAGAAATAAGTGACATTTTGTTCACTTCCACCAATCAAAAGTAGCCGTGACTCACATTGGAAGACCCTAATTACAATCCTTCTAATATCCGTTAATGCAATTATCTTAGTTTGTATATATGTTGTGTACAAGATGTAAGTTTGTACAAATTATAATTTGTACAGGGTTTTTGTACAAGTTATAAGTTTTTTGACACCTACCTTCTTGCAACAGGTGATACAGGTTTAACTTATAAAATGTACCAGTGTAATGTTTTAAATTCAAACAAATATACGTCAACCTAACATTTAGTGCTATTCTCCTTGCCTTCAAACTGAAAATGAGGATACATGAATGGTTTAAATTCTAATTTTATTTTTTTGCTTATACCATATTCATATCTATACAAAATTTTTGTGAGGTCTTATAATGTTTTTGTATCAATGCTCAGTATTAGACTGTATCATGAAGTTGTGAAAAATTGACAGAAATATGCGGAGCAAACGACTGTGTGTTTGCATCATCCATTTTTGTTCAGCAGGTCATAAAACACTGATAAAAGAGGGACGAAAGATACCAAAGGGACAGTCAAACTCATAAATCTAAAACAAACTGACAACGCCATGGCTAAAAATGAAAAAGACAAACAGAAAAACAATAGTACACATGACACAACATAGAAAACTAAAGAATAAACAACACGAACCCCACTTGTACAAAATTCTGTACAAATTATAATTTGTACAACATTACAATTTGTACACAACATATATAAAAGAAGATATGGTATGATTGTCAATTAGACAACTCTCCACAAGAGACCAAAATGACACAGAAATTAACAACTATAGGTCACCGTTTGGCCTTCATCAATGAATAAAGCCCATACCGCATAGTTAGCTATTAAAGATCCCGAAATAACATTGTAAAACATTTCAAACGAGAAAACTAACGGCCTAATTTATGTACAAAAATTCACGAAAAACAAATATGTACCACATTAACAAACGATAACCACTGAATCACAGGCTCCTGACTTGAGACAGGCACATGCATACAGAATGTGGAGGGATTTAACATGTTAGCGGGATCCCAACCCCTCTAACCCGGACAGAGATGTCACAGTACAACATAAGAACGAACTATAAAAGTCAATTGAGAAATTCTGTATGCGATATTTGACCACCAGTAGACTTCTATTGCCTTGACTGAAACTATGTGTTTTTATTTTATCTTTGTTATTGATACCTAACTAGATAAAAAGAACACCGAATTTAAGGATTAAGAAATTAATGCAGGAGGTATGAGACAGGGAATATAATAAATGTATTCAAAATATGGTGAATTTAAGGAGTTGAACACTGTTAACGTATTAGATCATCCATTAGCCATGCGTACTAGTGTCAAAACTAGGTTTATTTCGCTCTTCTTTACATCTGATGTTCTTTTTTATGAAATTTCTATATAGTGGCAAATTATAAGACATACTAGTTAGTCATGAGATTCAATTTCAATTGACATAACATATCGCTATTTGAATGTTGAATTGTGAAGTTGCTTCAACATTCAATTCAATAAATTTTCTAAACTTGCTAATAATAGCAGTGTTTCAACATCACATTTTCAACGTCATTCCAACTTCTAAATTAACAGTTCATTCTGCATCATTTCAACGTTGACAAATAACGTTGTACAACCTTGAAGTGTCTGATGGATAGTTCTTTGGTTTTAGTTTTCATTATCAGAGGTTATCTATACACGGTGTTTAATTGTGTTCTAATAAATTGTTTTGATTTCTGGCTCATCTCAAAAATGGTGTACAATATAGCATCAATATAATGCAGATTAAAGGTATAAAGTTAGTTAACATGTTATAACGCAACAATATCTTTTATGTGTTGACTTTGTAACTGAACTTTCATTTCGATAACGCAGTAGCATATAAGTCCAATAATTAATACTACGGCTAAAATTAGTACTTTTGTTTCAACACACAGGAAGTAACTGTATCCATACGCAATTGCACATCCGGTTGCGTAAAACATCCGGTAGGAGGCAAAAGCTGCTTCTTGTTTATGCATGAAAATTATTCCGAATAAAGCTGAAATAAAAAATAAAAATACTTAATTTGTCATTGCGTGTGCATACAAAAGTATTGATCAAAGCACACTAGGGTTTAACAACTCCCTCAAATATTGGCATTTAAAACATGGATTGATTTTATTGATGAATATGATGCAAACTATGTTCTCCGCTGGATGGTCTTATTAATCTTAGACTATTATCAGTATTTTTCAATTTGTAAAATAAATAGAATGATCACTTGATGCTTTTACAAATATATGTAGTAAAATAACAAAAATACCGTATTCCAAGAAAAATTCAAATCGGAAACCCAAAGCTCAAACACATCAAACGAATAGAAAACAAGTGTCATATAACTGACTTGATACATGCATCTCATTATGTAAAAAATGGTGGATGAAACATGGTTTTATAGATGCTTAACCTATCACTTGTATGACATTCGCATAAAACTCTATTATTATCAACGACAACAATGTGAAAACAAAAACAAACCAGGCATAATGGGTACGCGTCTGGTATACTAAATTATAATCCTGTTAAAATGTAAAAAAAAAATGGGGATACAGCAGTCAACATTGTGTAAGTATCACTATAATAACAGACAAATATGTTTGTAAAACTCATTTTTGTAATATCTTGTCCTTTTCCTAGCTTTGTTACCATAAACCATGTCACGCTGAACAATGCGTTCCAAAGACGTTATGTGAAGACAGGTTGATATTTTTTTTTGTATAAATATCATTGGCAATCATACCACATCTTCTTTTTTATATATACACCCTTTTGTATATTTAAAATATTTTGATTTTTTTAACTTAAGGGTCCAACAGAGTGACTTTTTCATATCTCCTTTCATATGAACTTTAGGGACACAGATAGTAAAAAGATACTTCATGGCATAGATACATATATTTATGCAGAATTATAGGACATTAATGCGCATACAACATGTCAATTCATTTAATAGATTAGAAGCATGGTTTATCCTCATCATGAAAAGATATTGCATACTAGTAGTAAATCAGTGAGTTCAATTTCATTAAATACATATAAACCACTCTCTTTAATTCTTTTCTTGTAATGTTAAATAGAACTTAATGCATGACCTTTACGCTTAATCCATTTCCTTTTTCTCAATCTTTAAGCTGAGAATAGAATTAGGTTTTGATTTTTATCAAAGTGGATTTAATATGTTTCCCTCAAATGTTGATAATACTGTTTGCATAAGACATTGATTGAAAGGGTAAGATAATTATGCAAGTTCAGTCACCTGACTTATATTGTTAGTAGTAAGAAACCCCCGATGAGATGGTAATGCTTCCACTCAATTTAATTTATTTAAGAAAGTACATTGCCCTTCTACAATTCTGATAAAGATAGACGATAGAAATCAGAGGGATATTTAAACTCGTAAGTAATGTATTTAAGAAAGTACATTTCCCCTCTACAGTTCTAATAAAGAGAGACGATAGATATCAAAGGGATATTTAAACTCGTAAGTAATTTATTTAAGAAAATACATTTCCCCTCTACAGTTCTAATAAAGAGAGACGATAGAAATCAGAGGGATATTTAAACTCGTAAGTAATGTATTTAAGAAAGTACATTTCCCCTCTACAGTTCTAATAAAGAGAGACGATAGATATCAAAGGGATATTTAAACTCGTAAGTAATTTATTTAAGAAAGTACATTTCCCTTCTACAGTTCTAATAAAGATAGACGATAGATATCAAAGGGATATTTAAACTCGTAAGTAATTTATTTAAGAAAGTACATTTCCCCTCTACAGTTCTGATAAAGAGAGACGATAGATATCAAAGGGATATTTAAACTCGTAAGTAATTTATTTAAGAAAGTACATTGCCCTTCTACAGTTCTAATAAAGATAGACGATAGATATCAAAGGAATATTTAAACTCGTAAGTAATTTATTTAAGAAAGTACATTTCCCCTCTACAGTTCTAATAAAGAGAGACGATAGATATCAAAGGGATATTTAAACTCGTTAGTAAAACGCAAACTGACAAAACCTTGGGAAAAACGGCAACCGCCAAAAACAACAGTAAATAAAACACAACATGAAAACCTAAAGAATGAGCAACGCCAACCCTACCAAAAACTAGGATTATTTCATGTTCTCAAGAAGGGTAAGCTGGTCCGGTTCCACTAGTGGCACTCGCAGTGTTAACGTTAAATTATATGAATAAGTGTTCTTATAGTGAACAAAGCGCGTCACCTCGATTTTTAGTTGGTTTGTGTTGCTCAGTCTTTAATTTTCTGTGTAGTGTTTTGTAAACCATTGTTTTCTTTTGTCGTTTTGTGTTGGTGTGTTGGTGTTTTTGCGATCTCTTAGTTTGTAGACTAGACTTTTAATTGTTCCTTTGTTATCGTTTTCCTTATTTTGACAATGCCTCTTAAGTTAGTACTAAATTTGTAGGATCATGTTCTAATTGTTATGATAACATAACTTACTGTAAGTTTGTGTTTGCCAGATAGCATCACATAATCCTAAACATGCTGCTACCACGAAAAAGTTTGGAATATCTAATGTAGACGGTTTCCATAACCATAATACTATAAGAAGACCAATATTAAACGTTGCGCCTGCGCTGATGAAAGCAAATCTTTTAATATGGCGGCTGGCTATGCAACCAATCAAAATACAGCTAACAGAACTGACTGCACCAAAACATATCATAACAGGTCCAATACTTGTTACTCCCAACGTGCAAGAAATGTATGCCTGAAATATATAAAAGAGCGGTTAAGTTTTTTTATTATTTAATATCTGAGAAATATATAGTTAGAATGGTTGCATTCATCATGTTCATAGTAAAAAATTAACAATTGTTAAAGCGATGTTGCATGCTCTCAGGATTTAATGATATGAAGAATATCTAATGAGTCTTTAGCCTTCCTCTTCCAATGTGCGTGTTAATAAATCATGTATTCACTAAATACAAATCGCATTTTGTTGGATATTTCACAAAATGTTGATCTGAATAGCTGGACAAAGCTGCTTGGATTTACAGAAAATGTATCATCTTTATAATAAATAAGCATTGTTGACTATGCCAATTGGACATGCTTTGATACTCTATCTGCCCTTGAATTTTTACTAGATAACATTTTTCTTCGCTTTGGAGATTCCTTATATCGTCCGGTTATCGGAATTCCAATGGTGACTTACTATGCACCACTTATTGCGGACCAGTTTTTGTATTGCTATGAGTTACAATTTATGACAAAAATCAGCAAAGACCCATCGAAACAACATCTGATACACAAATTTAATAATACTTTTAGATATTTGGATGATAGTTTGGTTTTCAATAATGACGACTTCAGTATTTATACTAAAGAAATGTATCCTGTTGAACTTACTTTAAATAAAGCTAATACTAACAATGACTACTGCTTTTCCTCGATCTTGATATCTATATCATTAACGGAAAGCTTAATACTAAAATTTATGATAAAAGAGATGATTTCTCATTTCCTAACGTTAATTATCCATTTTTAGATGGTGACGTTCCCTTGTCACCATCTTACTGTGTTTATGTATCTCAACTTGTACGATTCGCTCGTGTATGTAATAAAATTGAGAAAGGAAATGGGGAATGTGTCAAAGCGACAACAACCCGACCATAGAGCAGACAACAGCCGAAGGCCACCAATTGGTCTTCAATGTAGCAAGAATTCCCGTACCCGTAGGTGTCCTTCAGCTGGCCCCTAAAAATATGTATATTAGTACAGCGATAATTTTTAGATTCTAACGAGAGAAATTTATGTATTAATGAAAAATTATTACACCAGGGTTTTCGATATCATAAACTAGTCAAAACATTTATTAAATTTTATTATCGGTATAAGGACATCATTCGTAAATATAGCTCAACATGCAGACTTCTTATACGTTCAGGTATTTCACATCCAATATTTTATGGAAATATTCTTTATAAAGCACACAAATGTCAGTATTCACCTCAGAAGCTAACAAAACCTTTAAATAGACTTATTAAGAAGGGATATAGTTACGATACTGTTGTCAGGTCATTAAAAATTGCTTATTTTGGCGTTAATATTGATTCACTGATCGGGTTTTTGCATCGGAACTAAACACATTTATTTAAAAACCAGTTGGTGGCATGTCACGGGTTATTTTCTTCTCATATATGTTATGATGGTATGATACTAAACCCCTCACGGGAAGGAATGTGCCTGATATTCATATGATGAAGATATAATCTTTCAATCAGTTTAGTTGAAGTCTGGAGCTGGCATGTCAGTTAACTGCTAGTAGTCTGTTGTTGTTTATGTATTACTGTCATTTTGTTTATTTTCTTTGGTTACATCTTCTGACATCAAACTCGGATTTCTCTTGAACTGAATTTTAATGTGCGTATTGTTGTGCGTTTACTTTTCTGCATTGGCTAGAGGTATTATGGGGGGGTTGAGATCTCATAAACATGTTTAACCCCGCCGCATTTTTGCGCCGGTCCCAAGTCTGGAGCCTCTGGCCTTTCTTAGTCTTGTATTATTTTTAATTTTGGTTTCTTGTGTACAATTTGGAGTTTAGTATGGCGTTCATTATCACTGAACTAGTATATATATTTGTTTAGGGGCCAGCTGAAGAACACCTCCGGGTGCGGGAATTTCTCGCTGCATTGAAGACCTGTTGGTGACCTTCAGATGTTGTCTTCTCTATGGTCGGGTTGTTGTCTTTTTGACACATTCCCCATTTTCATTCTTAATATTAGTGAAAATATCTCTGAATTAAGTAGTGTTTCGTTTATGTCTATATAAAAAAAAACGAAACACCACTTTATAAATTCAATGTGCTAAAGCTCTTTTCTATGTAATTGGTTTATCTTTAAATTGAAAATATAACAGTAATGATAAAAACGGTAATAAAAGAGACACAGTTAGTTCCTTTCGAAATGCCAATTAAATGTCGGTTTACAGTATCTGCAAAAAGGGACATGAAAATATTTTTACAGTTTCTTTGCCTGTACCAAGCCCACAATTTGATGGTTGTTATTCATTCGTTTGATGTATTCGAGCTTTTGATCTTACCATTTGGTAGGTATTTTCTCTGTCGAATTTTCCTCGGAGTTTTTATTATTTAACTTTTTGCACGTCCAATTTATTGGTTTTTTTTGCAAAGTATATTATTGAAAAGGAAATTATTAGAAGTGCAGAAGATTTTTCAAAAGCCTTAGTATTTCAAAAATTCTAATAATTTTGTAAACAGTTAATTTATAAATATAACCATATCAATGATAATTCATGTCAAGAAAGGACTTATATTAAAATGTCAGCTAAATGTGACCTCAAACATGGGACGTTATTGACCATTGTTCTGTAAAAATGTTTATCTTTTTCATGTTTGCCCATCCCAATCATTATGTGTAGCGCGTTCATAATCGTCGATAGAATATTTACTGTATGGGTTAACAGATACTGCGGTGACTAATTCCATCAATAAGACAATTACTGAATGTGCTAAAAAAAGCTATTCGTGTGTGAATAGTAAATAACTATCGATTGGTGTAATAGCCTTTATCAACTATTCCTAATGTATTTAATGAATCAAATAAACAGTTAAGACCATAATGCATTGTCATGTATTCCAGCTCAAGTAATAATGGCAATTACCATTACCAGTGTGAGTTCATGTTCGTTAGACGTTTGTTATGGTGGCACATGCAGTTTTGTGTTTGTATATTCAACATTTCTTCAATGAAACTAATCAAACGGTTAAAAAGTTGTATATAAATAAAAAGATGTGCCAATTAGACAATTCTACATATAGAAAAAATGATGTAGATATAACATAAGAAGATTTGGTATAATTTCCAATGAGACAACTCTTCACAAGAGACCAAAATGATACAAAATTAACAACTATAGATCACCGTACGGTCGTTAACAATGAGCACAGCCCATACCGCATAGTCAGCTATAAAAGGCCTCGAAATGACAATGTAAAACAATTCAAACGAGAAAACTAACGGCCTAATTTATGTAAAAAAAAATTACGAAAAAAAATATGTAACACATAAACAAACGATAACCACAGAATAACAGGCTCCTGACTAAGAACAGGTACATACATACAGAATGTGGCGGGGTTAACATTTAAGCAGGATCCCAACTCTCCCCCTGACCTGGGACAGTGGAATGACAGTACAACATAAGAACGAAGGTGTCAACTATTATAGGTCACCGTGCGGCCTATAACAATGACGCCGTACATATATTCTAGTATCTTTTTGATTTGTTCGTTGAGACTCATGGTTTATAAAACACGTATGTCATTTGAGCCAAACATGTCCACTGAGTTGCGACAAATCAACTGACGCCACAAATGAATTAATGTATGTGTTTTGTTCATTTATCAATAAAATTATATGTCGTATTCACAAGGCAATAGTAGTCTCCGATGTTCCAATATCTTTAAATATTATGAATATACAAACCAAACAAATGTATCTATGGAAATCAAATTTAATCAATAAAGATTCATCATAGATATCAGGATTAGCAATTTGTAATCCAGACGCGTGTTTCAACTACAAAAGACTTATAAGTTACGTTCGAATAGTAAAGTTGAAAACGGTATATTCCACAGTACAACGTTTAAGAGCATTGAGGACCAAAAATTCAATAGCGAATGATAATTGAGCGAACTGGATTAATCCACAGAGTACCGAATCTTCCTATGCATGCATAAGGATACTCAATGGACGCATCAGATGACTATTCGTATAAAATGGAACGTAACATTACAGAGATTTAACAGTGTTAAAATCAGCTGAACGTTTTAATCGGGTTCTATTGTAAAGGAAATATTAAGGTTCGTGATCTAAACAAGTGTCCGATATAAAAGCGTGTTGCTCAAAGTGCTTAAAACATTACTAAAAGGACATCCGTTGATAACCCTTAGTAAAAAGAACTATGCAAACTGAGTGTCAATCAGAAAGATTGACTCTAAGAACTGTGTGTATAATCATCCGTAATTTAATCTGTGGAAACCTGGATGGTGACCTTTAAAATTATTGTATCCCGTTTGTATAGCTTAATTTACGGTATGATATTTGCTCAGTAAAGCGATCTGCAATTATTTTATTATATTTACATCCGAGATCTAATAGTTGACAATCCAGCAAAGAGTTTTACGATTGACAATATTACTAAAGTCAAAAATTCAGACGACAATAATTAACCGATATTAAAATCTCGTTCACCGACTATAGGAAGAGACAACAAAGGAACAAACCAAATAACTGTCACAGTGGTAATTGCATTAAGGATGTTTGCTGCTTTGTTTTAAAATAACAAGCTTTTTAAACGACTGTTATACATTGAAAGTATATAAATAATGGAACTTAAAAAGAAGAAACAAATGGTGGGTCTGTGTGCTTTTTTTTTTTTTTTAAATATAAGCCATTTAACATTTGGCGGGAAATGATTCTCTTTAGATTTTTCTTTCAATTAACATTAACAGCATTTTTCTTTCAAAAAATGAGAAAATAACAAGGATTTTGTAATATTTGTAAATATGACTTTTAATACTATATGTGATAAAATCATAAAAAAAGCAGGTCTCAGTGGACAAAATTTTTAATGGGCATTAGATGGATAAACCCTGAGGATTTTGAATATATGACTAAAATTCAAATACATGAGGAGCGAATCTCCTTAACTCCCGGCCGTCCGTGGAAAAAAGCGAGACAGGGTAAGAGTCTCTTGCTTTGCATGCTAGACATTTATTGCAATTTGTTTTGAATAATTCCCAAAACAAATCAAGATATCCAATCATGTCACCGCTGGAAATTTTTGAACCAACGCTTTAGTACCATTTTCATGAATCTGTGACAGAACAGGTTAGTTATTTCATAAATATCGGTTGTCATTCATTTGAGGAAGCTGAGATAACTATCAAACTTCAAATGGAAAACAATGATATATAATCCAGAACACATATGAGGTGAATAAATAATACAAATTAGGGGATACAATGTGTGCATTCGAAATATATATTTGTCACTTTCGAAACCCGGAAGTTTAAAACACTTTAGAATCCAATAGTACAAGAATATCAAGATAAACAAAAGTATTAAATTCTGAGAAATTGCTATTTAATCGTTATCCTCGGGAGAATAACCTTTATTTACTTTCTTTTTTGAAAGTTTTGTCGACTGAAATTTAAAGAGGCATCAATATTAAGGATATCACATCTGTACAATAATACATGTTATATCATGTTTCACAAATGATATCGGATATGTTCCTTACGTCGTAACTACAATCCCCTTCCCTTTCATGAATGTGACCTACCGAATTAGACTATTTACCGGATTTGTAATCACATAAGCAACACGACGGGTGCCACATGTGGAGCAGGATCTGCTTACCCTTCCGGAGCACCTGAGTTCGCCCCTAGTTTTTGGTGGGGTTCGTGTTGTTTATTCTTTAGTTTTCTATGTTGTGTCATGTGTACTATTGTTTTTCTGTTTGTCTTTTTCATTTTTAGCCATCGCGTTGTCAGTTTGTTTTAGATTTATGAGTTTGACTGTCCCTTTGGTATCTTTCGTCCCTCTTTTATATATATCAATGAAATCTTTGGCTTTGACTTAGACATTAAGCTTTAACTTCGATATTAAGATACTCTAACAGTACAAAACACTATCCTATGGGTTTATTAAATCAACATTGACATGTACTTTCAAGCAATCAAGATAGCGGTAGGCTTACAATGAAATCGTTAATATGATGAATTTCTTTCTTTGTTGCTTGTACCCAAGTTATAAAAATACGAAAATATCAAATTTTGAATCAGAATAATATTGCAATATTAGTAGACTTGCTACAATTCCCTTTCTTCTATTTCTTTCTTACAAATTTAAATGTTAACTGAAAACTGTCAGTATAATGATTGTTCCTGCAGATGTCATTATAGTGGTAATCTCTTACTTATAGCAGTAAAGTTGTTAAAGTTAAAAGAAAATAAAGGAAGTGACTTTTAGCAAGTCAATATCAGCCTAGGAGAACTATTCAATAATAATGATTTGGCTCCAATTTACAAGCAATAATATTAGTAGCATCTACAACTGTGAAAGACAATTACGGTTTGGCTTATTGAATTTCCTGTAGAACATAGTGGAAACATCTTACTATAACTCTGAAAGAAAAACTATTAAGATCTTATAATGTAAGCAGACATACAGAACACTGCATTCAGATCAGCAAATGATTTCAACCAATCGAATCCCAAGTAATCATTTACCGCAATTTCATTACTCTGACTTCGTGTTCATTGACTTGTCGTCTGCAAGTATTGCTGATTACATTCGAAACAATTTATATGTTGATGGCGCCAAGAAATTTGATGAATAGAAAAGTGTCATCGAATGCAAAGTTGAGTGGAAGGCAAATGGTATCTCCTCGGAACTGAACAATTAGTTTCATCAATATGAAGAGGTGTAATAGTCGCATGCAATAAACATCACATAATTCATATAATTACACCAGAGACATAGATGATTAGAGCAACGTTCGTGTCAGATATAAACTACGTGAAAATAGCTATTAAGTGTGTAAATGGGAGAAGATGAGACATTAACTTTAATCCAATAGGGATTTAATTTCGGATTTTATTTCATACGGCACTTCTGTCTGAAAAAGACTTGCGTCCATTGAGTGAGTGAAACGGATAAAGGTAACAACGAAACAACATTCCTGCAGATGTGGAAAAGGCGATAAGTTCATATCGTGTTTATTTTACCATAATTAGAACTTATATAAATAATAAATAAGCATGTAATGATACAGTGTGCAGGTTCTGTAGAAGAACAAATGTATTTCGTATATTTCAGTTGAAAAAGCGCAATTTACATGAACGCCATAGTCATTCAAGCTTTCATTTTTGACTTGTTTTGTTTCTATGATACAGCTAGCTGGCGTGGCTCTGTACTTATATATCCCGTCATTGTGTTATTGTAAATTTTTGTATTCATGTCTTTCATTTTTGCTTATGAGCTTTGTCTATATGCCTTTATGCTTCTTTGATATATATTTGTTTGTTTTGTAGTGATTAAGATTATAACACAATGTTAACTGCTGTACCCCTATTTATTTTACCTTTTTACCTATTATGTCCATTGTTCATATTATGGTATTTGAATCGACTGTCATACAAGTGAGAGGTTTAGCTAGATAGCTATCAAACCAGGTTTAATCCAATATTTTCTACACAAGAAAATGTCTGTACCAAGTCATGAGTATGACAATTGTTATCCGTTTGATTTACAATGATTTATGTGTTTGAGCTTTTGATTTTGCCATATGATTAGGGACTTTCCTTTTTTAATTTTCCTCAAAGTTTGGTATTTTTGTTACTTGTTATGTTTGTATAGCGATTCACAGTATTTCTATGACTTCACTTTTTGTTACACAAAAGAAATCGAATCCAAAACAGGCGCTAGAGAAAAAGTGTGGTCCCGAGGTCCCAATAGATGTCCTGCTGTTTTGGTTATTGTATCATTGACGAGTAACTCGTATATCCTTATATTCGTATAAACATATTGTTCAGACACATAATAAGTTGATGTGTTGTACATAACCAAAACAGGAAGTCGGAAATTATTATACGCCAAGAAGGAAACAATTTGTTCTGTCCAGACCGAACATTTAGAATTATTTGAGAACTAACCAGTAACGCTGAGATGTAAACAAGAATTTTTTTGCACACTGAACTTACTTTTTAAATTAACCTCACCAAAACAAAATTAATGAAAACGTTACTTTGTCATGGGGAATTTTATCATCTTAAATATGTCATTTGGGTTTACCACTGGCAGTTAAACAAACAACTAGGATAACTTTCACGAATAACATTAATTCCCATGGCCATGAACATTATCTTTTGGTCATGGCCAGGGGAAATAATGTTATTCGTGAAAATTATCCACTTCTGTTGAATATTGCATTGCGTGTTTGGTATCTACTGAGATTGTCTGGGTTATTACTGGAAGATTTCAGCATTTTTACTCAATTGTTGGACGCAGCTGTATACTACTCTTTAGAAGTAGTTGAACGGTACTTTACCTAACCAGTTGGCAATGTAAACGTTTAAGAGGTGGGATCTCATTAGTCAATGTGAACGTCCTAGATAACTATATGTATGTACATTTGTTATATGATGCTTCCAATTATATAGGCAATTAGTCTTCTTCAATTATTTGCATAGATGTAAATGGGAACAATTAACACTGGACACTTTTAATTTGCAAAACACTCATTTGCAAATCCGCCACCACCTCTCCATAGAGATACAGCGTCATGAATAATAAAATATAATTAAAATGTGCGGAATTACATGGGATTCAATAAATGCATTACTTTTCTGCTGTTATTATTAAATATATTTTGCAATATGATATTATTTAATTATTATTTGACCGTTTTGGATTTCTAATATCAGAGTTTAGATTTAGGGGTATACATGTCTGTATTACTTAATATTTAAAACAGAATAAATTGAGAATAAAAATGGTCAATGTATCAAAGAGACAACAACCCGACCAAAGAGCAGAACACAGCCGAAGGCCACCAATGGATCTTCAATACAATGAAAAAATACCGCACACAGTGCCGTATTTCAACCGGCCCCTAAACAAAAGAGTGTACTGGTTCATTGATAATGGACGTCAGTACTAGTCATACTAAACTCCAGTTAGATATGAATGAACTAAAATTTAAAAAATCATACAAGACTGAAAAAAAAAGGACAGAGGCTCCTGACTTTCATTTCTTCGTGTTCCAATTTTTATTACCATTCCTAAAAATGTAAAGAGTCAAGATAAATAATTTTCGAAAAAGAGGATCAAAAATCTTTTGAAGAAACTTTTATGAGTAACATGTGATTGAAACGATTTTTTTTCTATAAACTATAATATTTTTCGCTGCAATTCTGCCACGATCAAAACACGTGTTTAGTAGCTGTATATCAAAAACGTAATCGTTAAATCGCAAATCTTATAGCTGTATATTTTATGTTTCCATGTTCTTTTGATGTTAGCATTTTACATCCCTCATTAATAATTTAAATTATTTACATATGTACAGGTATAGATATTAAATATGATAGGGCAGTGATACGGAATCATCAACTAGATGAACTTGCATCGGCATTTACGATTAAATTCCAATAAAAAGAATGATATTTCCAATACTTGACAAAATGGCAGTTTATATTACGCTATTCAAACATAATAAAAAATACTGTTCTTTGAGCTTTTAAAAACTACGGGTTGTGATAAATAGACAAATTTTGTAAAGATTACACATAGAGTAACAGTGCTTGATTTGAAATCAACTAAACGATTGAATAAAAAAAAAAAAAAAAAAAAACCCTGAGAAGATCGTTCTTATGACGTGTACTTTCAGAGAGAGAAAAAATAGCGATGAGTAAATAAACAGGCGTCCACTTAAGTGTTATATATGCGGTTAACTTGATCGGAAGAATCATTAATTTTACTAATAATAGTCAGAGAAGAAATAAAGGCGCTTAGCTATTACGCTGATTGGATGAGATATCTAAAACTAAGTCTTACTTATTCAATATCCTAAAATAAGTCATGCATCTTTTCCCGAGGGCGTTGCTATTATTCTGAAATTTAATTTTAAAATGCAGCAACCCTCGGTTATTAACTTCTAAATTAAGATTCATAAAAATCACAGAGCAAAGAAAACAGCCTTGAAAAAAATTTCAATTTGATAATTGAATATAATGCAAAACATGAAAATGTGTTCTAATAAAATCAATATATTAACCTGTTAACACTGACCGCAAAAAAATCGATAAATTGTATTCAATACATACGAGGTAATGATAATGCTATATTAGCTATATTATCATATTTAATGAATCATTATCTCCTTGATTAAAATGTTTTTTTCTCACTGTAGATTTTACATTTTATTATGATCCTTCAATGCTATATTTATTGTTATCTCGAAAGTTCAATGCCCAGCAATTTATAGAAAATCGGTTATTGTCCCTGCATGTTTATTCATTTATAATAATTGAGTTGTCTAGATTCGGGTGGCTTTATGCTTGTTTAATAACTGTCATTAACAGGATGTATTTGTCCTTTATTGAGGACACGGGGTCTTATTTTGTTTTTTGTATATCAAATTATTAATATCTTATTATTGGTTTATCCATTTCGCATTCGTTAATGGTATATATTTTTTTTTATTTGAACTGAATACAAGTAGCTATGCAGATGACACTATTCCAGAACAATTATATTATAATTTTCTAACGTGTTTTAAATGATTAATTTAAAACGTACTTTTCGTACATTTAAGACAATCTACATTAAAAAAAATGTCTAATTAGGAAACGTTAGGAAACAGATAAATATGTAATAATTTAACAGCTTGTTTCCGCATGATCCACCCTATTAGTTATTCAATTGTATGTAACAATAACATCTTCATGCCTTATATATCATGTACTGTAGTACGCCGCTAGATTAAAACTGACGAGGAAAGGTAACACACGGCCAGCGAAATCTCTTTTATGAGAGCCCAGGTGGTCGTGTGGTCTAGCGGGACGGCTGCAGTGCAGGCGATTTGGTGTCACGATATCACAGTAGCATGGGTTCGAATCCCGGCGAGGGAAGAACTAAAAAAATTTGCGAAAGCAAATTTACAGATCTAACATTGTTGGGTTGATGTTTAGACGAGTTAATATATATATATATATATATATATATATGTTTTATGCCAGATTGTGTGTATTATTTAACTTAAATTCAATTAATAAATTATGTTCACACTAATGATATAATTGTCTAACTTTGTGATATTCGAAGAGTAAACAATGTCTATAAGATTGTTCAACTTGTTCTAGCTGTACAGAATATCGATCGACATCAGTTTCACTGAAATACCTATTTCTTGTTTTCTTCAAAAGTTCAGTCCCCATTTCATTTTTATAAATAATTTATTTAATAATCTAAGAACCTTTTTTTTCAAAGCTGAATACGGCATAACACTGAAAATTTGAGAACATGGAAAAGAGAATCCAACATAGTATTTTATGTTTCTAAAACGAAGGAATATATCTTTAGAGAGAGTATAATGAAGTGCTAAAAATCAAAGAATAATGAAAAATGGCATAGAAAATTGAAGACTACAGAAATGAAAGACCTCCTTCCATATCCTCATAAATATTTGCATCGGAAATTGTTGGTGTGATATTGTATACTTGTACATCTACATTTGTATACCTAAACCATTTTAATAATTAGTGAAATATAAACATTTGTACTTGTTACCATGGTATACATGTATTATATTAACTTCTTCGAATTCTTTGGATTAACGCACATAATTATATACAGTTAGTAAATAAATGCATGTGCATTGAAAGAAAGTTAAGAATTTAAATACAAGAAGATTTGGTATGAGTGCCAATGAGACAACTCCCCATCAATATCTCAATTTGTGAAAGTAAACCATTATAGGTCAGAGTACGGTCTCCAACACGGGGCTTTCAATGAGTTGGCTCACAACGAACAGCAAGCTTCAAATGGCCCCTAAAATGACTAATATAAAACCATTCAAACAGGAAAACCAATTAACGATATTAGCTTAGAAATCAGAAAGTAATCCGTGTTTAGGCTAAATTGCGTGTCTTTTAGGGGTAAGACCTTTGCTCAAATAGATGGGTAGAATGACAATTTTAAGTTGGAATAGGCCAATTTTCGCAAGTTCAATATGACTCAAGAAAGTGAAATACTGCCCATACTTTCACAGTGTTTTAGTTACCTTATCAATGATATATCAAAATATGTGATTGCGAATAAAAGTTATTGGACCCATATAGGTACAATCAATGATACAAAATTTAAAATTTCGGATAGTGCGAAAAGGTTTAACTCTGGTAAGCTAATTTAGACAACAGGCAAAAATTAACAATTGCATTAATAATATATTTATACATGTAAACTGCTAACTTTCAGGTGCCAAAGTTTTTGACAATTCGATTACTTTTTTTTTTATTCTTAGTCTTCAATTCAACCGTTGTATTGTGTTTGCTAATTTACAAGAAGGTCAGGATAGGGTCCGTCATTTCTGTATTCTTTTTAAGATTGGTATGCCATTTTTCTCTATTCTTTATACTTTAGGCTGAAAATTGTCTATTCTTCATATACAATGTATGATATCCTCTTTATTATTTTTTTGGTCCATTTATATGTATTTTTTATATTTTTTGCCAATTATTCTGTATATTGTAAACACTAATCCACACCCCTTTTCAAGCGTATTATTTTAAGTGGTTAAAATCAAAAGGAATTATAAATACAGAAACATAAAAACCAATCATAGTTACCTTTGTAAAGTCGCTGAACATGAACCCTTGTTCTAGGCCGATGAACACAACAATCACCAGCAAGAGTAAACATTTCGTGTCTTTAAACATTTTTATTGTTGCTAGGAATGTTTCTTTTGATGACAATACATCATCTCTACACTTCAATTTAGAGTTTTTATGTTGGTCAAATAAAGATATGAGGATTACGATCCCCATCATGCCACATCCGAGGTATATACTTAATAACATAATTTTCGTTTTCGAACTGATGGTTCGCATTGCATTCTGGGAAAAGTAAATTCCATGATTTAGTTCATCTTCTACTGTTAGACAGTATCCAGCACCGCACGTGGAGTTTGTTGAGAAGTTATGATATTGGGGTACGTGAAGGGTTTCGTTTTTGCCTAAAACTAGCGTTGTTATTAAGTTCCCCCATATATTGCTGGTTCTATATAAACCACAGAATATTCCCATCATTTTGTTCACGACAATTTCTTGTTCCTCGGCATGAATATGTTCGGAATATGCTAAAGATATCGAAGTGATAGATGTTGCTTGCGCACTCCACAACGGACCTCCTAAAAGTCCGAGTAATGCACCCAACGGTACAAGCATATAGTGTTCCGGATGGAAGTTTCCTGCGAAATATCCCGTACAAAGCACAAAGGCAATAATCATTGTCCATTTGGTCGTAAGTTTCTGAATTATCCATGGCGCCAATAAACATGATATAATAGTAGTCACATATATGCTGCTAAGGGACGTAACTCCTACACCACCTTCCCAGTTCATCGTACTTTGTAATCCCTGAATTGATACAAATGCTGTGAAAACAAACATGAATGCCAATCCAAGGGCTATTACATTTTTGTAAGCTTTCGCCCGAGTCATTTCGTGAACGGCTCTCATGGTCTGCGGATCATGCGAAAGAGCGTGATAGTTAGATAGAGTATACGAATGGATCGTACTTCGTCTCCTAGTCTTGTCGTATTCAATCCCTCCCACGTGGGTCATAACCGCATGATGCACGTGATGACTGGGCGCAGACGATACGCTTAGAACATGTACCTTTTCGTTCGATGTTTTATGTATATCATCCATGCTGGTCAATCGAAGATTAAAGCACTACGATTAATATGTCACCTTTATTGATAATTATTGCTTATTACGGCACATGAAGTACGTTAGCATGTGGAACTAATTTTGTAGATATAACGTACTTCTCTGGCACAAGCAAGCGCGTGTATTCTTCCTCGTGCAAAATTAAGTGCTTATAACATGTATAACGCTAATCAATAATTTGTAAAACTACAAACAAGATCATAGTTTCTGTAAATAAGTCGTTCTGTTTTATTATTCTTTGTTCGTACATCTTGCTCAGTATTAAAACAAACAATATCTGTTTTCATTAAATATTGTACTCTGTATATTAATTACATTTTTGACGATAAGAGCTTCTCAACTATTTCAAACATTGATTATATCCAACTTGGCTCGATGTGATCGCAATTAAGTACACAGAACGGGATTTTCCGCTTTATAACGGTTTCTGTTTCAAACTAATTGCTTGAAAGTTAAAGAAAAATTGATTACTATTCTCAATTTTTTTTTAAATATCCTTTCTTTATAGTTTCCATATTTCCATCAAGAAGATAAATCTAAAAAAAAACCATTGATTACTATTCTCAATTTTTATTTTTTACATTTTAAAATATCCTTTCTTTATAATTTCCATATTTCCATCAAGAAGATCAATTTATACGTTTTTTATTCAATCTTTCAAACCGAAGTAGACGGGATTCTCGTGTCCACACGGGAATAGACGGTACTTAAAATTCAGCACGTGTCTTCTGCTAAAATGATTAAATCCTATCATCTTTCAATCTTTCAAATTCGTCATGACTTAAACTAGTGTCTTGTGTAATCCTCAGTAAATTCCTATGCTGTTTTAACGATAACATTTCCGGCGCCATTGATTTTCTGTCCAATCATACATATTTCATGTTAAAAACGGCAGATGATCAAATAAAACGTGTGTTGTTCATAAAAATCAACTGTTGGTTCTATTACATTGTATCTAAATCATTCCGACATTATACATCTTTCATCCTTTAATTAGGTTATTTGAAATATTTATTCAGATCATGTCACACCAGCTGCCTATCAATCCATTGAAGAATAAAAAAAATTATCCTGCAAAGATAAAAAAAAAAAAAAAAAATTTTTTTATAATAAATTGATCAACTTGTGTCGGATAAGAAAAGTGCAATAAATTCATATAAAAATATTAAAACAACAAATTGACGGTGCAATTCAAATACAATAAATCAACATTACATTCTATCATCTAATTCGCCGTTTATGGATCTTGAAATACTATCATGGTAAATCCATTGGTCGTATCTGCATTGTAAATAACACCAAGTTTACTCATTGGTTAAATTCCTTGGAGTAAGTACGTACTACGGAAGCCTTTTAGGGCCATGCTAGTCTACTTTTTACAATTTGATATACATGTAACAAGTAATAAATTTGATAATGACATTGTTGGCAAGTCACAACGTTTGGTGAACTCTTTTGAAAATTTTACGCAGAATGCATTAAATTTTAAAACTATAGACAAAGAATTGAACTCAACATAAATATTGGCAACAATTTTCTCGCAATGAAATATTATATGAATACCATTGAAATGTCTGTATCCGATTAGGGATTATAACACAAACTTGTTCTCGTACACGATGTGATCATTTGTTCACACGAGTCATTGTAGATCTCAAATATGTCGTTTGGCCGTAATGTTTTTTAAACCACGTTAAAATCTAGCAAGAAAGGCAGTGTGTCAAAAAGTTACGTGCAATAAATATAGAAGTTGAAGATAGTTTTTAACGTCCAGTGACAAATATAAAAGAGGGACAGTCAAACTCATAACTCGAAAATAAACTGAAAACGCCATGGCTGAAAATGAAAAAGACAAACAGACAAACAATAGTACACATGACGCAACATAGAAAACTAAAGAATAAGCAACACGAACCCCACCAAAAACTAGGGATGATCTCAGGTGCTCCGGAAGGGTAGGCAGATCCTGGTCCACATGTGGCACTCATCGTGTTGCTCATGTTATAACATATCCGGTACAAGTCTAATTCGGTAGATGACATTCATGAAAAGGAAGGGGATTGCAGTTACGACTAGGGGAATCTATTCGAGATCATTTGTGTAACAGTTATTTCATAACGGTCAACCAACTCGATATGGCGTCCGTAAAACTTATAATATGCATATCTGGACGACATGGTGTGATTATTAAAAGTGTATGGTACAAGACGGACACGCTGATCTGGATGTAAGTTTACAAGTAACAGTACACACTATCAGCACTCCAGGCCGACCGGTCTTAACATTTTGCTGTCACTTCTAAATGAGACCTGCTAGCTCTATTTTTATCTACAAACTCAGAAACAGTGGAAACGGTTGTCTTTTTTTACGCAATGCATCCCTTTTTGTTGTTGTTCGAAAAGCATATGATCTTGTTTCGGAAATTTCTGCGTGATACGCTGCTGACTATAATAGGAAAAACGGTACTATTTATTATGCCATAGGCGACAATACATTTTCTAAAGGAGTAGGTTCAGTAAGACCCCTTTTTGGCCTCAAAGTATAGCAGTTTTTCAAAATTGTGAAAATGTAATCTTTTAGCTATTTACTGGGAAGAAGTATGCTTCTGCTACATAGATATGGGCTTTTTTTTTTTAACAATACAATGCAGATGTATCGGGCCTTAGCATCATTAAGTCATGCTAAATTACTGAAATCTTCAAACTTTTTGCATTTTAGTTAAATTTTAGACGGTTTCCATCTTATATGAAAGTGTTCATTAATAATATTGAAAGGTAAGTTGGATTGCATGATAATACATAACATATATAAAGGTTGAAGATGAACACGGATGCGGCCACTTTCATTTTTGACCAAAACCATCTGAAAAGTGACGTTTTTTTGGCATATTTGGCAGATTTTTCATATTTAAGCTTGAATCGGAGCGTTTTTGATGACTTAATCAGTTAACATCTTTCAAATAAACCAATTGAATCAATTGAAATAGACACTTTTAAAAAGTGTTTGAAAAGTGTCCAAAATCCTTCGTTAGATGAACCTGAAATTTGAGGCCAAAATCCGCCCTTATACCAGACCTACTCCTTTACCACTTTTTATAATAAAACCTGCATAAAACAGTTATGTGTTGTGTTAGTACTTTATTATTCTGTTTTAAAAATTGAAGCCAAATGGTATCATGACCAACTTTTAACGGAGATTGTTTATGTTATCCATGCCCATCGTCATTTTACATCAAATTTATGAAATTTTGGAAGTCTTTTAGAATATGTCTCTCGAAAATATTTTCTAAATTTATATTGTAAATATACACTCTGCAGTTATTCATAGATAAATAATAAAATATATTGTACCATAACATCCAATTACAGCGCTCCTACTTTGCCTTCCTTCACCTGCCTTGGGTACACAAAATTAAGGCTAACATAATGCTGGGAAAATGTTATAGTACCGTTTTCCTTTAATGTAGAGACTTCGGCTGGTTTCAAAGTAAAAAAACACGTTCTTCATTAAGTTTTGTTGTAACAGCGAGTTGGTAAAATCTCCAGAAAATATATTTGACTGAAAGGCCGTGTTACCTTGTCAAAGAAGTCTTATTGTGCATGTACATTAGTTTAATGAGTCAAATGTCAGACAGAAAATTATATGTTGGAATAATAAACGTCCAGCATTAAAAATGAATATCGAACAACGTTTCGCTCGATATGGATTAGCTGTCACTTTTATTGAAAAGTACAGATTGCCAATTGTATAAGGATTTTTTTGTTTTGTAAATTAAAGATATCTTAATTATATCATCACAGGAGAGCAGTGCGTTACTGTTCAAATTTTATACATTCTATTGTGGTATAGGAATAAAAGGAGAGTTATGATACACGTCACATGTGACAAGCAATAAAAAGCTATGTTTAGTTCTAGACTGTGCAACTGACATTCTTAAACAACACAGTGACAATTTGTCTTGTGTTTGAGGGACTGAATGTGGGTCATCTATCAAATTTTGTATTCTTTTATCTTTTAACAGCAAATGGCTAAAAACTCTATAAAATATATATTTGACTGTAAAGCCGTCTAACCTTGTCAAAGAAGTCTGTACGTACATTTTCATCATTTTATGAGTCTAGTGAATCTAATGCCAGACCGTAGAAAATTACATGTTGGAATAATGAACGACCGGCATGAAAAATAAATATTGATCAATTGTTTCGCCCGGTTCGATTTAGATAAGCTCAATAGCTGTCGTTGAATTAAAGATTTCCAATGGTTTAGGGTTGTTTTGTTTTGTAAATTTACGTTTGTTTTAATTATATTAGCAACGAAGAGCAGTGCGTTGTTGTTCGTGTTTTATTCATTTTACAGTGCCTTTGTGGTATCGGAATAAAAGGAGAGTTGTGATACACGCCAATGAGACAACACAATAAGCATACATCTATAGTACTAGTGCAACTGACAACAACACAGTTAAAGTGTGTGTTCATGGTGTATGATCGAGGGACTGAATGGGGGTCCTTTAATTTTGTCACGTATTCATTTGTTATTCAAATAATTTTTCCTTATTCTCTATATTTTTTTGGGTCATTGTTCTCTATAGTTCATATTTAAGCACTCCATTAATCTCTATTTTTTTATTTTTCGGCCAATATTTCTCTGTTCTTATATCTTATGGTCTTTAGTCTACAGTTGTTATCCATTATTCTCTTTCCTTTAAACCCCTACCGCATCTATTTTAAGTCATCTTAACAAATACAATATAAAAGTTTTTAAGACGTTCATAAAATATTAAACTTCTTCAAACAAAGACAAATGGATTGACCGTTAGTAGAATGCACTATTATAGATAGTTTATTCTCATAAAACCATGCAAGTACAAAGGTTACAGAGAAGTTAAAAAAATACTATACATAACAACAAAAATAAAAATGCATTAAAAATGCATAAAATTTCGGATGAGATAACATATATAAGAATAATTATATACACTGTATATACTTATACAGTCAAATGTGAAAGCTAAAATTGTATAAAGAAATACCTTTTGTGTATAAGTATGATAAATAAATTATGGGTTTTAAAGAAGGAGTAAGCTTAGTATTAATACATCGTATAAAATTGCAGAGGTTTCTAAGTGTCTTTGGTTGTTTTGAATTAAACTATTCATATTTATATAACATGTATACTATTCATTGCTTTACATAAAATTGCAAAATACCATAAAATGTTGGTTTCGTAAATGAGTATTTATATGAGAAATGTCATATAAACTTACCTATGCTACGCTGTAAGAAGATAATTAAACTAATTAATCAAAAGAGATTCGTGGTATCGAAATTAAAGACCGCATCTACAGAAATAGCAAGAGACAAGATCAACCAATCAAAAACAGTACTTGTAGTTACTGAAAGATAGGTCGAAGTTCATTTAGTACGGTTTTCAAAAAGCTAACTATTGCTAAAGCTTAAAAGTGAAGCTGTAGAGCTATGCATATACATATCAGCGTTTAACCAATGATCTGGGCGTATTACAATATAAAAAAGATGTGGTATGATTGCCAATGAGACAACTATCCACAAAAGACCAAAATGACACAGACATTAACAACTATAGGTCAATGTACGGCCTTCAACAATGAGCAAAGCCCATACCGCATAGTCAGCTATAATAGGCTCCGATAAGACAATGTAAAACAATTCAAACGAGAAAACTAACGGCCTTATTTATTTTAAAAAATGAACGAAAAACAAATATGCAACACATTTAAACAAACGACAACCACTGAATTACAGGCTCCTGACTTGGGACAGGCACATACATAAATAATGTGGCGGGGTTAACCATGTTAGCGGGATATGTTTCCTCGTACATTGCCATTATTACTTATCTTATCACAAGCTGAAATTAATCAATATCTATCGTGCGTTTATTGCAATACACAGATGCAGCGATTAGCAGATAACTATAAATGAAAACTGACGTTATAACTAATTGTAATAAGTGCTTTCTATATAGAAATTGCTCTTACTGAAATTAAATTTTATGTTTTAATGGATCTTAGTAAATCAGAAACCACGATTTCTAAATAAAGTAATCTGATTTTATTTTCATCTGCGAGGAGGATTTCTTCAATTAAAATTTAATTTCAGACGAAACTACGATTAAATGATCCACACTTAAAAATAGTTCAATGCTATGGAATAGAAATTCAACGAAGGTATTCAGTCTCAATTAATAGAGTTTTCAGTTTCAAACAATGATGACATTTCAATGAAAATAATCCTTGTTTTAATATTAATAGCTGACGTTTTCGAACGTTTTGAGCCCGCATATATATAGGAATAACAATATAACTGGCGCGGAACAATCTGATTCAAATACAGATACTGAGTCCTCGCTTAACCTTGTAAATCAAAGCATAAAATGAAAGATCTGTATTTAATCAGATTTGGCGTTGAAGAATCGCCTTTTGTCAACCTCTAACTTTACGGCTTCATTGACAAAACCTATGACGTAATTCTGGTTGAATGACAGTACTTCATTATAACTGTGCATACATCACATATCTTTATTCAGATAACGCATCTTAATCATAGATTTGACAGAATTATTTTGTGCGTAAAGATTATGTTATGATAGTGACATTTTGTGATTAAAAAAGTAACGTTGTTTTATGACAGTACATATTTGAAATATATGTTAAACATATCTGAAATGATCAATATCTTAAAAATCTTCTCCCGGTATTTAAAAAAAAAGGAAAATAAAATATTAAGTTCATTATTTTTCTTTTCGTTTATCATTAGTGTCATCATTATTTTTTTCATTATATTTATATATTATATTTCCGGTATTCCAAAATATATAGGTATTCGACGAGTATACAATGTTTTGCTGTATATTTCGTATGATGACGAAGATTCAGGAAAAATATTACAGAAATAAGTAATAAAAGATCATAAGAACCCATAACCCTCTTTGAAACATGCAGGCATAGATATTACTTTTCGCAATTGTTCTTATGTATTAAATCATTTTTCTAATCTAAACCGATTGCACATTTGTATATAAACTTTAAATTCCCAACATAATATATTGGTACATGTACTATTAAATATTCATTTCACAAAAATATTTTAGTTTCCTACTTTATATGGTCTTGATTGAAAAGAGGAAATAGTAATAGTTGACACAGTGTCCATACGGTATTTGAAGCCTACACAATGACGTATTCTCAGAAACCTAATCACCTGCATGAGGGTGTGGGTGGGGGTTTACACAATATAGAATAATTTATTTATTAATGAAATGCACTTTTATACCCCTGGGGGTTGAAGGCATATATAAACAATACAATACGAGTATAGAAACAATGCAAAAACATTATTAAGTATTAAATATCATAAATATTATATAGAGTTGTAAAACAGTAAAACAATATTTATGCAGGTGTTTTGTCCACTTCCCTCAGTGCAAATGACTTTATAATGAAGGAACGGTAATTAAGCTGCATATAATATCAAATGAAGATAGAAGTGATTATAATTTATCTGCTTCAGACGATTTCAAGAACTATGGACATATATTATTCACGTCTTTTTCAATAGGCAAAACATATTAAACGGTATTTAAGGAAAAATGGACCCAAAAGATAAAGAAAAGAGAATACTATGGTGCGAGCATATAATGAATAAAGAATAATGGCAGTGGCGAATCCAGAAATTTTCATAAGTGGGGGCCCACTGACTGACCTAAGAGGGGGCCCGCTCCAGTCACGCTTCAGTGATTCCCTATATGAGCAACCAATTTTTTTCCCAAAAGGGGGGGGGGGCGGGCCCCCTGCTCCCCCCCCCCTAAATCCGCCTCTGAATGGACAAAAAGTGTAAATAATAGAGACCAATTGCCTAAAAGTTCAAGAATACAGAAATGAAGGACCGCCATTCAGACCCTCAACTTTTCTCAGAAACCTAATCACCTGAATTTGATGTAACGCATTTAATACAACGAGTCAATTATACGTGAAAAAGATAGATTTCAAAATGTCATATGAAAGTGCAACTGCAAAGCTATCAATTTTGTTTTCCACGTGGTTTCATTTTGTGAACAGCAATGCTTTTGTTATGTGCATGTTCATTATTCAATAGTCAAAACGTTTTTATTGCAATTTTCTGTATGATATAACACTTGTCAGAAAAGAATTAATCTCCTTGAAGCAGAATAATTAGGTTGAAAGCTGATGCCATTAATCTTTTTTTTTCCAAAAAAATGACATGATGGTTTACTTTTATAAATTGTTACTTGGATGGAGAGTTGTCTCATTGGCACTTTGAGCTTATACCACAGCTTCTTATATCTAAAAATGTATGATATCTGAGGTCAGGATGCTTATATCCATAAAGCATGCATATGTGGATATCTTTACGATTGAAATCAATATTTTTGATGAGTTTCAGTAGATGTTATTGCATTATTTTAAACTGATTGTCATATTTAGAATTTTTTGTTAAATTGATCAGAAAAATATTGGTAAATTTGGTGCATCATTTTATGCGTTTTTCTGAAGTGTTTGTTTTATTTCTGATATATTTCCAAATAGGTAAACTGTAGACGCTTCCTTTGTAGATTTTGGGCAGCATTTTAGACGTCATTTGTTAGTGATGTAAAAGTAGATTCATTGTATTATTTTAGACGCATTTCTGTAGATTCATTGTATTATTTTAGACGCATTTCTGTAGATTCATTGTATTATTTTAGACGCATTTCTGTAGATTGTTTGTCATATTTTAGATGTATTTCCGAATCGGTAGATTGGTTGTCAGATTTTATCCGTTTATAGTGAATTACAAAGGTAAATTGAGTGCATTATTGCAGAAGTACGTCGGTAGCTTTAAGTCCTTATTGTAAACGTTGTATTCATATATATTGGTCGATTCATGGCAATATTTTCGACATATAGATGTCTGTTATTTTAAATCGGTTTATCTTATTTATATATTTCGGTAGATTGGCTGTAAGATTTTAGACTAAATTTTTGTAAATTGTATGCAATACTTAAAATGTATTTCGGTAGATAAGTTGCAATATTTTTAAAACATTTAGAAGATTTATGACAATACTTTAGATAATATCAATAGAACAAATATTCGTTTGTATTGATATTTTGTATAAACTTATAATAAAAATTTAATTTGACGCATAAATGTGACATCACTAAAGGTGCTATCTTTGTAAAATGACTTAATTCCTTTATTATTATATTAAAAAACCATAACAGATACTTTATGAATTGGGTGGGGGTTTACATACAGCAACTCATCTAACCGCTACGTCAGTGTATTGAGCTCAAAGTCACAGAAATAACAGATTAACCTTTATGATACATATGTAAGTTATATTTGGTTTATCTACTGTTTTTTTCGTAGGTACAAATCATGTTGAGAAGATACAGAAATAGCAAGAGACAAGATCAACCAATCTAAAACAGTACTTGTAGTTACTGAAAGATAGGTCGAAGTTCATTTAGTACGGTTTTCAAAAAGCTAATCATTGCTAAAGCTTTAACGTAAAGCTGTAGAGCCATGCATATACACACCAGCGTTTAACCAATGATCTAAGCGTATTACAATTATGTTTCCTCGTACATTGCCATTATTACTTATCTTATCACAAACTGAAATTAATCAATATCTATCGTGCGTTTATTGCAATACACAGATGCAGAGATTAGCAGATAACTGTAAATGAAAACTGACGTTATAACTAATTGTAATAATTGCTTTCTATAGAGAAATTGCTCTTACTGAAATCAAATTTTATGTTTTAATGGATCTTAGTAAATTAAATACCACGATTTGTAAGTAAAGTAATTTTATTTTATTTTCATCTGCGAGGAGGATTTCTTCAATTAAAGTTTAATTTCAGACGAAGCTAAGATTTAATGATCCACACTTAAAAATAGTTCAATGCTATGGAATAGAAATTCAACGAAGACATTCAGTCTCAAATAATAGGGTTTTCAGTTTCAAACAATGATGACATTTCAATGAAAATAATCCTTGTTTTAATATTAATAGCTGACGTTTTCGAACGTTTTGAGCCCGCATATATATAGGAATAACAATATAATTGGCGCGGAACAATCTGATTCAAATACAGATACTGAGTCCTCGTTTAACCTTGTAAATCAAAGCATAAAGGGATGATGGCCATTGTTATAATATTGTTCGTTTCTGTGTGTGTTGCATTTTAACGTTGAGTCGTTTGTGTTTTCTCTTATTTTTTAGATAAGACGTGGCACGGTAATTATCTATCCCAAATTCTTGTATTTGGTTTTGATGTTATATTTGTTATTCTCGTGGTGTTTTGTGTGTTGCTTTTCGGTGTTGTGTCGTTGTTCTCCTCTTATATTTAATGCGTTTCCCTCGGTTTTAGTTTGTTACCCCGATTTTGTTTTTTGTCCATGGATTTATGAGTTTTGAACAGCGGTATACTACTGTTGCCTTTAATTATAAACTGAAAGATCTGTGTTTAATCAGATTTGGCGTTGAAGAATCGCCTTTTGTCAACCTCTAACTTTACGGTTTCATTGACAAAACCTGTGACGTAATTCTGGTTGAATGACAGTACTTCATTATAACTCTGCATACATCACATATCTTTATTCAGATAACGCATCTTAATCATAGATTTGACAGACTTATTTTGTGCGTAAAGATTATGTAATGATAGTGACATTTTTGTGATTAAAAAAGTAACGTTGTTTTATGACAGTACATGTTGGAAATATATGTTTAACATATCTGCAATGATCAATATCTTAAAAATCTTCTCCTAGTATTTAAAAAAAAAAAAGGAAAATAGAATATTAAGTTCATTATTTTTCTTTTCGTTTATCATTAGTGTCATCATTATTTTTTTCATTATATCTATATATTATATTTCCGGTATTCCAAAATATAATAGGTACTCGACGAGTATGCAACTTGTTGCTGTATATTTCGTATGATGACGAAGATTCAGAAAAAATATTACAGAAATAAGTAATAAAAGATCATAAGAACCCATTACCCTCTATTATCATGCAGGCATAGATATTACTTTTCGCAATTGCTCTTATGTATTAAATCATTTTTCTCATCTAAACCGATTGCATTTGTATATATATAAACTTTAAATTCCCAACATAATATATTAGTACATGTACCCTCCTTTCACAACAATATTTTAATTTCCTACTTTATATGGTCTTGATTGAAAAGAGGACATAGTAATAGTTGACACAGTATCCATACGGTATTTGAAGCCTATACAATGACGTATTCTCAGAAACCAAATCACCTGCATGAGGGTGTGGGTGGGGGTTAGAATAGAGAATAAATTATTTACTAATAATAACATTAGATGTATGTTTCATTATAATGCTTTATTCTGATTGGCTAACTGCACATCACGTGTTATTCCGTAAGCAATTGCATCACTCAATAAAACTTTTCATTCATGTTAACACGTGGTCCCACAATAAAGTGCACAGGTGAATAAAATAAAAAAAATATAAAATTCGTGTTTTCATGATCATAGCTGAAAATGTAATTATAAGTATTGAATGCTTCTTTTTGTAACTTCATAGGGTTGTAAAAGCGTTGACCGTGCGCACATTTTTAGAACGAAGCGCTTCCGCGCTTCATACAAAATGTACTTCGATCAACGCTTTTACACCCCAATGAATTTACAAAAAGAAGCATTTATTTATTAATGACATGCACTTTTATACCCCTGGGGGTTGAAGGCACATATAAACAATACAGTACGAGTATAGACACAATGCAAAAACATTATTAAGTATTAAATATCATAAATTATATAGAGTTGTAAAACAGTACAACAATAGTTATGCACTGCCAGGTGTTGTGTCCACTTCCCTCAGTGCAAATGACTTTATAATGAAGGAACAGTAATTAAGCTGCTTATAATAACAAATGAAGATAGAAGTGATTGTAATTTATCTGCTTCAGACGATTTCAAGAACTATGGACATATATTATTCACGTCTTTTTCAATAGGCAAAACATAGTAAAGGGTATTTAAGCAAACATGGACCCAAAAGATACAGAAACAAGAATGTGTCCCTGTACACGGATGCCCCATCCGCATTATCATTTTCTATGTTCAATGGACCGTGAAAATGAGGGGGGATATCTAATTTGGCATTGAAATTATGAAGATCATATCATAAGTAACATATGTACTAAGTTTCAAGTTGATAGGACTTCAACTTCATCAAAAACTACCTCGTCCAAAAAGTTTAACCTGAAGCGGGACAGACGAACGGACGAACAGGCAGACGGACAAATGGACGCACAGACCAGAAAACATAATGCATATAAATGAAGCTTAAAAAGAATTATGATGTGCTAGAATATAATAAAAAGAGAATAATGGACGAAAAGTAAAAATAATGGAGAGATATTGCCTAAAAATTCAAGAATACAGAAATGAAGAACCGCCATTCAGACCCTCAACTTTTCTCAGAAACCTAATCACCTGAATTTGATGTAACGCATTTAATACAACGAGTCAATTATACGTGAAAAAGATAGATTTCAAAATGTCATATGAAAGTGCAACTGCAAAGCTATCAATTTTGTTTTCCACGTGGTTTATTTTGTGAACAGCAATGCTTTTGTTATGTGCATGTTCATTATTCAATAGTCAAAACGTTTTTATTGCAATTTTCTGTATGATATAACACTTGTCAGAAAAGAATTAATCTCCTTGAAGCAGAATAATTAGGTTGAAAGCTGATGCCATTAATCTTTTTTTTCCAAAAAAAGACATGATGGTTTACTTTTATAAATTGTTACTTGGATGGAGAGTTGTCTCATTGGCACTCATACCACATCTTCCTATATCTATGATATCTGAGGTCAGGATGCTTAAATCCATATAGCAAGCATATGTGGATATCTTTGCGATTGGAATCAATATTTTTGATGTGTTTCAGTAGATGTTATTGTATTATTTTAAACTGATTGTCATATTTAGAATATTTTGTTAAATTGATCAGAAAGAGAAAGTTTTCGACACTTTTAGACAAAGAATATTCTATATGAATAGAAAAAAAAATCACACATACAGCAACTAATCTAATCGAATGTACAACCGCTACGTCAGTGTATTGAGGTCAAAGTCACGGAAATAACAGATTAACCTTTATGATGCATGTGTAAGTTATAGTTGGTTTCTCTATTGTTTATTCGTAGGTTCAAATCATTTTGAGAAGATAAATAATATATAGCCAAACTTGAATTTCATTTTTGAGTATTTAACTGCATGGTGGACAGTTTGTGGCCCTTTCTATGCGGTACGTGTTTTGTTCATTGTCGAAGGCCACACATTGACAGAAAGTTGCTAGCTTCTACGTCATAAATTTTCACGGGCTGTCTCATTCTCAGGTCTCATTGGCAATGATTAACAATAACCATGACCCCCCCCCCCCCCCCCCCCCCCCAACACACGCAATGCCATTCTGGCGATTTTTACTGATTTTTATTTACAAATTTACATGAAAACAAGAATCCGCCCATGTTAAGTAAACTTTATCTAATCCAGGATATGTGATAACTCTTTGTTATTCTTAATAATATTGTAAATAACATAAAATTGTTTTGTTTGTCATTATACATGTTATTTAATATATTACACTGTCAGTTTACAAATCAGTGACTCATAGAAATCTTCATTACCCAATTACTTATAATTGTTAATCATAAACAGATATTTATGGTATTTAGCCTATGATGCAGCTTAGGTAAATTTAACGTCGTGATGCAACTGCAAAATTATCTCCTAAAATAGATATTACATAAATGAGGGTTTGGAAAGGGTTCAACTTGTTTTTATATAATTCAGATATTAAGTCAAACACATATAGTTAAGTAAACTCATTTCAAGGCCTTTTATAGCTGACTATGCGGTACGGGCATCGCTCATTGTTGAAGGCCGTACGGTGACCTACAGTTGTTAATTTCTGTGTCTTTTTGTTCTCTTGTGGAGAGTTGTCTCATTTACAATCATGCCACATCTTCTTTTTTTATATGTATATAGACTGTGAAGTTATATTAGTAAACAATTGATTGTATGTCTACTCTAACGTTATAGTTATTTAAATAAAGTTGGATAATTGCAGCTTACAATGTAGTCAGGGGTGAATCCAGCCGTTTTAAAAACAGGGGAGGTCCAACCATATGTACCAATTCAAATGAATTGATCGTCCAAAAAAGGGGGGTTCCAACCCTTTCCCCCTTGATCCGCAACAGAATGTAGTCAACGACTTTATACAGTACAATATGTAGTATACAAAACCGGCGTGAAATATAGTAATCATATCTGGTTTTATTTGTGTTGATGGGATGCTGTCTCGTCTCTATCTAATCTACATTACATTTGATAAATATAATGGGCTAAAATTGCAATTGAAATTTTTCGCAAAGTGGTTATAATATACTGGCCTTCACGTCGGTTTCTAAATTTAAAGTTTAATGTGAAATGATACAATTGTCGGTACACAACAAGCATAACGATAAAAATAAAGATGAAGTTATTGAATATTTGTGTTTGTTATACAAATTTTATCATTGTTTAAAGAGGGGCCCGATGGGTTATTTTCGTTCTTCGTGATCGGCGCATTTTCGCTATCGTGACTGGTCCGTTTTTTTACAGATTTTTTTTATATATATATTTTCGTGATCCGTGATCATGGAAAATAATTTTCTGTGAATCGTGATTGACAAAAAAATTAACTCGTGAATCGTGATGAGACCCCCCCCCCTCCGCCATCAGACCCCTCTTAAAAATCCACTGGTCCTACTATACCAGTCGGAAGTGTATCTACTTGCACTATATAACTCAGATAAGTCAAACACATAGCTCTGACACATATATATATATATATAGTTAGCTGAGAGGAATATATAAATTTGACATTCTGTGAAGAATTGCTTAGAATGTAGTTAAAGTATTTTTACAACTATATGTAAAATATCATGAATATATGTTTTACACAAAACCAGTGTGAAATATAGTTATCATTTCTGCGTTAATGAGATGCTGACTCGTCTCTTCAAAGACTCCACATCACATTTTATTCTCAAGAATGTATAATGAAAAAATCACGTTAACGACTTTATATTTTGTTTTCTTTGTACACCTACAATTATATTTCATGCATAGCTTTTAATTTTGAAATGGAATGAAAATTTGTAAACAAGTCCGAAGACTTTTACTTGATTAAATAAAAACATCAACGGTACTATACGAAAACTGAATGCAAACTAATTTCTGTTACTTACTTTAGGGAATATATTCTCTATATTAATACAGCTTCCATCCACGACTACATCGATCCGGATAGGGAACGGCAAATAGCTATAGAAGATAAACAAATCTTCTGTAATTATTAAATCAATTTCAGACATCAATTTCAGAAGGTTGTATTACACGCATAAACTACCGTTGTAATGATTTATATTTCCTTGTAGCAAATTACCACGAGAACATACTCAGCTGCAAAAATGTATACAAATGTTCGATTGGTTCATTGAAATTTTGGCTTGGTCGAGTTTATAAAGAAATCTAACGGGAATTGGCTTTTAACATTTTCACGCTTATACTAAAAGTTTATTTCTATTCCATTTAACACGATGTGCAACATGTATTAAATGTGTTGCATTTGCAATGACAAATTAATGAGGAAAAAACAACTAAACCATAAATGAACGAACAAACAAACAAACACGTACAGGACGAACAACGGTCAGCTTTTCCTTGTAGTTTTAGAATAATTTTATTGACATACAAGAAATTTCTTGGTTTTCCTAAACAGAAGATTATACAAACAGAAGAAGAAGTATACTTAACAACAAAATTATTTGCATTTACCTGTGACCGTTGGTTTAGGTTTCCCGTTTGAATGGGAGTTTACCCTAGTATTTTTTTTATTTTTTTTGGGGGGAAAGGGGGGGCTTTATAGCTTGCTGTTCGGTGTGAGCCAAGGCTCTGTGTTGAATACCGTACCTTGATCTATCATGGTGTCTTTTATAAATTGTGACTTGAATGGAGAGTTGTCTCATTGGCACTCATACCACATCTTTCTATATCTACTTAAAAAAAATGCCCTTCACATTCAGTTCATTTCCGATGCGTATATAGTAGAACTAACTACTGATTTTATCCACTCCATTTGGAAACTGTCAATCAAGAAGTCAATCAATCTTCAATTATTCTTTTTTTTAAAGTAAAATTAACAGTTACGAAAAGTTTGTAGATGCTGGTGGTTTCTTCATAAAATTCGCTAAATATTCACACATAATGTCAGTAATGATACAACAATTTACGGACTCTTCAGCAAAATCTTTTTAGAACACTACAAATGTTGACGCACGCGATTACATGAAGCATATACAAATATATAACTATAAGAATGTAAGTACCCACTTAAAATGAATTTGAAATCGAAATCGTAGTACACGATAACCGGTTACACGATATGGCATTGTCACATAAATCTTGCAACCAAATCTCGTGAAGTTCTGTTTTGCAGTTACTGAAAGTTTAGCGACACGATCATATCAGACGCACGGATGAATACAGACGAACAGACAGATGTAAGTAAGCAGTGCACCCCGTTCTTCGGATCGAGGAATGATAAATAGTTATTGAAGTTTGTGCAAGTCCCTGGAGCAATATATTAACGGATTCGACCGGGGCTTTAAAGATGGTTCTTGAAGAAAGTCTCTTTATCACAACGCTTTTTTTGAAAGTATCAGAACAAACTTAGACATAAAGTTTTCATGTCCAGCAATTCGTACACTATAGTAGTATTAACTATAATAAAACGAAATAATGCTACACAGCACAGAAACGCGAGGGACCCTGAAATAAATAGTAGTATTCAAAACTAGGTAATCTAAGTTCATCAACATTAACTGTTACGTCCAATATTTGCACTGCTATATGCATTGATAATGCAATTTAATCTAAGACTTGCTATTGAATTTTTTCAGGAGATTATTACTTGGATTTGTAAGGCTTATATGTTGGAAATGAAATCGTTTTGGCTTATCATGAACTCATGACGCAGCTATTAAGTTCAATCTTCTAAGAATATATCGTATACTGATCACAGTGTATCGTAATTTCAATATTTTTCACGATCTGGCAAGCGATAAGAGAGGGGAAAATCTCAGGTGCGAAATGGGTATTTATATTACTTCTGAAAGATAAACAGCAAAAAATAAATTGCACGTGTTCATAAATCTAAGCCGAAGCAATTTAGTAGAAATATGTAAACAATGACTGTCAGTTATTTATTGACTTTTAAGTTACTTCTAACGAAAAACGATGAAACTATTACATTGATGGGGCTTTGAATTAACTTTTCAACTACAAATATCAGCTGTTTAACTACAAAATTCATCGTTCATCACGTTTATCATGTTTATCGTGTTCAAACAATCTTTTAATTGTAATTAATTGCCTTCTGTATAAAATTTTAGTCGTGCTTTTATATTAGTAAGACAAATATCATCTAACGGCAATACAAAGTTATGAATATTCAAACCTATCCATAATTATTGGGTCCTTTTCTTTCTTTCTTACTTGTAAGCTTGTTTTGTCAATGTAATGTAATGCAAGTGACCTAGAAAGTGAGAACATGAAAGTCGTGCAGGGTTTTTATACATAATATATAGAGAATAATGGACCACTACAACAGATGTACCGAAAAATTAAAAATAGAGAAAAATGGACCAAAAACAATAAGAACAGAAAAACAATCAACAAAAACAGAAGAATACAGAAATAAAGGGCCCAATCCAGATACTCCTTTATAAAACTGACCAATCAATATGCAATCAAATAAGTAAAAATCTTAATATTATATCACGTTTGACTATAGAATTATACCGTTCGTTACTTACAAAGCTCATCATAAATGAACCATAACATGATTAATCATTTAGGGTTGCTTGTTCCCCAGGTGGAATCATACGGGTGTCTCTTGTCCTATAGACTCGGTCCAATAACCGAACCTTTTTCATCCCAAGTTTTCTGTGGGGTTCTTGTTAGCTAGTCTATATTTTGTATGCTTATTGTTTTAGTACTGCTGTTTCAATTGGCTTTTCGGCGTTTTTCTTTTTTCCCATGGCATGGTAATGACTGCAGAAATACGTGTTGATTTAAATATACCTTTGGTTTTCGTTTCACCTCTCTTGAAATTGTTGGCATAGGAACAAAACATTATAATTTGTATGGAGCACATGTTATAACTAACTAGTATACTCATATACAGCAAAACATGAAAAAATAAAACAAAATTACGAATTTTTGGAAAAAAAAAGGGCAGGGCATATTATTGTCCTATCTCAAAGTACTGTACCTGTTATAAAATCTCTGCACATATTAAAAAAAATATAAGAAAAAAACGAGTTTAAATTGTTTTTGGTGTGTTTAAACTCTTGTAAATTGTAAGTGCGTAATCACCTTAATTATAATTAATCAGGTTTTTCCCCCAAATAAATGAGCAGTGCACTTACCAAGTAAAAATCCTGTCGGCTCTCAGGTCCTGCGCAGTACACATGCCTTGCTCTACTTACTCTGTACAGACAGGGTTGCAGTTCTTAAATCATTGGTGATGTTTCTAGAACTTCATTCTGCCACAAAATTTTTAAATTGAAAACTTATAGCCGGTAGCATAAAAATGAACTATAATAATTCATTTAAGACTCGAACATTTCTTTTCGTCATTTTACTTTAGTTGGGTTAAAATCGATCAATGCTTTAACAACCCTATAACATTACAAAAAGAAGCATTCAATTTGTGTAATAACGTACATTTCTATTCTACATTTATAACCATGAAATAAATTATCATTTTTTTCATTGTTTTCCTATACAATGTTGTAACCTTGTCACAGGAAGCACGTGCTCTCATAAATGACTATGCTGATAGAAGTGTTTAACCTTAACTGGCTGTACAGCCCTCGCACTGTCGGTTCTCACTGTGCCTGGAGGCGTTTGATGAGCATTTAAAAATATTTTCTGCAGTGGGTCAAGAACACGTAGAAGACGCCATTTTTGGTAGGCCGCCATCTTGGTTATGTTATGTTGAGTTGTTTTGTTTTTTTACTATTCTGATGTTTCTTTACAGTTGACAGATTCTCCACAACGGCTGCTTTCACGGCATAAATGACTAGAATGATGAATTTTAATTCTATAATGCCTCTCGATTGTTGTCATCCAATTAAAGGTATGGATTTGTTTTTAACCATACATGTAATGTAATTATTTTGAATATATTTACAGCAAGGAATCAAGTTCAATACCCTTATGATCATTAATAAATAAATAAATCACGTTTTCTCTTGGGGAACTTAATATAATGATCAGTAATGGAAAGTATTGAATTTTCAATATAGCATTTGAAATTTTAGTGTATATGTTAGCGGCAATAAGTAAAATTAGGCATTAAGCTTAAATCCTAGACAATAAGCTAACGCCTAGGCATTAAGTTAGTGCCTGAAATTTTCAGGCATTAAGCTTATTGCCTGAAATCTGATGATGATTATTCATCCTATTGCCGAACATAATTTACCGATTAAATATTTAAGTTTTACTATTTACAATTATTTTGTTCAATTCTAATATAAAACGTAACGTTATATTATTTGACTTATATTTTGTTTCAAAGAGTTTAGATCTACAATTATAATATATAAAAATTATTTTTAACCTTTCATTTAAAACTAATTATTTTCTAATAATTAATCGATTTATGAATTAAAGTTTTTGGTTGAATTTGATACAATATTTCATTTTTTTCATTTGCTATTTTCTTTTACGTCAATACTTAGGACATCCCAGCTAATATAATCCTCAGATAGCTTCGATGTGCAGCATGCTGAGAAATGTCGTAAGTCGATCCTAACTATATCATATTTTCTGTCCTAAGAATATCTTATAGGACAAATCTAAGGACAGTGTCGATAAACAGGCCACAGTTATCATAATGTTATAATGTAACAAATGTATTTTAATTTAAATGAAGAAATTTCTTTTATTTACTTGCATTTACATTTTAGGCATTAATGCCTGCACGTATTTTTCAGGATTTAAGCTTAAATCCTAGGATTTAAGACTAATGCCTAACACCATTTAGGCAATAGACTTACTGCCTAGGCGTTAGCTTATTGCCTAGGATTTAAGCTTAATGCCTAATTTCACTTATTGCCGCTAACATATACATTCTAATGACATATCATGTTCAGTCATTTAAAGTATACGGCTGTGAAATCGAATGTTTTGATATATCAACACAATGTACATGTACTTATAAATATAATTAGTCACGACTGCTTCTCTTAACAAAGCCAATACACAACACTCGCCTTACATACATTTTTGTTAAGGGGCCGTGCAGCTTAAGCACCCGTCGGGTGTGGGAGTTTCTCGCTGCATTGACGACCCATTGGTGGCCTTCGGCTGTTGTCTGCTACTTGGTCGGCTTGTTGTCTCTTTGACACATTCCCTATTTCCATTCTCAATTTTAGAATATCCTTATCATATGTTATTTTATAGCTGGTAAACATTCCAAGGAATCCTCTCTATAAGAGAATATGTTTGAAAGAACTATGCACTCGGTTACATTTTTTTTCAATTCGTTTTTAAAACGTTCGTCTTGGTTTCTTCAATTTGAATAATAAAAAACAAAACTATATATATCAAACGAAAACTGGATAAAGTTAGAAACAAGTTTCTTTCATAAGTTAAAACATATTGCTTCATTGCTAATTTCAGAGTTCGAACCCTGCAAGTGGTAACTTGATTCGACTCCAATCTTAATTGACTAGGATTGTCAGTTTCCTTGCCGAAGGTCAGTGGTTCTCTCCGAGCGTTCCAGTTTTCTACACAAAAAAAAAGCTGGACGGCATGAAATAGTAATTAATGATCAAAGTGGCATTAAATACCAACAAAGAATAAATCAGTCATTGTACATCTTATGTTTCACACACAGATCATAGTTTTGTGAAAATAGCAGTTTTCCCCACATCGTATATAGATAACGATGAATCCGTATAGCACTGTACATTTGTACCATGTGTCGCTAGACATAAAAAAAACAAAACTTAACCTTTAATAATTTTGAATAACTAGAGGGAAAGATGAATTTTTAGGCATAACTATCTAAAATTTTGACATATATTTTAGAGGACATCATTTATTAGTGAGAAGATATTTAAGATTTTCAAAGATAAGGCAATATACATTGTACAAGGGCACTGTTTTTAAAGATTGGTGTGTCTATCATCATACATTTGTGCCAATTAACCTTTTGTTTAAGTCTTATAACAAATTAATCTTTTCAAAGTTATTTAAGTTCCATTACTAACTTAAAAGCGACATCTTATATGATGTAGAATATCTCAGTATTTCAAAAGATTTCAAAATTTCTTAGAATGAATATAGTAGTCACTATTCGAATGCAGCATTCGGTAACTTAGTAGACATGTCTTTGACAAGCAATACTTTGAACCACTGACAGGGTCTTTAACGGTCCCATGCTAAAAAATGACAAAATTAAAAACAGAGTATTTCCCCTGCTAATCGGAGGAGTGTAGGTATCAGCTCGAGAGTTCCCAGTAAAGACATTTTTTTCAGCTAAAAAAAATGAGGTACAGAAAATCAGATCATTTCGTCTTTCTTATTTAGCTCTTTGAGTCTCTTGAAGTTGACTTCTTTGCTTTTCTTTACTTTATTTATATGAAGACATAAAACTTTAACTTCATGTTCTAAAACAATATTTACGTGTGTATTGTGCTTCAATATAAAAATACGAGGTAAACGTCAATGATACAACCACCTAGTGACAGAAACGCCAAAAAGACATGTGCTCGGTTTGACGGTAAACCAGATATGCGAGATTCCATCAGGGGAGAAACTTTAGAAAGAAAGACAATTAACAATATGCCCTACATTTGTATTTAAAAAAAATCAAATAAAAAACAAAACCTTTCGAAACTAAAGTCCATTAGATATAAATATTTCCTGCGCCTTTTTTTTTCGTGCTCTCCGATTTCAACCTTTAAATTAAGCTTTCGAATCTAATCAAAATTTAAACCTTGGTTGCTATCTATCCAGTTTATGCCTGTACCGGACTAGCCATTTTCGTCATTTAATAAGAAAATACACAGTTGCGTTATAAAACATGTATTGTGTCTGCTTTGAGTGCCCGCCCAAAAAGAAAGAAATCATAGCCTAACTCCAAGATACAATATTCCTGCATCACGTGATTTTTTCAACGTGGAGATTAGTGGATTTCATAACATTAAGTCCGAAGCCACATGAAGACACATGAAAGAAAAAAATGGATTGTTTTGGCAAAGGGTGCCGGGGTAATCTTCTCCGTGTTCATTATATTCATAAAATATTTGCCACTAGTCATTGTCCGTTCTATAAATTCTCACCCCGAGTTTTATATCTGTTACAGTGTTGTTAAACTGGAATCTATGAACAAAGTGTAGTAGTCAATCTAGAACCAGCTTTGATTGAAATGCTTTTTTTTTTAAAGGTCTTTTTCTTTGATTTTTTATTGTAGGTATCTTCGCTGCCGCCTTCAATATTTATACCTTACTGAGACTGTAGTACATTGTTGTTATTGTGTATACGTATTACCTTGTGACGGGATTGCTTCCCTTAGAAAATGTGGTAGATATTTAGTCAGCCGTAAGCGGTAATGCTTAAGGAAGTACTTCTTTAGCTCAGTCAGTTAATGCGATGACTTCTAACACAGAGTTCCCTGGTTCGAGCCCTGGTGGAGACAAAGCAATTTTGTAATGAAATGCATGCTCTGTGGTTAAAAGCTGAAGATTGTGGTTGGTTTTTTTTTCAAATTGGCATTGTTTAAGTTTGTTATCCCTCTTCACCTGGTTCTCAGGAGAACCTTTTCTTTGGTGGATTTGGCCCTTATTTATTATAGGTTATATTTTGTCATATAACGCTAACTTCTCAAGTTTCGGGTTTCATATATTCTTGACTTTATAATATTTGCCTTGAGTGTTCCTGATGAAGCTATGAAAAAAATGCCGACAGATTTCAAATTTCTAAATCGTTAGTCATATCACTGCAGATCTTTTTTACTTTATTTGTTAGACTAATATTCATTTTGTACATTCGTTGTGTAGCCAAACTTTTCAACACAACCTGCAAAACATATAAGATGTCACTGTGGTACAATGTATATGCTTGCCAATGAGACAACTCTTATGCAGCTATAAACCAAATGACGTAGAAGCTATAGAAGCTTAACGCATCACCATGAGCAAAAGACATACCGCTTCGTAAACTATATAGTTAACTGTAATAGGTACCGATATGACAAATGTAAAACAATTGAAAAGAAAAAGATTGATTAATTGGAAAGAAAACAACAACAATTGACAAACAACAATAAAATATAATAATTAAACAGCAACAAACGACAACCATACATACTCTTTCATGGTTAATAATTTTACAACATTTTCGAACATTAGAATAAGGAGATGTGGTAGGATTGCCAATGAGACAAATATCACCAAACTTCAAACAGAGTGGATGTAAGATATTATAGCCGGATGATTAACTGTAAGGCCTTCAACAACGAGAAAAACTCACATAGCGTGATGACAATTTATCAAAGGCAAAGTTGTATAATTTTATAATTTTATAATTTTATGAGTTCATAGGTTTCCCATGTTTAACCTTTTGCATTCTCTGAGAAAGGTAAGACGAAAATAACTTGACAGAATGGTCATTGTCCTATTTGTATATTTATAGTAACTGTAGTGACGTCGCGTACGGTGTTGGTGATAATACGGGTTTTTCTTTCCAGTTCGCCTTTATTGCATTTGTTAGAAGTTTCGGAATTGATAACTATATAAATGTATATATCAAAATGTGCGTAATTAAAAGTAGAAATGGAATATGCCTTAAAATCAATACTTGTATTCATTTTGTTACTCGAATGATCCCTAATAACACTGATTTTGAGCGTGTAAACAAGTAACACCGCGACATATGATCAGCGTTGCTTTGAAGTTATTCTTGTCATTTTTTAAACTTATTAAAAAAAAGTTGTACTCCTAGCAAGAGTAGTCTTTGGTGTTAATGGTGTTTGTTTTATTTATGACGTCATCGTTAACTGGACGCGTCTGACCAGGACGAAAAGTTCACTTTGTTTTGTGGTCAAGCCGAAAATTGAAAAAAATATGGATAGGGGTGAAGTTAAGAGTGATTTTTAAAGGTAATTCAAATAGATTATTCCGAAAATGATATATCTTTTTATTCCGTATATAATAAGGAAAAAAGAATAAAAAGTTGTGTTACAACATTTCAAAAGATCGTGGCAGAATTAATAATTTTTTGAAATTTGTATTTCTGTCACAAAACCCAAATCTCGCATATTTTTCGGAGGTCTTCAAAATTCGAACGAATGCTGCAGATCCAAACCACAATTTACATATCCACCCTTCCTATGTCAAAATTATACAATAAATATACAACTTTCTATGTCTTCAATTAGTAAGTATTGTTAAAATTATGTCCTAAATTGTTCATTTTATTAAATCCGTTGAAATGTCACACTCGCCGTTTTCTGACGTTTTGGCGTATTTGTTTAGTGTCTTATGAAAAGTGATAGGCAGTTGCAGTCTTTTCTACGATATGAAATTTTATTCAAACGTGAAAACTTTTTTTTTAAGTGTATGAAAAAAAAATTGTGTCGAAGTTTTAAGAGAAAATATTGAAAAAAAGTAAACGCGATCTTTTTGTTTTTTTCTAGTCAAAATGTCACAAAACGCCGTTTTTTACATTTTTGATACAAGTATGATAAGTCATATTATACAGTTTTGGAGGATGAAAAATTTGAAATTATAATAGCACAAAAAATACTATATAACATTAAAATCTACTGTTCAGGGATTTTTTTAAATCCATTTTCGATCACATGTCGGAAGTATTAACGACACAGTCAGCGACTACTTTTGTCTAGTCATAATGTCACACCATGCTTTTTTACTTGTTTTGACGTTACGTTCTGTAAAACTTGACATGTAGTGCCTAACGTCGAAAATTGCGGAAGCCTTTACCTGCCATGCTAATTAACTTTTTCAAATTTGATATAACGAATTATGAATTTGATATAACAGATTATGAATTTGATATAACAAATTATGAATTTGATATAACAAATTATGAATTTGATATAACAAATTATGAATTTGATATAACAAATTATGAATTTGATATAACAAATTATGAATTTGATATAACAAATTATGAATTTGATATAACAAATTATCAATTTGATATAACAAATTATCAATTTGATATAACAAATTATCAATTTCATATAACAGATTATCAATTTGGTATAACAAATTATCAATTTGATATAACAGATTATCAATTTGATACAACAAATTATCAATTAGAAATACCAAATTGTCAATTTGATATAAGTAATTGTGAATTTCTCTACCAATAGTATGATTTAATTATAATAATTAGATTGGTTGAAACATTGCGTAACCCAAATTGGCGCATATTTTTGTGTATTGATTCATTGTTTATCTGACGTCCAGCGACAAATATGTCATTGAATGCTTATTCAAAACTTTCTTAACATGTTTAATGTTTCTGAAACCCTCTCCATCCCCTTTTATCTATTATTTGAGGCAGTTTGGGGGACTAGTTTGAATGTTCTATATTCAGTACATGGGACCTGGTGTCTAAGTACGAACGATTATAATAGAAAAAGGATCAATTTATATTGCACATTTTCAAATCAGAAAGAATGGATAGTGTGTTTCTAGGGACATACGAACATGCAAGGATAAAAAATGCTGGCATGTTTCTTTATCAATTTCGATTGGCACATACATGGATTAATGAAACATCCTTAATTTAATCCTTGCATTTTTCTTTATATATTTGTTTCAATATTTATTTTGTTTGCACACTTTTTCTTAAAAAAAAACAAAGACCCATGCGCGAGATCTAAAAGAGAAAACCCATGCACAATCAGTACAACACTGTTGATAAAGTTGCAGTAGAAATTGATTTTTCTTTTTATCTTGTCTAGATTGTGGTGCACATTCGCCTATACATTGTATTTTTATATATGTTATTGTTTGCAATTTGATGATAGTATCATGAAAAACGTAAATAGCTGAGTGACAACTATTGAATTTCTTTTATTTCCATGATGAACCCAAGTGAACATATATATACATACAACTTTAATATTAAAACCAGCATAAATTGATGCTCGTGGTTTTAGTATTATTCAACTAGGAAAGTTTTCGCTAAACTGGGCTATCGAAAATACAGCTGAACGGATTAATCCTGCGCTGAAATGGGCTCTAATGTCTGCTGCTTTCAACTGTTGATTCTTTTAACATTTAATACAGGCGATGAAACAAACCATTCAACTAATAAAAATTTTATTCGGAAATTATCAAAAGCGGATAAAAAAAAATAAGCCCTTGACACTATTTGCGAGTATGATGGTCTTGTAAAACAATGATAGTCCGTCGGAAGGGGGCGATAAATGACTGACCCGTGTTTTATTAAGAGAGAGCAATATCTCTTGCACATAAAAGTCACCCTTTTAGATTTCGAAAAGAGCAGGCTAAGGCTACAAGGAAGCACTCGCACCATCAAAGTGGAAACGGATTAATTTAAGTTGTAATAACTTGTTTCCCAATCCACTATAAATAAATACGTTTAAACTAAAAGAAAAACAGCAGAATAGACAGTGGTTTAAACTTTTTTTAACTATCCTGTTTCAATCAAAAGAAAGAGAAAATATCTGTCCAAGGGGATACTAATGTAAATGAATATTATTTTTCCGTTTTAATTTAACTGTACTTAAAAAATATGTGCCGCTTTTGCATTTCGGTTCTATACGTAAGCAAGTCAAGCAAACCGCTCATATGAATTATGCTGTATGATTAAGCTGCACGAAATAAAAAAAAGTACGACGTTATTTATACAATGCATGAAAAATAACGTCAAAATAACGTTACCAAAACTAACACCAACACCGTACGCGACGTCAGTACAATTTCTAATGCCAAATCCTTATAACCATTATCTAAATTTTGCTGTATAACTTGCTTTTTTCTTCTTCTCTAAACTAAGACTTATACCGTATGATCCCGTATAGCGGGTTATTTTCGCGGGGTGTAAATTAGCGGTGTTCATTTCCCTAACCACTGGGATTTTTTTTTATTCTTATCACTGCTCTCTTTCTGTTCTCTTTTCGAGATCATTCTTTTACTCAACCCCTATATATCATGAATTCCCCTTTTGATATTCATTCATTAAAGCACGGTTGAAGCAACTTCATAGCCCGAAATTAGTAGTGGTTTTGCTAATTAATATTCATAATATGTAAATGAGAATTGTACCACGTGATAGTACTTTGAACTGGACTGGCTTGATAGGCTTGATATCATTAAAATCTTTAAAACACGGATATTATAAGTTGTCCGTCACAGAGTCCTTATTTACAATCACTTTGATATTTCCGTAAAGTTGTCAGGCGGTCAAAATCAAAACAATGAACGCGAATTTTGTGAATTTTTCGTGCTTTCGTGAGTTTATTCTTCTTGAAATAGTGACATTTTAATTTTACGTGGGAACCTAGAGTTCAACGACTACAAATACAAGGTTTGGACTTGCTTATTCTTTGGGAATTCAAGTTTCATATTTCACCCCGGCAACCTGTTTTTGTAATGACCTTGTAAGCCAATTTTCAACACGAAGTTTGCAAATTTGACGTTTCAGCCATTTTAGCCTGTATTTTACACTGCAATGTTAAAAGCCTCTCGCTTCGATTTTTAAAATAGCTCAGGAACCTGTATTTTTACAACAACAGTCATTATGTTTCGTTTAAATGGTGTATATTGTTGTGTATATTCATTTTCTGCCCCGGCAACCTGTCTATCACTTAAATTAAAATTAAAACAGACATTTTTTCAAAATTCCCTATCATTTTAATGTAATTTCCGTGACCCGTATCCGATTTCTTTAGTATAATATTCAAATAAGCAAAGTGGCGTTGATTTCTGGATATGTTACCAATATCATTTTGCACACATTAGGACCACGTCCATCAACTTCAAAAGGGGGTATGGTTCATTCCTAAAAATAAAAATATTGTGCTCCCCAATTTGTTGAGGAAAAAAATATTGTGGTCAACTAGATAACAAAAAAAAATATATTCTGATTCCAGATTTCCCCTATTTTACATTATAGAGGGGGTATAGGAGGGGTCTTGATCCCGAAATCCCGGATTTAAAAAAACGAAATCCCGAGGTCCCGAATTTAAATAAAGCAAATCCCGACATCCCGAAATCCGAAAAAAAGGATTCCCGGATCCCGAAAGGGTCAATCCCGAAATCCCGAGCTTAAAAACACCCGATCCCGGAGTCCCGATAAAGGTCCTTTCCCCCCTCATTATATAGCACAGGCACTTGTTTCTATCCATACGAAGGTCGACTATCCATATAAATAGAAGAAGGTGGCTAACGAATTTTTTTTGGTCACGACAGTCTCCGCTTGGGACGCTTTTTCTACCCTTCAACTTAATGCTAAAAATCCCTACCTTATATGAATCGATTCAGTGAATATTTTCCTTTAACACTAAACTAATTTCATAATCCCCACAGTGTTCCTCTTCACGGTAATCTGCTCTCAATTCACTAAACCATGTCCAAAAGTTCAACTACCATCTTTCCAATGTATCTACTTCCGGTTGTGGGCAGAATGCTATCTTTTTAAAAACGAAATGATTCTGTAAAATTACCAGTTTATTATTTTCATTATCAATATATTTTTAAAGATGAAATTTCACCGAAATAAGTACATTTATTGTTGTTATTAAAAAAATCAGAAAGTCAGAAACTAATTTGAATGAATTCGATAATACTAGAGAATTCCGAATGTATATGGTAACTCTAAAGAATTTCATCGATCTTTTATTTTGGAGGTAAAAAACGTATCAGAATTAGGGGAAAGAAACTGAGTCAATGAAAACAAAATAAATTTACTGCGATGTCAACCGGAAGTAGATACATTGGAAAGATGGTAGTTGAACTTTTGGACATGGTTTAGTGAATTGAGAGTAGATTACCGTGAAGAGGAACACTGTGGGGATTATGAAATTAGTTTAGTGTTAAAGGAAAATATTTACTGAATCGATTCATATAAGGTAGGGATTTTTAGCATTAAGTTGAAGGGTAGAAAAAGCGTCCCAAGCGGAGACTGTCGTGACCTAAAAAAAATTTCGTTAGCCACCTTCTTCTATTTATATGGATAGTCGACCTTCGTATGGATAGAAACAAGTGCCTGTGTTATATAGTGTTGAATTTTGAAGAAAAAAAATAAGTTAATGATAGCTTTGAAAAACTAAAAAAAAAAAATATCCTCTGACTCAGACAAAAATCATACCCCCCTTTGAATTTAAAGGGTGTTCCAATATGCCTTTCAATATGTTGTTATTTTTCTGGGATTCTCTTCTGTACAGTGGCGGGTGCAGCCATTTTAAAAAGAGGGGTTCCCAACCCAGAGTAAAGGGGGGGGTCCAACTATATGCTCCCATTCAAATGCATTGATCGGCAAAAAAAGGGGGATTCCAACCCCCGGACCCCCCCTGGACTCGCCACTGCTATATTTCTTTTCTGATATTTAATTCATAACATATAACCATAGAGATCATGTTCATTTTGCGGAATAATTCCATCGTTTTTCCGATATTGGTTTTATCAAGGAAGATAACTCAGGAAGAAAAATTGTCAACATGCCATGGCCAGTTTAAATATAAAAAGAACTTTATGTTCTTTATTATCAAGAACTAAACAATGTCAAAAGAAATCACATAGGTGTCTGTCCTCAGCACCAAGGTATGATCAATGCAAGACAAATTATATTTCGCCAGTCATGTATTATAATTTGCAGGTCTAACCTCTAGCAAGTTCAGCTGGTCAGACATCTTCGCGCACTGTACTTTAGTGTAGACTGTGTAGTCCAAATCAAGCATTTATGATGTCCTCAATCAGAACCAATCCCCTCACTCATGAAATAATGAACATTGACAGATTTTTTAAAACGTCTATCAACTTCTGACAGCTTGCAATACACCATATCGCTGATCCCGGCTGACCCGGCCGCTTGAACTTTTGACGCATATAACAATCACTTTTCCATTATAACAATCACTTTTCCATTGTGGCGTCAGATATTTTGTTTTGTGACATCAAAAATTTACGTGAACCTGTGTGATATCCAGTAATAGCGGACAAATAACGATAAGGTGTATTGTAAGCGGTCTAAACGACATAATCTCAGTCCTGTGGACCACAGGCACTTGTACATGTAGTCCAAATAATTTTGACGTCATGTAATTTTTTTTTCTTCTTCTTTAGTTACGGAATACCATCAACTTTTTGAGGATTACTTTCCGGCGCATGCCTGTATGAGGTCGCTTTAAGTTAATTTCATTTTTTTTTATTACTTTTATTTATTTTTCTTGTACACCTTCCAGCACAACTGAAAAAATAAAATGGCCTTGCAACAAGTCATTATTATTTGGACATTGTTCGACTTTAGAACATGTAGAAGGCACTAGTCATGCTAGTAGTGTTATAATTATGAATCCGGGTCCGTTCGCGCCCATTCATGTTCGCACCCAAAAACCGTTCGCACCCAAAATATTCGCGCCCAATTTTAATTGGTTTTGTGTTTAATAACTTTGTAATCAAGTTTTGGCAAGTAGTATTCTTATAAGTATAATTGTTTTCATTGTCTCAAAATAAAGTGAGACAGCATTTTTTTTTTGTGTTGAATAAATCTTAATCATGTTTTGGATAGCGTATTGTTAAAAAAAAAAAAATTCCTTTCTATATAAAGTGGGATTCTGTCAACGTTTTATTTTGTGTTGAATAACTCTTAATCATGTTTTGGTTAGTGTATTGCTATAAATTTATTCAATGACTTGTTTCAAAATGAAGTGAGATTCTGACTACATTTTTATTTTTTGTGTGTTGAATAAATTTTATCATGTTTTGGTTATAATAGTGTATTGGTATATTTTATTGTTTCATTGTTTCAGATCAAAGGGACCAAGCTGTTAAAAACAATTATCTTTTGTGTTTTTCATTTAAAATCTTCAAATGTTTACTCATACCAAGCTATCCATACATTCAGTATTTACACCAAAGCAATTAAAAACAACAATCATGATTTTCCAATTATTCAACTGGAATTTGAATTAAAATTGGGCGCAAACGTGTAGAGTGCGAACGGACCTTGGGTATGAACGTGCGAGGTGCAAACGTGTAGGTTGCGAAAGTATATTGGGCGCGAACGGACCTGATACCTATAATTATGAAGACTTGAAAGGCTATTATATTTTTTTGCTTTGTCGCCTTACATCAAAGTAGCTGTAAGTGTCTAAGCAAAAACATAATGGCCTTTCAAGAGTAAGACATCATAATTAATTGGTCTACTTTAGGCCAAATGAAGGCACTTGGCTCTGTCAATCATTTTCAATAGGAGTTGACTATCTTCACTCCTACATGATTTTTCATAGGAGTGTGGATAGTAATAAACCCTGATTTGACAGAAACAAGTGCCTGTGCTGTGGACAGAAAAAAAAACATTTTTTTTTTATTTGCAAGTCTGTTTATCATTTTTGTTTAAAATTATCATTTAATAGAAACATCTCAACGGTTTAATGTCACTTTTTTTTCGGCAATTTCTCGTTGGGCGAATGATTTTGCAGGAGTTTAGCTCCATGGACAGTAAACGATACTTGTGTCTCTTCATGAAAGAATTCAACACAGCATAGCATTTCCCAATTTGCAATATTTTATAAGTTGAATTAGAAAATTACCATTTTAGAAATGTACATGCCTTGCGAAGCGGTGACAATGACTCCACTAAAGCATAACTGGAAATCATCTCATGGTTTTCATTGCCAAACCAATTGTTCTTCTTGTGTAGATTACCAGCCATGATCATTGATGATAGTGAGATTGAAATTTAATTCAACACAGGGATTTGTACAAGTCCAGATAATTATGACGTCTAGAAAGGCTATTTTAATTTTTTCTGTGACGTAAGAGTAAAAAATAATAAATTCAGACGTACATTTTCACTGAACTAGTACACATTTTTGTTTAAATCAGCTAAAGTCAGTCACCTGGTGCAGGATTTTATTGCTGTGCTGAAGTCGACACATTGGTGGCCTTCCGCTGCTTTTTTACTCTTTGGTCGAGTTATTGTCTCTTTGACACATTCCCAATTTCCATTCTCAATTTTATTCTACAATCGTAAACAGGGATTCTTTTGTGCATTATTGTGAATAAACAGATTGTAATGATGATCAAACAAGTAGGTCATTTGTCTCTAAGACTGGTAAAAATAAAGCAGAAGATTCCAAACAGCTATCAAACTTGTTACAAACTGTTAAACGTTAAAAGTAATTATCTTTCATATTTTGTATTTATAATCTTCATATCAAATCATTGTTTTACTCCTACCAAGGTTTTAATATTCATTAAGTTATCATCTTTTGTTTTAGTGTTGTAGAAGTGGGGAAACCATGTGAGAAACAAAGTGCAGACAAAAGTTACAGCACAGGGCAGGTAAGAGATACCTCAGCATAGGAGGCAGTTTCAAGGGAAGATAATACATAACATGAAGTGTTAAGGGGAGATAATACATAGCATGAAGTGTTAAAGGGAGATAATGCATGGGAAAGCATTAGTTCAATAATTTCGATTACAATAAAATTTCATGAAACTCGATTCATAGTACAGTTAATAATTAAATAACAATTAATCATTTAATAATTCTACTAAGAACTGCAAAACTGGATCCATTCATAGTAAGGATCAACAATGATAACATTACAGAATATAGATTCTGGGCACACTAATATAAAATAATGGAAATCTAAATTCACAAAATGGGGTAAATGAAACACAAAATGAAATTGTTTTTGCTAGAGTTTGCATACAACCTTATTGAAAAATTGTAGAAACATTTAGGTTCATGATTTATCTGTACCCTTAAAATCAACACAAATTGGTATCCAACAAATAATAAGAAATCAACATTTTGTCTTTTTATTTCAGACATTTCTTCACACACTGTTTGATTATAGAGGAGTTATTTTGTACCCATGGGTTGCAAATGTTTACGAAATGGATCCAGAGAAAAAATTTGCTAGCAAGTTGGTATATAAACAGAAGCAGTCATTATTTTATTATTTTATAACTGATAAAATTGTACAAGACTTTATATCCTAATTTCTTTCTAATTGTTCAGCCTTATTTTCTCTTTTAATAAGGATGAATAGAGTATTCATAGAGCTCTGCCATTCATTATATGGTAACAATTTTCACTCTAAGCACTTCATAAAATACATAAAAAATTATTAGAAAACAACAAAAAACCATCATAAAATACAAAGCATAGTCTAGCCTTGATGTAACTAGGGAGCATGCTAGTATTCTCAAGGCTTCAAGTAAGATTGAATTCAACCATATATTCCCAATCTGCTAAAAACAAATCTTAGTAAACACACTTCCTTTATGATCCATACTAATCGTTTTATCAAAGTTAATTCCATTTTTCAGACAGGAAATTTTAATTAATAACATTGTATGATTTTTCAATTTTTCTAATTATCATATTTCAGAAAGAAGGAAATATTTTATCAAGCTTTAATAGATGACCGGGATCTTGAGTTTGCTGTAAGTATTATGGGTAATTATAGCTATTTTACAAAATTTTCCTTTGATTGTCCTGACTAATAATCTGATAATTTCCTTTCTCAACAATGTAGAGTAATATGAAAAATTATTGCTGGAAACTAAGGGGGCATGTGCCATTGACAATGTAAACATCAAAGTCGTCATAGGCAAAATAGTGATCAACAATAAAAAGAAATTGTAAATTCTTAGAAGTAAGGTCAGACATGTCAGATATTGTTTTGCTTAATATGGTTGAATAAATAAATTTGGTGTATTTACTGTCTTCTGATTGGTTAAAAGAATTAGCTTTATTTTCAATGTTATCAATTTGTATGGCGACACACCCACTCTAACGTTGTGTATTCATACGCAAACATCTGTGTACGTTGTTATTCGTATTAATATACATCTTTGAGCCTTATTTTTTATAGAAATTTATTTATAATGAATGGCAATAATTTATTTTTAATTTATTGAACCATAAAATTAATTTTTGACTGTTCACATTTAACATAATCCGCTTCGCGGATTATTCAATGTGAAGAGTCAAAAATTAATTTTATGGTTCAATAAATTCAAAATAAATAACAGCCATTCATTAAATATCCAAAATTGAGGATCATGACCGACATAAATAAACTGATCATAGATACCAGGATTGAAATTCTGTATTTGCACCAGACGAGCGTTGCGTCTACAAAAGACTCATCAGTGACCCTTAAATCAAAAAAGGTTAAAAAGACCAAATAAAGTATGAAGAGCATTGAGGATCAAAAATTCCTAAAATTATTTCATCTCACCTGTCCAATATACAGAAAATTTGGCATTTCCCTTATAATAATAAGATCAAACACTTTTATAAATGAAAAACATTTGTTTGAAGATATCAGCAGTATGTTGTTTATAAAAAATAAGATGACAAGTAAAACCTCATGTTATATATAGCCTTTACTCTGCATGTGCTCATCAGGTTGCAAATGCCTCATATTCAATCTTAATCATTTTTGTTAATCATGTTAATTTGGTAGCTAGATTTTTATATCTATTTTGAAAGTATGATACACTACTTTTTTTGTAGAGAAAATGGTTAAAAGAAGAAAAAGTAACATATTTACCAAGCAACAACACAAAAGGCCTAACTGCTATACAAGGTAATAATTTGAATTCTTTAAAGACCTAATTAACTGCTATACAAGGTAATAATTTGAATTCTTTAAAGACCTAACTGCTATACAAGGTAATAATTTGAATTCTTTAAAGACCTAACTGCTATACAAGGTAATAATTTGAATTCTTTAAAGACCTAACTGCTATACAAGATAATCAGGGTTCCTAGACCATATTTTATGTCAAAATGTATACTGTGTCAAATTTTAAATCACAATTCAAACTCAAAACTAGAATGTAGTGTCAATACTTTCCAAAACTGTTCAGGGTTCAACCTCTGTGCCCTGCAGAGCATTTTATTTCACATATACCTGAAAACTAGAACACGTGTTCATTGTCAGGTGAACTTTTTTAATCATATGCCAAATTTTTCTGACCTCAATTTCATGGTTCTCCAAACATGAACATATCATAGTGCAAGAGGGTCATCATCAACTTGTATACATACAGTAAAACCTGTATTAAAAGGTCTATTGCAAGACTAATATTGAAAATGGCTGTGAGAGGCGAGCTTTAATTCAAAATACCTAGGTGGTACTGTGCATTCAGAATCAGAAATTATTGTTATGTTTTTATTATTGAGAAAAATGCGACAGGGTTATAATGGCAATATAAATTTAACTCAGATTTTCAAATTTTATATGAATTTTTCTCAATATCGCAAAAAATAAATCCCATTTTAGTCGAAAATGACAAAATCACAATAATAAATGCACACGATAATTTCTGAATTTACAATTACAAGAACTCTCATTTTGATAACTAAAAATGTAGATCTGTATGTAGTTTGTTTGAAATTGCAATATTTAAATTCTTGTGTGTGTTTGAGTGAGAACTTCTCTATGCTATGGTTGTGGGAGTTTCTCGTAGCATAAATGCCTATTGGTGGCCCTCGGCTATTGTCTATGGTCAGGTTGTTGTCTCTTTGACACATTCCCCATATCCATTCTCAATTTTATTGTCTATTTTAAAAAAATCATATAACTAAATGCACCCCATTATTTCTGAATTTACAGTTCTACAACTTGAAAAGGAGAGTTTTACCTGACAAGACTTGTTTTCTCTTAAACGAGATGACATATTAAATTTTTTAGCAAATTTGTGGAATTTTTGCAAAAGATCAAATAAAACAACATAAACAAAAGATCAAATATATGGGCGTTTTTCAATAAAAGCGTACATTTCAGACCTAAAAAAAATGGAAAATCAACTTGTCTAAAATTTAATTTCAAGAGTTATTTTGAATACCTCTATAACAGACCTGTTTGTAAACAAAGAGTGCAATCTTAAATATTCTTTAAAATGATATTATTTTCATAATTTGTGTAATGTTTCGTAGGGGACTTTTGTCCCCTACGAAACTTCTTCTAAACACACATATTTTTTGCAATTTTAAATGTTTCCTATATACATTCCAGTTTGTTTACTTTAAATACTAGAAAAATATCATTTTTTTCTGAATTGGAAAACCATTTTTATCGATAAAGATTAGACAGTTCTTCACATATGAAGGTTCAAGTCATGTTACGTAGTGGACATTTTGATGCGTTTCGTAGTGGACAAAAAGTTTCGTAGTTGACATCAACCCTATTATATGTTAATAAAAACATAATAAAAATTACATGAAACTAACCCTTGTTATTTGTTTTGCACGAATATAATTGAAAAAAGATTAAAAAAAGACTGCATGGTAGTGATAGTGTCCACTACGAAACGTTTTTCTCCCATACTTGTTTCGTAGGGGACCGTTTCGTAAGGGACGTATTCGCATGTTTTATTTTTTTCCCACAATCCCTATATTGCAATAGTAACAAGACTGATTATATTCATCTAAGCATTTATCAAGCTGTACACTGATATTTTTTTCATAATTTTAAAACCAGATACTAAAGGAGATTTGACCCGTCTCGTAGTGGACATTATCAAAAATACGGTATCACTCTGGTCCATTTGATGTGCTCAATTTTTCTTACCAACAATTTAATTGCCGTTATAAAAGCACCACTTCTTTTGTAAGACCCTAATGTTTATATCTCTTGCTAACAAAAATTACATTGATTTTATAAAACTGTTTATTGGCAAATTTTAATGACTTCGTTTCGTAGTGGACATTTTGTGAGGGACACACCTTTTGAAATTAAAAAACCTATATTGAAAGCTGTTTATTAAAATATGTTGGCTCTGAACATACTTTTGAATTATTAAAGAACTTATGTAAAGTAAAAAAAACATTTATTTCTTCATTTTTTTACGATATTTTAGAGTATGAATGTTGAACAGGCGGTCTAGGGACATGTCATTTTGGTTGTTTTGGACCATTCAGGAGTCAAAATCTTATCAATCCCTCTAAAAATAAACTGTTTCTTTGCTTAAAAATGTTAAATCTAATTCAATGTACTGACTGCACAAAAAATTACTTCCAAAGATCAAACACATTTTTTTTTAAGTGGCTGGGACAAGAAAATACGTTTTTATTGAAAAACGCCCATATATCTATCAATATGAAGTGACATGTTGTAATTGAACAACTATTATAATTACAGGATTAGATTATGTAGCTCACGATGATATTCTGCCGTACACAGGGGTAGACAACTGTCCAATAGAACATCCATGTCTTTATCATTTTCTAAAATATGCGTCTTTCCAAAGTAAGTAAACTTGATTTGTTATAAATTAGGCTGTTAGTTTAGTTTCTTGTATGAATTATTTCTCACATTGAATTATAATTGGGTCTTTAATTAATAAAGTATTGTTTTTTTTCTCATTGTTGAAGGAACTATGTTGTCCTCTAATATTTTATATCAACTTTTACGAACCCTGGTAAATAGTTGTTTCATTGGAAATCATACCACAGTTCTTTCTTTCATATAAATAATTGTATTACTGTAATACTTCCTGTTTCTTGATATTTTAGTTGGGGTATGTTTGCATGACAGCACATGTAACTTTATAAAAATCTAGCTAGCTACTCCTACTTTACATCTTTAAAAAAAAGCAAAATCACAAAAATACTGAACTAGGAGGAAAATTCAAAAAGGAAAGTCCATAATCAAATGCTCAAAAACATCAAACGAATGGATAACAACTGTCATATTCCTGACTTGGTACAGGCATTTTCTTATGTAGAAAATGATGGATTAAATCTAGTTTTAAAGCTTGCTAAACCTCTCACTTGTATGACAGTCACATCACATTCCATTGTATTGACAACGATGTGTGAACAAAACAAACAGATATTAGAGGTAAAAATGTCAAAAATAGGGGTACAGCAGACAACATTGTGTTATAATCTAAATCACTATAAAAACAAGCAAATATGTAACAAAGAAGCACAAAATGGTATATAGACCAAGCATATTAGCAAAAATTCAAGACAAGAATACACAAATTTTCCATAGTACAGTAACACAATGATGGGATGTACATTTGCAAAAAATGAAAGACAAGAATACAAAAATATTTTACAATAACAATAACGAAATGTATAAGTACAGAGCCACGTCATATGTATCAAAGAAACATAAAAAGACATATATAGACAAAGCACATTAGCAAAAATCAAAATACAGGAATACAAGAATTATCATAGAACAATAACACAATGTTTAACTGATTTTAACATAGCTTTATTTATTAACAGGTCCTCATTACAAAGGACAACCAAACTTGTATAAACATCCGTGGTTAAAAGTATATGATGTGTATAGAGAAATTTCAGAAAATATAAAAGTGACAGTTATACCAGCTTTTATGGGAATAAAAGTAAGCTTTACAAAGATTGTGTACATACTCTGTAAGCTAGTATTAAACCTAACACATTATGGTTTACACATTTGCTAACCATGATTTGAGAACCAATCACAAACTTATTTTCAGCTTATAACCCAAAAGAATTGTGAGTAAAAAGTGATGTAGGGTATTGGTCATTTACAAAAACTGAAAGAACTTCCAACCTTGAGCTAAAACGACTATTTGTAGTCAATTGAAATCAAGTCAAAAGCACCTTTTGAATGAGCAGGATTCAAACTTAAAACCTCAGTGTAGATAATTTTAGAAATTAAATTTTTTTTTGGATAGAGATTGCATGAAATGCAATCAAAACCTATTGTTTCTGACTTGATATCTAAATCTTCCAAGATCCTCCAAGATATCACAACCATATTGAGATACACAAAATATAGTGCATTGATCATAAAATTCTAAACATCCTATCCATGAACATTTCTAGGAAATTATCATTGAAATATATGCTCAGATGTTCAAGTCATAAAATGATATTATACTTTTCAAGAAAATTACATAACGTTTGTGAGGAATCTTGTATCTGTTCTAAAAATGTCAATGATGTCATTTTATAAGTATTCTTTAAACATTGAAGTTATCTTTCTTTGTACAGAATTGAAGTTGAATCAACTAAAACCAATGCTTTTACAATGAAATATTTAATTGTGTTATGTAGTGATTCATAAAGCAATCTTTACCCTTCAATGCTTACAAGCACTTTGATTCATATCCATGAAGTATTTGTTTGACTTTCTTTATTATGCAACTTAAATAACTTACTCATGATTGAAGAAAATGCTTTCAAATCAATGGTCACAAGTCTTATACCAAAAAAAATATTGTAGTATTTTAAAGTACATGTATTTGTAGAATTATATATTTTCTTTTTCAGGATAATAATTATTGGGTAAGATTTTATTTTATTTTACACAACAGACATGGAGTAATGCTTTACTCTGTTAAAAGAAAAAGAAATTAAGGTGGTACCCAACACTTTCACTAAAATTAATTTGGCTCGTTTAATTTTCATAAAATTTTTACAAAGTATTTACTTTGACCCTTAAACAAAAATATGAAAAATTGAAAAAATTTGAACCAAGCGTTTTATCAGAAAAATTACACTGGTTATATAGCAGTTTGACAAACACTAATTTTGATCAATGAGAAGCTTTATATTGCCTTCCCAACACAACGTAATTAAAACGTTTAGCTGATATTACAGAGTTATCTCCCTGTAGTGTTAGGTACCACCTTAAGCTATAAAAAAGATACCCTAATATTTTGTTTATTTTGGTGGATTGAGGAACATTGTTTTACAATTGTTAGTTCATGATCTTCATTTTTATGATTTTAACAAAAGTTTACATACAAACAAATGGAAATTGTATTTGGTTGAATATTTAATTTGTGGTGCAACTTTACTCATGAAATCCATGACAATATCCCACTAAAAATACTGAGATTTCAACTCCCTGAGAGTCAACAATTTAGTTGTTCTTAGAGGCATTCAACTATTACTTTAAGGTCCTTTTTGGCCATACTGTTTCTTGGCTTTCAAATATTTGGGTTTTAGTTTTACTGACAATGACTGATGAAGGTAAATTCCTAAAAGTGCTTTGAACATATGAAATAGGTAAAATGTTGTTTTCATTTTTTCAGAAGATTTCTCACTTTATGCTCATACATTTTTGTAGTAACACTAGTGAGAGTGACTTAATAGAAAATAAGATGTATTTTTCTAATATTACAATACTTTCTTTAAACTGATGAATATTTAAAATATTTAAACAAATTGAAAAACATGAAGTCTTGTTTCTTATTTCAGTGGAGGTATACTATACGTTTAGAAAATTTAGGAACAGAAACAGTGCAACTTAGACATCGATCATGGAAAATTTACCCTAAGCCTGGTGCACCTATTAGAAAGATAGGTAGAGGAGTTGTAGGGGAGGTAAGTTTATGAACTGAACCACATATGTGTGCTAGTTCTTGTGGGTGAAAAATGAGTACAAATTAAAGTGTATTTAAAAGCATTACCTTTAAGTTCGAAACATAATTGCAAGACGAAACATTTACAACTGTTATGATGTTACTTTGAATAAGATTTTGCTAGTTTTTTTGTCCATTTTTTGGCATAGACTGATTTTGTAGCTTTAAAACTGCAGATTGAATACACAATCTTCATAATGATTCCAGTGGGAAGACACAAATGAGACAGTGTGAAAAAAGGAAAATCATTTAGGCAATTGACCACCACAGAAATGATCATTTGAGCCATATATGCATGCATTTACCAAGCCCTTTTCTTTCTTTAAGCATATTATACAACCTATCTTCTCTTATTTTATTTCTAAATTCTGTCTAATAGGTTTTTCTTTATTAAAAGAGGTGTTTCTTCTTGAATAATCAAATTGAATGTAAATTTGGGCAATTTTGTACAACTTATAGACAACTTATGTGAACAATATAATTGTCAACTTTTTAGCTCACCTGGCTCGAAGGGCCAAGTGAGCTTTTCCCATCACTTGGCGTCCGGCGTCCGTCGTGGTTGTCCGTCGTCGTCCGGCGTCGTTAACTTTTACAAAAATCTTCTCCTCTGAAACTACTGGGCCAAATTAAACCAAACTTGGCCACAATCATCATTGGGGTATCTAGTTTAAAAAATGTGTGGCGTGACCCGGCCAACCAGCCAAGATGGCCGCCATGGCTAAAAATAGAACATAGGGGTAAAATGCAGTTTTTGGCTTATAACTCAAAAACCAAAGCATTTAGAGAAAATCTGACAAGGGGTAAAATTGTTTATCAGGTCAAGATCTATCTGCCCTCAAATTTTCAGATGAATCCGACAACCCGTTATTGGGTTGCTGCCCCTGAACTGGTAATTTTAGGGAATTTTTGCTGTTTTTGGCTATTATCTTGAATATTATTATAGATAGAGATAAACTGTGAACAGCAATAATGTTCAGCAAAGTAAGATTTACAAATAAGTCAACATGACCAAAATGGTCAGTTGACCCCTTTAGGAGTTATTGACCTTTATAGTCAATTTTTAACCATTTTTCGTAAATCTTAGTAATCTTTTACAAAAATCTTCTCCTCTGAAACAACTGGGCCAAATTAATCCAAACTTGGCCACAATCATCTTTGGTATATCTAGTTTAAAAAATGTGTGGCGTGACCCGGCCAACCAACCAAGATGGCCGCCATGGCTAAAAATAGAACATAGGGGTAAAATGCAGTTTTTGGCTTATAACTCAAAAACCAAAGCATTTAGAGCAAATCTGACGCGGTAAAAGTGTTTATCAGTTTAAGATCTACCTGTCCTGAAATTTTCAGATGAATCGGACAACCTGTTGTTGGGTTGCTGCCCCTGAATTGGTAATTTTAAGGAAATTTTGCTGTTTTTGGTTATTTTCTTGAATATTATTATAGATAGAGATAAACGGTAAACAGCAATAATGTTCAGCAAAGTAAGATTTACAAATAAGTCAGCATGACCAAAATGATCAGTTGACCCCTGAAGGAGTTATTGCCCTTTATAGTCAATTTTTAACCATTTTTTCGTAAATCTTAGTAATCTTTTACAAAAATCTTCTTCTCTGAAACTACTGGGCCAAATTAAACTAAGCTTTGCCACAATCATCATTGGGGTAATTTGTTTAAAAAATGTGTGGTGTGACCTGGCCAATCAACCAAAATGGCTAATAATAGAACATAGGGGTAAAATGCAGTTTTTGGCTTATAACTCAAAAACCGAAGCATTAAGAGAAAATCTGACAGGGTTTAATTGTTTATCAGGTCAAGATCTATCTGCCCTGATGTTTTCACATGGATCGGACAACCCGTTGTTAGGTTACTGTCCTGAATTGGTAATTTTAAGGAAATTTTGCCGTTTTTTGTTATTATCTTGAATATTATTATAGATAGAGATAAACTGTATACAGCAATAACGTTCAGCAAAATAAGATCTACAAATAAGTTTACATGACCAAAATAGTCAATTGACCCCTTAAGGAGTTATTGCCCTTTATAGTTAATTTTTAACATTTTTCATAAATTTTTGTAAATTTGTAGAAAATATTTTCCACTGTAATTACTGGGCCAAGTTCATTATAGACAGAGATATTTGTAGCAACAAGAATGTTCAGTAAAGTAAGATCTACAAACACATCACTATCACCAAAACACAATTATGTCATGAATTTATCCGTGTCCATTATTTAATATGCACAAGACCAAGGTGAGCGACACAGGCTCTTTAGAGCCTCTAGTTGGTTATTATCTTGAATATCATTATAGATAGAGATAAACGGTAAACAGCAATAATGTTCAGCAAAGTAAGATCTACAAATAAGTCAACATGACCAAAATGGTCAGTTGACCACTTTAGGAGTTATTGCCCTTTATAGTCAATTTTTAACCATTTTTCGTAAATCTTAGTAATCTTTTAGAAAAATCTTCTCCTCTGAAACTACTGGACCAAATTTAACCAAACTTAGCCATAATCATCATTGGGGTATATAGTTCAAAAAATGTGTCCGGTGACCCGCTTAACCAACCAAGATGGCCGTCATGGCTAAAAATAGAACATAGGGGTAAAATGCAGTTTTTGGCTTATAACTCAAAAACCAAAGTATTTATAGCAAATCTGACATGGGGGTAAAATTGTTCATCAGGTCAAGATCTATCTGCCCTGGAATTTTTATGCAGTTAATCTGCATTATGCGAGCACCCTAGATTTGTGGTCTACCCAAAAAATGCTGAAATACTTGCCATTGTTATTATCTAGCTGGCTACTATGTTATATATAACTAATTGAACACTTTTTTAATACTTTTTATTCTAGAATATAAAAAATATTACCATAAAAACGTTAAATGGTCGTCGATTTTCCCAAAAGTTTTGAAGTTGCACATAGGAAGTAGTGCTCATTAGGAATTCTTATGTAGTTTATTATCGCCTGTGCTTTTGGCTAAGATGTCAAAAAACAATTGTACGAAATATTTAATCGCCGAAAATCTTTTAAGACAAGTAGTTAAGATTTCCCAAATGGCAAAAGTCGTAGGAATATTGTTTGTCGCCAATACGTAGTACAACTACGTCAGTAGTCTATTATATAATAAGTTCAACTGTTCATGCTGTTGGCGGCAATTTCAAATTAGAAGACGAAATTCGCATCTTTTCAATTTGGAGGCAGGGGTTCAAATTAGCGGTGGTCCGAGGTCCGCGACCTTCCACTTTCGAATTGGTTACTAGCCACGCCCGACGGGCCTTCCACTCTGAGACAACTATATCACAGTTATAGTAGTCTCAGTTTCACTTGAAAGAAAATAATAGCCATGCAAACCTTTTCGCCAAAGTCTCCAAATCAACGATCTCAAAACGTATTTTAATCATTATCATTCATGACAGCGATGTCAATTTTGTTCAATCGCTAGCTATATACAGAAAATCGCTGACAAAAAATGTGTTAATACGAGTAAAATCGTATTTGACTGACAAATACAACATTGGAACACAATGACAATGGCTGCCGTGAAAAGACAATATTACAATTTCGGATCCGATTCCGGAAGCGGATAAGGGTAATTCCGGGTTTTTGGCGAATCCAGGCAGGTGACAAAATACATCTATGCATGGTAAATGAATATAAACACTAGAATTGAAAACCAAAAGATATATGTAAAAGACAGAAAAAGCAGAAAATATTTTAAACAGAAACTCAAAATTACTTTTGACAAATTTTAATGTCTTTAATGTCAAAATCCAATACAATGTGACAGCTGGGAACAGTATATCTAACAATATATATGTTCCTGGTCACAGTTTAAATTTTCTTTATCAGTGATAAATGTTGATAATGCATGTAAGATGCTTTAAAAGTGTAAACATATTACTGCAATTTTGAAGGGGTATTTTTCTTTCTCTCAATTTTGAAGGATCAGTTAAAGTAGCTGGAAGATTCTTACTTTATTTTCACAAATAACTACCTGAATGTAGGCAAATCATATGATATATAGGTGGCGTCCTCCTGTTTGATAACTTTGAAACGGATGACCTCTCAACCATATACATTCATGTATGGGACTATATATATAACTAATCAAATGAAATATAAGGGGAGTCCATGGGGTGACCCACCCCCTCCTGTTTGGGAACTTTACGAAACGGTCGAGATCCCCACCCCTAAACAATATATATTCATGTATGGGTCAATATAACTAATTAAATGAAATATAGAGGGAGTCCCCCTACCCCCTCCTGTTTGAGAACTTGGAAACCGATGAGATCCCCACCCCTAAACCATATATATTCATGTATGGAACAATATAACAAATCATTTACATTTACTATGGGCAGGTCAGTCAGACCTCATCTTTGATCCTTGTAGTAGTGAACATTTGTCTGATTTGTGTTGCATAACTATTGTACTATAGAACACATACTCAGTTTTCTTTACAGGGAAACCAGTCTATTCATACTATTACATGTTCGTACTAAGTCAACACGTACTACTAACAGTCAACTAAAACCAACGTTAACTACCAACTAGAACAACTACAATCATTGCGAACTTGTACCACTGCAGACTCACCATAAAAAATATACATTTATATATTCATTGCTATTGAAACCTTGATAACATATAAATTATTTGCCTTAATAATAATTAATTCATTAGATAAACATAAATGTACAATATATGAATGTTTATTGCCACATCAGAGGCGGATTTAGAGGGTTTTTCAGTGCCCCCCCTTTCCATTTTTGAGAAAAAATTTGGTTGATTATATAGGGAATCACTGAAGCATGACTGGAGCAGGTCCCCTGTTAGGCAGGCAGTGGGTCCCCACTTATGAAAATTTCTGGATCCGCCACTGCACATAATTACGTTTGCCTGGTTTTTGGTTAACTGCCTTCAGCGCTTACAGCGCTTTGATTAGATGAATCAGATAATCGGTTGTTAGGTTGCTGACCTTGAATTGGTAATTTTGAGGAAATTTTGCTGTTTTTTTGTTATTATCTTGAATATTATTATAGATAGAGATAAACTGTAAACAGCAATAATGTACAGCAAAGTAAGAACTAAAAATAAGTCAGTATGACCAAAATAGTCAATTGACTCCCTAAGGACTTATTGCCCTTCATAGTCAATTTTTAACAATTTATTTAAAATTTGAAGATTTTCAATAACATTTTCCACAGAAAGTACTGTTATAGATAGAGATAATTGTAAGCAGCAAGAATGGTTAGTAAAGTAAGATCTACAAACACATCACCATCACCAAAACACAATTTTGTCATGAATCCATCTGTGTCCATTGTTGAATATTCACATAGACCAAGGTGAGCGACACAGGCTCTTTAGAGCCTCTAGTTTATTATTTTTTTTGAAAAAAGCATAATTAAATATACATTTTTGCAAATTTAAGATCATTTTATGTGAGGTAATGTATACTGATGATACACCCTGTATAAAATAGAATTGTCCAAACCTTTCAGTCATAACTTTTTTTAGCACAATTTTCATACAATTTTTGTACTCAAACTCAGAAATCAACCAATCAAAAATACTGGGTTTGGTTGAGTACAACTTTTGTACTCCAAGTTCTAAGTAAATGCCAGACTCATTGGGTTATACAATATACAATATATGATCATGTTAAATAATAAACTATTTTTTTAAGCTTAGCCTCACTTTTTAACAAGACTCAATCATGGATATAAAAAAGGGACATTCAAAATAAAAATCAGTACAGAAAAAGTCATATATTCGAATGTTCCATGATAACATCCAATATTAAGATAACATTAGCTCTCTGTGGCCACACTGGCTTTCTCTACCAATGAAAACTGAATAGCAAAATAGTGTTGTAAATAGTGATCAACACCAATCAATCAATCAAAATTTTATGTACTGTATTAGGTAAACACCCGTTTTTAAGTTATCAATTCTGTTTTGTTTCAGGAACCAGTTTTATCACCTGACTTTCCATTCTTTCAATATAGCAGCCATATATCTTTACAATCTTCCAGTGGATATATGAGGTAAATATTATTAGTTGTATGTCTTATATTTTCTTTACTGTCTGAAAATTCTATGTTCTCATGGTAGCCTGCTTTCCTCAAATTGCAGGGGCCTCGGTGGCTGATTGGTCTAAGTAGTTACTACTGTAATCACTAGCCAGTCATCACTGAGGTTGTGAGTTCGAACGCTGCACATGCAGATGCACTCGACTCCAATCTTAATTGATTAGGATTGTCAGTTTTCCTATCGAAGGTCTGTGGTTTTCTCTGGGCATTCCAGCTTCCTCCACCGATAAAAACTGGCCGCCATGAAATAGCCTAAATGCAGTGCTTAAAAGTGGCATTAAAACATCAAAAATCAAATCAAATCAAATCAAATGTTTAAATTGCAAGATTGTTTAGTGAGATTTATTAAGAAAATAAAGGCAGGAACACGTAAAACATCATAAGTTAATTCAAAACAGACAATGCCAAAAGTAAATAAGAAACATTAGTCTACAAAACCTGGGTTATATCAGATGCTTTGGTAAGGTTAGCAGAACTTTTACAGTTTGCAGCTCTAGCACCACCTATTGTGTTGATCAAATGGAGCGAATTTGAGATGATAAGTCTCATTCAACCAAGAGAAATAATACTGAATTGTTTCTAAGTCTGTTTTAACATAATCAATAGCATTTAAGTCACCCAAATTGTGAAGACGTTTCTTAAACTTTTGAAGGGATGACTTCAATTTGACCATAAGATAACTTATTTTTCAATAGTTTTTTGTAAGCAACAGCCCTTTACTATACACAGTAGTATCCTCAATTCAGTCATAAGATTTTTTGTGAAAAGTACTGCAGTATGTTTGATTTGACAGATAGATAAATATACCATAATAAATATTATTTTTATATTTACAAGTTCCTATTTCATTTATTTTTTCATTTTATTTTCAGAGGCAACTATGTAATGGAAAAGCAAGACCAAACAACATTTAAATGTAAAATACCAAATTTTTCTTTAGAAAGTACAATAGATATGGACATTAACAATGATACAATTGACTAATAAATTACTTTTATATAAATATTGATATTTTGCTGGAAATTTAATATTATTTGAGAAAATCACACGCTGTAAATATTGGCTCTCAATTGATATATATAGATTCTTATATTGGCACCAGTAGATTATTGGATTTACCTAATCAAGATAGTTAAAATTATCAAATTTATATTAAAATCTTGGTTGGACACTAATCTTTGATAATTTTATTGATGCTTTATTTTTCCTTCAAGACAACTTTGTGTTTGTACCAGCACAAAAATACGCGAACAATATTGTTTTAATATATGCAAAAACCATTATCTTGAATGTCTCACTAAAGAAATCTATTCAAAACTGTAAATCCCACATATACCCCTTCAAATGTCATTCACCATAGAGGAAATTATAGAAAATCACGTATGCATCCTTCTATCTAATGGTTATAAAAAAAAAATTTGGTTACGTAATCTTCACACAACTGTATATTTTGTTTTCAAAACTTTGTGATATACTTACTTAATGTGAAAGTACAGCGGATGATGCCAACGATTTCCCTGTTGACACACTCTGTCTTGCTACTTTTGGGTGTTACCTTATTTGTCTCTTTCTTATTGATTTACGACATTTGAAATATGCAAATTTCTGTCGCCTTTCTGTCACTTTAATTACTACTAATTGAAACTGTCATACTATGTAGGATTGTTTGACACCTTATACATTTGGCCATTTATCACTGTGATTTTTAAGTAAGTCATTTTATTATTTCAGAAGGTACAAGATGGGATCATTCACACTTTGTTAATAGATGCCTTATGTTATGAAGTTTCCGTCTTGCATATGTCCATTGTATTGTCTTTGATCTCAGTTTCATGGTTCAGTGACTTCTTGATAAAAAGTTTTTTTAGTATTCTAATTTTCTCTCTTATTACGATAAAATAAGATAACTATATTTGGCATGTGCAAACCTTGTCAACAATATTTAAAGCGTTTAATGATTGTAAGGTGAACATGTCTGTCTGACTGGGTTCATCTGACCTTAAAACCATTTTCATGGGTCGTTGATCAATGTTATGTTTTCCTGGTTATAGATGTGCAATAGGTCAACTATATTTAAAGAATATTTGTAAGTTGTAAAAATTGTGTTTGCCTGTTTGGTTTATCTCACTTTGACCTCTTTTTTTTAATAGTTTAAGTTAATTCGATATTTGTAGAAAATGTAATGTATGTTTCGTTAGTGGCTGGTTCGTTATTCGTCATTCGATATTCAAAAATATCCAACTGCTTGTAATCTGTTTTATATTTAAATTTCGTGGTTGAAATCAAATAAAAATTTAATTATTCGATAACATTTAATACATGATAGTCAACTGTTCCTTCTTTTGTTGAACATGTACACCACTGTCCCGAGTAAGGGGAGGGTTGTGAACCCGCTACACTCTGTGAGGTCAGGACTCTGTAATTCAGTGGTTTTATTTGTTGCTGTACGTGTAAAATATTTGTTTTTCTTTCATTTTTTGAACATTAATTAGGTCGTTAGTTTCTCATTTTGAGGGTCATATAGTGACCTATAGCTGTTATTATTCTGTGCCATTTAGGCTCTTGTGGAGGGGTGTCTCATTGACAATCATACCACATCTTCTTTTTCATAAGATAAAAGGACTACAACGATCAATTAAACCGGTTGTTTTCTAAGACAAGAGCTTTACATGAACTCATTAAAGACACCAAGTTTAATTTTTTTCTTTATATATCCATTTGACGAGTTAAACTGGTTTCAACTGATTTTTTATAGTTCTTTTCTTAAGTTGTACTGCTACACCACTGCCCGATGTTAGAGTGAGGTTTGGGATTCCGCTAACATGTTTAACCCCGTTCCATGATATGAACATTCTTCTTGTCTTGTCTGTGGCAAATACGTGTTTAACAAGTAAAAGAGAAGGTGTATATTTATATAGTACTAGAACACACCCGTGATATCGCGGGTCTGTGACTGAATTAAAATATATAACTATGCGCAAGCCTTATTTTAGTATTAGTATTGTCATCTGATAAAGTCATGCCGATTATAAGATACACAGTTTTCTCTGCTTTTAAATCTTTCTGTTTGAACCCGTCGAACTGGAACTTATCAATTATTGGTAATATTAATTATTTGGAAAACAAAAGGTCTTGGAATGGAGTATTTTTTAATCAACAGCATTGTCCTATATTAGTTATAAATAAAAATGAATTCTTTGATTCGCTGTTTTACTTCATGCCCGCTAACAAATTGAAAACTGTACCTATACGACTTATTTTTAGTCCAGATTTTTAGTATTCGTATTGTTATCTTAGAAAGTCTTACTGATTAAAATACTACAATAGATAACAATTTGACAATTTATTAGTGTCAACCCTGTGATTATGACCCGTGTATATAGCATATTAATCCTGAATACACCGTTTGTTAATGCACCTGTCAGATGCGGAACGTACAGATAAGGTAATATGTAACAGGTGAATATACTATTGGTATCGGTATCGGACTCGACCCGGAACTTCTTAATTATTGGCAATATTAATTACGTGGAAAACAAAAGGGCCTGGAGTGGTGTAATTTTTAATCTACACCTTTGTACTATATTAGTTATATATAAAGTTGAATTCTTTGATTCGTCGTTTTTACGTGATGACGGCTGACAAATTGAACCTCGTAATTTTAGTATTATAGATACCATGATATTCTACAATCCAATCGAATTAATGAAGCGATTATCACAATTTCATTCAATCTTTTTTGAAATGAGTTTATTAAATAAATTGATGTTTATTATGATTTCAGCGAATCATTTTCTCATAATTTCAATGTAACCTATCAATTTTAATTTCCGAACAAAAATGTTTTCTTGTATGAATAAGCCTGGGATATTATTTCACTTTCACAATTGTAAATGTTGACAGCATCCCACCAAACATATAATTGTTACCATTCGAGGACACCCACACACTATCATTAGGACGTAACTGTCGTGCTAGAACAACAGAACCGGTATGGTGCATTGTCAAAGGAGAAGAAGATGAATAACCAATGTTTGTTGCTGATATCGTAGTACCATTCAAAATGATGTGGTAGTAAGCATCATTGGTTTGGGACATGATTGAAGCAGATATCAAATATATTCCACCAGTCTCACAAGTAAATTTCCCGGTACTCTTATATGATGACAGATCATTGATGCCAATGCTGAACTTTACGTCGTCAAATCTTATAATACCACGTTTGGTTGAGGCAGATACAGGTTGTGCAGTCATTACCACTGAAATAAAACATTTTGATTAGTTGATGTGTTTTGTCTCCGTAATATAATATGACGATAAGTCTTGTACATTTTTTAATGGTAATGTTGTCAATCCATGTTATTTACATAATTATTACCAAGTTGAAAATTACAAAAGGATAATAAATAACCACAATGAAAAATTACGAAAAGAAACCGGCAATGCTCAATGAACAAAAAAGAAAACCGCACAATAACAAAAACTCAAATAAACTATTGTGTGTTTAACTCTTCGGAAAAAGTCCATTTTCCACTGTTGGCAATCGTCGTATTTCTATTTGAAAGAACAAATTATGTCTAAAGTCGCATTCGGGGAAGAAAATCACGAACAAAAGGACGGGATTATGTGATGTTTTAGGTATATCATTTAAAAGTTTTAAAAATGTTTTATTTCAACCAAATCATGTGTCTGCTAGTTGATCAATATAAATTCATTGTGTTCATTAATAGTTATCCCTTAAGGACGCGGTGTGTCAGTGTAAGATCACCCCGATGGCCGGAGGCCAGAGGGTGATCTAACACTGACACACCAAGTCCGAATGGGATAACTATTTTACATCCCACCTGTTTTAGATTAGAAGGGAAACCATTTACAATTCATAAAATCTAGTTTAGAATGCCACACAACCATTATAATATACTTTATATATTACTATATGATGTATACCCTTAATGACCCTCAAACCCGATGAGTATATATCAAATAATGTCAACATGGTCAACTCGCCCCACTTGCCAATCGTCCCACACTATATCGCCACTTTATAAAAAAATCGCCCCACTCTTGTTTACCGACTCGCCCCACTTTTGAAAATGTGTAAAATCAAATTGAACAATCAGTTTGAAAACTCACTTATTCATGTTATTAACGAAAAAGGTTAAAACCCCACTGAATAAAGGTTTGACAACTCGCCCCACTTATAAAAACGATCTTGCTTCCTTTAAGTATGTCACATTACTCTTAATTCGTATCCAGTCGTCCTGGTGTAGTGGTATGTGTCGTGGCTTGACATGCTAAAGGTCTTGATTTCGAATCCCAGCAAATACACTGGATTTTTTCTACGTGAATTTTGATAGATAGTTTTTTCCGCATAATTAATTTTAAGTTTTATAATGGATTTGACATTCCCGCCAAAATGTTACAGAAAAAAGGAAAGCATGCAAAGCATGCATAACAAAGAAACTCAAACTGGGGTGATCTGGTAGGGGTGATCCGGCTCAGATCACCCTGTTAGAACAAAGGAGCTGGGATGTAATATATAATGATGTTTGCTATGAATTTAAGACAGCTTATGGTCAGTTCAAAAGCAAACTAGTGACATATAGACGATAAACAGTCTACAATAGTTACAAGTACATAACTGTTTATAGTTTGTGCAGCTCATAATCCAACTAAGTCTTACAAACAGTAAACAAGTGTATCGCAAACTTTCAAAAATTAACACTCAATAACCATGATAACATAATTCGAATTTGACAATAAAGATAATTAAAAAACAAACAACCACCGATATTGAACAGACGCCAGAACATGTAAAGGAGTTAAAAACAAAAAGTCATCAAAAGGTTTATATTTAAAAACTACAGACGCACGTTACGTAACTCGATATTTGAATTACTAATATAAAAAGAAGAATTAGTCCATTTGAGAACACTCTCAATTAACACCAAAAAATATCAGAGAATACTATTGTGGCTTGGTTTAACATAAAGGCAGCAGCCCAATTGTACCTCTAGCATTTGACAGTTGTGCAACTGAACAACACAAGAACCAACCACAGTTAACAAATATCAAATATTTTATCTAAACTCAGTAAATCTGAAGATTTTGTAGACGAAAAAGGTTGTTAGACGTGGATGCTCTTTACAAATAAACTACATGGTCCGATAGAGACATGAGGTGGGAAGACAGAAAACGACACTGCATACTGTGGATTCAATTATTTTCGTTGGTACCAATTTTTGTGGATTGAGGAAAACTTGCACTTTCGTGGATATTTGATTTTGTGGTTTTTCAGAAATCTTCATACAGATAATTTGTAATTCGGTAAACATTTAAATTTGTGGTTTCCCTGCATCCACGAAACCGTCAAAATTTGATTTCAAACGAATATAAATCAATCTACAGTAGTTAAAGTTACCATCAAAATAGTTGACCAATACAATGTATCGCTGTCTCAACTTATTAAAATAACGTGTTTTCGCGGTCTTACATATTTAGAGCATTTATAGTTTTCTGAACTGTAATTTTACGGATTCTGTCATAACTTTGATGGAGACATATCATGCATATTGATTATGTGTACATTCACATGGCGGATGATGCATCCATACCAAAAGACACTTACCCTCTTGATGCACCCAATCTTTTTTCCTTTCGAGTACATGTGAATTAAACAGTGTGTTTTGTTACCTGTATCTTCCTGATCAAGTTATGAGATTTAAACATTGGTAAACTACTGTCATCTTACTTTAAACTTTCGTTGTTTCCAGGGTACTAGATGAGTGATAAAAAAATAATATAAAAAATATAAAAGTAAAAATGGACGGGATCTAGAGTTTTAACTAGCAGGTCTATATCAAATGTTGTTACATATCATATTTACCTAGGTCTGTGCTATCGTCTATTTGTTTTTGTAGACGAGATAAAGTTAAATTGGTTCGCTTTTCAGTTTCCTGCATGCCACTCACAATATCACCCAACGCCTCACTTTGATTCTTCTCAGTATTTTTCAACTGGATTTCTACACTACGTTCCAGATATATCATCGATGTTTTATGAGACTGTAGTGTGTCATTGTTAAGAAGGTACATACGATTTTTTAAATCACTAAATGAAATATTATGTTGGTTTGATAATTGTTGGATTTTACTGTCAGTGCGCATTTCGAGATCTGTAAATGAATGAGTGGTCATATTATACAGTGCAAGAAAGTCCTGACTACGGGCATGCTCCTTTAAACTCAACGTAGTGGTCTGCGAATATAGAGTTTGTACTTTCTCTTCTAAAATCTTTATTTGTTGCAGTGGTTTAATACTACTCAATTGCTTAAGACTCGAAATGTCCTGATCAATAGCCGTCGACTTATTTTTCAACAATGATAACTCGTGTCCTTGTTTTATCAATACTGTTTGAGTTTCATTGCAACACTCTTTTTGCACCTCCAAACGTTTATCGTTTATGTTTGTTTTATCTTTTATAAGTAAAAGTTCACTTTCGACAACACTTAATTTCCCCTGCAATATCACATTTTCATTCTTCAGATTGTGGTAAGTTTGCTCCAAAGCTTGATATCTTTGCTGCAGTGTAACCAACGCCTGGTTCGTTTTATTCTGCGCTTCTTTGTCCGTTATTTTAGCGTCTATTAAATCAAATTTCTGCTGTAGCTGTGCAGCTAATAGAGCAAGAGAATTATCCGTATAATGGCGGAGAGAAGTGGTGTCGGTTTCAACCTTCTGTTGTAGAAGGTTCGTTTCCTCAACAAACTTTGCTATTGTCAAATACTGATTTGCTGGAAGCGATTGTCCTGCATTTACTTGTGAATTGTCTAATAGAAACCCATGCCCAAATGGAAGAACAATTAAGATCAACATCAACATTTCGTCTAAATGTCGGTAAGCACAACGCCCATCAACTTTGTTTTATTATCAAATATCAAAGGTTTATTCACATTAAGATAAACTATATATATAATCAAGTATTAACCTTTTGTGACTAACTTGTGGTCTGATAAGTAGATCAAATAGTACAATCAATTATATGTACATGTACTGTTTTCATAAATGTATGTAATGAATGCTATTACATATAAAGACAATACACATTAATAAGCTAAACAAGTTTGAAAAATGGTTCGAAAAATCCCCGGCAATTTTTACTTTGAATTATAATGCAAGATTTTCATGACTCGTAGTTTGTTCGTCCGTTTGTTCTTGTTTTTTTAAATCAACTTCAATGCATTTGGATTTACAATTTTAAAATGACAAACTAAATTACGAATTTGACAATAAAAATACGGTTCATTGAACAAAAATATATGATAGCAGGATAGTAGTACATTTTCAAATTATTTGGTTTAATTGTGTAAACATATACTAATAGACTTAAATGTGCAAAACTAGTTTATTCTTTTTAATCTTGATTTTCAAATATGTAATACTTGTAAAAACTAAACCTAAATGTTATTCATTACTTCATTTCCTAACTTGCGTTTACAGTTCGAAATTTGAATAGACTTCATCAAGTTTAATGTTCAAAGAATTAGGTATACATTGAAACCTTCGTGATCTTCTCCCAATTGAAGGAAATGATTACAACTTATCAACGCTTAAACGGATAGAAGAAAAATAAGTAGATTTGTTTTGCATGCCGTACCTTTCATTTTAGCAAGTATTCGGTTTAATCTGTAGGATTTAAGATATGCTTCTGAAGATTACTCCGTGGCATTTCAGTTTATGGGAACATATTTATGATGTAAATCTATCTGCCATGACATCTAACGACCTGGCTAGTAGTTGGCGTTGCAATCATTAACCTCTCCCGTAAATTACGTTACGTTATAGAATATTATTGGTGAGGTTTTGTTATTATATAATGATCTTGTTATTGTACATGTTCTAATTGTTAACAAATAAACTCATCATAGATACCAGGACTAAATTCTGTATATACTCCAGACGCGCGTTTCGTCTACAAAAGACTCATCAGTGACGCTCGAATTCAAAAAGTTAAAAAGGCCAAATAAAGTACGAAGTTAAAGAGCATAGAGGACAAAAATTCCTAAACGTTTTGCCAAATCCGGCTAAGGTAATCTATGCCTCAGGTAGAAAAGCCTTAGTATTTCAAAAATTCTATATTTTGTAAACGTATAATTTATAAATATAACCATATCAATGATAATTCATGTCAGCACAAAAAGTGCTGACTGCTGGGCTTGTGATACCCTCGGGGAAATAAATCTCCACCAGCAGTGGCATGGACCCAGTGGTAGTAAATAAACTCATCATAGATACCAGGACTAAATTTTGTATATACGCCAGACGCGCGTTTCGTCTACAAAAGACTTTTCAGTGACGCTCGAATCCAAAAGTTAAAAAGGACAAATAAAGTACGAAGTTGAAAAGCATTGAGGACCAAAATTCCTAAAAGTTTTGCCAAATCCAGCTAAGGTAATCTATGCCTGAGGTAGAAAAGCCTGCCTTAGTATTTCAAAAATTATAATTTTTGTAAACATATAATTATAAATACCGTTTACTTTAACAGTTGCTGAAAGAAATGTAAAGGAGTTATTGGCAATAAAATGTCACGCAACTGCTTTTTGACGTATTCCTGGCTGCAAATTACTATAGCCTGATTCAGATGTGCTCTGCTGAGTCAAAGCAATATGGACATGCAACATGTTTCCACTGATTACAGTATTGGTATGTATTCTAAGAAATACAATTATAAAAATAAACCCTAAAAGATCATGCTTGGGTTTTAAAATATCGCTTTAGGAAAAAGGTGCACTGTCAAAAGTCATGTATGTTAAACATATACATCAACTAGACACTTAGTACATATATTGTTTGTGAATAAACCAGGGTTCACTGTTGTTTGTCTTTTCTTTGTTTTAAGTGTTGTTTTGTCATTGAATACTATGTTTGTCTTCAGCTAATACATTTATATATCTCTTTCATCTGCATCTCTTTGGTTCATATGATTTATTCTAATTTTGATCCAAATGTCAATGAACATGGACATAGGATATAGCGAACAGATCATGATATCATACATGTATTTTCCTATGGAAACGTTTGCTTATCTTTTTCTATATTAATTGAGAAAATTTTTAATTCAATTGTATATTAAAAAAAATACACTTGAAAACAAGGTTTGAATAAAGGATGTTTTGATTAACAAACTTAGCACACGATTATCGGTTAAACCAATGCCATGAGAGATGTTGCATTAGAAACATTTATAGTTTAAATGAGTCTATATGAGTAAGACTGGACCAAGGATTAAGAATTACATCGAACTAACAGAATGTTTATTTTCATATCGAAAAACCATTCATATGACTGCTTTCAAATATTTGTTTATCAACCGGCTTTTTCGTCCTAAATTCTTTATTCTTGAAGGTTGAGTTCATACTGGAGCTTCTCAAGAAAAAGAAAAGAAAAACGGCGTTTACTTTTAACTTTATAGTCCTCTTAATAGTCGGAAATCTAGTGAACAAGAAAATTCACTCTTCTTATGACAAAGAGTCGAGAAAATCAACGCTTCTTATGATAGAGTCGAGTAAAATAATAATTAAATAAGATAAAAGTGAGAATGGAAATGAGGAATATGTCAAAGAGACAACAACCCGACCAAAGAGCAGATAACAGCCCACCAATGGGTCTTTAATGCAGCGAGAAAACCCCGCAACATTTCCGGTGACGATACTGATCCAGTGTTATTTCTAAATGATAATTGTACATTGTAAAGAAATTAGTTATACAACTGAAAGCATTTCTTATTGATGTCGTTTGAATGATGTACATTTAGTTCCTTTATGAAAATGTTTTCCCAAACCTATCCCAAGGCATCAATCCAGTGAATGTTCTGCTCGATAACTAGGATTTGTATGCGATATCGTCGATGTCGTAGAATTTGAAACTACTCGAATAGTGTTGTTATCCCTTTGAAAGGGATATGATATCAGTGACACATCATTGTGTTAACAATTCAAAGATTGAATTAAAAGTCAATATTAAAGAGACGATAAATATATCAATTATATGTAGTATGCAATTTAGTTCTGATATAGATCGAGTTGATGCATGTAGCAATTATTTTAATTTCAGTAAATCTGTTTCATAAATTTGAATATGTGGAATTGAGTTATTTAAATCAAGTTATATTGATTGTATTTCAGCGAATCTTTTCTAAAATTTGGAATTTTATCTGTTAAAACTCATTTCCGAACAAAAAATATACTTTGTATGATTAATCCTGTGATATTATTTCACTTCCACAATTTTTAATGTTGACAGCAATCCATTATACATTTAATAGTTACTATCCGAGTATACTCACACACTATCATTGGGAAGTAACTGTCGTGCTCGAACAACAGTACCGGTATGGTACATTGTCGAAGGAGGAGAACTTGAAAAACAAATGAACGTTTCTGATATCGGATTATCATTCAGATAAATGTAGTAGTAAGCACCATTGGTTTCGGACATGCTTGACGCAGGTATCAGATATATTCCACCAGTTTCACATATAAACTTCCCGTTACTCTTATATGTTGACAGGTTAGTGGAGCCAACGCTGAACTTTACGTCGTCAAGTTTTATAATACCATATTTGGTGGTGGAAGATACAAGTTGTGCAATCAATACCACTGAAATAAAGAAAACATTTTTATAACGTGTTTTGTCTCCGTAAAATTTCAAAAGAAAATGATTTGGGTAAATTAAAGCGTTGATATTGACGCTAGCTATGTCTTCTATGAGTAAAATCAATCATGACCTTCCAGTATCAACTTGCTTGTCTTTTCTTAAACAACTGTATACATAGTTTTAATGACAAATCTCATTCCAGCTTAGGAATGCGAATTGCGAAAGGAGAAGTCATTTACCAATTGAAAAATGACGATCAAAAAATTTACAATCCCCAAAAAAGTAGTAAAAATTATAAATGACCCATAAGTTTTTGAAACAATTTTTATTTGAATTTTTTTATTTGACTTTTTAATTTTTTAATTTGCAATATGTGTTGCTCTTTGTAATGGATGACTTTTAGAATGAGTTCTTTCATCTCATATACCCAAGTCAACTTGACATTAAGATTACTACAGGGAGTTAGCAAAATGTCTGCTTCATTTCTTTTCTCTGTATTGACACAGATGAACATGAATTAAGGTCAAGGATCAGTAAATAAACTAGTCCATAGATTTTTTTAAAACTTAAAACTCAATTAGATATTAAAAATATACATCAGAAAATGTAAAAAAAAGTATATGTCACCGACTTCGTTTTCAAGAAAAATCCATTTTTAAAATGGTCCGAGAGGGTACTAAATTACATTGAATATATAGGATAAATCTATTTTTTTCTTCTACAATTTTCGGTTTCTGGTATAAATCACGAGAACCTCTCCATAGAATTTTTTTTTAAATTAATATTTTTTTCCTCTTTGTCTTACGAATTAGATGATATTAAGAAAAAATATGGTCACCGACTTCGTTTTCCCTGTAGAAGCGACGCAAACCCAACATTTTGACAAAAAAAGACACCAAAATTCGTGACGTCGTAATTTTTATTATATAACGTCATTGACAAGTTATCATGCTAATAATATCCAACGTTCTTCGTGTTGATTATGCACGAGGATTATGTGTTTCGTATTGATAGATTCTTTTTATCATAAGAGTCTGGATAATTAGCATAAATTTTTATTTAGTATTACCAATATTCTTTATTCTTTATATTTTAGCACCTCATTATACACTTTTTCTTTTTTTTTCTTTTTTTCATTTTATTCAGCAATTTTTGCCCATTATTCTGTATTCCGCAAACCCCAATCAGACCCTCTTTTATGGCACATTTTAAAAAGAAATTGTACGTTGTAAAAAATGTGATACATGTATGTTCATTATCAATATACATATCTAAAACATTTACTAATTCAGACAAAAATACGTTGTAAGTACATGAACGCAAAAATGGTAAAATCTTAAAAATAGAAATCATCAGGGTTACTGTCTACAAGTTGACGCAATAAAATATGTAATTGAAGCTGTATTTTTTTATGCCCCCTCAACTACCCCTGTACGTCTGTCCGCCCGTCATTCCGTCTGGAAGTTATATAAGGGGAACAGGAAAATAAGAATATAATGCATCACTTACGACAACCTTTAAATTGACCAGTGATTTTTTATTCATTACTGACCAGCAACACCGAGATAATCCACCGATTTTTAAGTGTCCATATGAAGTGTGGACCTAAATGTTCTTTATCTTTAGATATTTCGCTTATTCTGTAAACTCTTCAATAAACGATTTTGTAAAATTCTGTACATGGTCTACACTATTATATTAAATAATTATTTTATTTTCCGTTGTTATTCTTTATAATTTTGCAAACTTTTTGTTCAATTTTGACATTCGCCGCTATTCTGCAACTCCCTTTGAGATCTAATTATATGTGACAATAAATTATTGTGCTTCTCTCTCTGAATTTCGCTTTCTCTCAAGATATTTGTAGTCGTTGTAGTACAGTGTATTTTCCAGAAAATACATCGTGTAAAAACATCTCCGAGGAAACCAAATTAACGTAGGTTGAGACATGACATAAAAACAGATGTACATATTTATGTTTGATATGTCTACAACCCCCCCCCCTTTTTTTCCCCTAACCGAAAAAAAAACAAGAAAAAAACAATCGCACACAGGCTGAGACATGACTGGTAATATTGTGTTTTGTTATTTAGTCCATCTACACAAATGAGGGGGGACCTTAAACGGGACTCCGGGATCGGGTGTTTTTTCAGCACAGGATTTCGGGATTGATCTTTATGGATCCGGCTATTCTTTTTTCGAATTTCGGTATGGCGGGATTGAAATTTCTATAAATTCCGGACCTCGGGATTTCATGTTTTTAAGTCCGGGATCAGGATCCCTGCACCCCCTCCCCATCCCCGTCAAATGCATACCATAAGATGTCTTTTCCTTTTTAATTTTTTTTTTGCCTTGTGTTGTTGTCTGGTTGCTGTCTTATTGAAGTACTGACTACTTACGGGATTTACATTTAACTTTAGGTACTGAAAGTCTGTGACACTGTGCATATTTTTCAGTCGGTATATATAGTAGTACTGCTATATAGAGGTGATCGATATAATCTCGTTCTCAATCTTCAAGTTTTAGGAGTGAAATAGAATTGAGAACAGCTCTATTGTATATTTGAGATGCTACTTTCAGCTACATGTAGGGTACATTTTTTTTATTCGGTTAATTTTTACCCATATATATATAACAATTTCCTTTGAGGAGACAACCATACGAATAAATACTATTAGGATACTAAGCCCTGTATAAATCTTTAAACCATAGACTATTTATACATGTATCTATTTAAAGATTTGTCTTCTATTTTTAACATCGAAATTGCGGACGTGAAAGAAAGCACCATTACAAAAACAAAAAACAACGCTAGATTACAAAATGGCGCGATGGATTAATGATCGTGAAACATCATTTTTGCTTATTTTTAATTTGTTATCGTCTAAAAACTGTTGTATGAATATTAAACTATTGTTCCAACCGTGAACAAGGTTAATTAATTTAAGTGTATTATAGTTTAGTGCCATCTATGACTGACTGACAGCAGCGGCGAATTTATGACCAGTATTAGTTAATGTGGTTTATTTCCTTTTCTCTAATTTGAAAATATTTTTATTGTTCCGACTGGTGTGATAATTTTTAAAATATGGGAGATATTATAGTCTTACCGTACAATACTAAGTTATAACTTTAGTATTAATGTCCCAAACTTGCACCCCTTCTGCTTATTTTCTGCTAGACGATGTATTTTCCCAGTGAATATAGGGTTTTTGAAAGGACAGTTTTGACATACTACATATAGAATACTTCCGATACCACACTGTTTTTTTCTCATCACAATTATGTAGAAATAGTAGTGAGCAACAGTTTTCACACTTGTTTTAACTGGTCGGCAGATATACAAACTCTACCACTCTACGTCCTGATTTTCATGTTGACGATTGTCTTCAGGACTGTTTTCATATTCATTTTCAATTTTTAATTTGAGAAAAACAAGTTAATTCTCCTAGAAGTAACATACTTTCCGTCAAATTTACCGTTGACGTTGTCCCATCGAAAAGTCGCCGGGTGCAATTTTAACATTGCAAAATCTGGTCAAAGGGACGTAATTCGTACAAAACGTCGCAATATTTCGCGGAATCCGCTAGACGGCGTTCATTTACTGTTACTTGACCTTAAATCTAGTAATAGTTTATGACATACGTGATGATTGCAGTTTTCCAATTTTCAATTTTCTATTTCTAAAGAGTAACAACCCATATACTACATCATACGGTTTTCACATGTCTCATTTAAAACGTCATGATTATGCTTGTTCACATTTAAAGCATACTTTTTTAGAGGTGGGTGCATTTTACAAATAAACTGCTTCGACAAAGTTATGAAGAGAAATGACTGAAATCGAGACTTCATACATTCTAAGTCACCATCATGAATTATTTGGCCGCTAAGATGTTTCGTTGTCTCAACTCACTTGTGATGTGTTTTCACGGTCCTAGATATTTAGATATCAGTATAGGTGTCTGAACAGTAATCTAACCGATTTTGTACTAATTTTTATTGAGACTTAGACTAAGTGAATTCGCAAGGCGGATAATTCATAAAAGCTAAAATACACTCACTTTCTCGGCTCACCCGATCTCGCTTCTTTGGCTTTTTTAGCTTTTTTTTTATTTCAGCGTCACTAATGAGTCTTTTGTAGACGAAACGTGCGTCTGGCGCAAATCCAAATTTCAATCCTGGTATATATGATTAGTTTGTTGGAGTATATGCAAATTACTCAGTAAGTGTTTGATACATGCATTTGTGTCTTCGAGTTACGAGATTTAAACAACGATAAACTACTGCAACCTGAATTTAAACTTTCGTTGTTTCCCGAGTACTGGATGAGTAATAAAAAAAAAAATAAAAAAAATATTAAAGTAAAAATGAACGGGATATTGGGTTTTAACTAACAGATCTGTATCAAATGATGTTACATATCATATTTATCTATGTCTGTGCTATCATCTATCTGTTTTTGTAGACCAGTTAAAGTTTGATTTTTCTCAATATTTTTCAACTGGATGTCTAAACTACGTTCCAAATATATCATCGCTGAATTATGAGACTGAAGTGTGCCATTGTTCAGAAGGTACATACGATTGGTTAAATTACTAAATTAAATATTATGTTTGTTTGCTAATTGTTGGAATTTACTGTCGGTGGGCATTTCTAAATCCGAAAACGAATGAGTGGTCATATTATACAGTGCAAGAAAGTCCTGACTACGAGCACGTTCTTTTAAACTTAACGTAGTGGTCTGTGAAGATAGAGTTTGTACTTTTTCTTCTAAAATTTTTATTTGTTGCAGTGGTTTAATACTACTTAATTGCTTGAGACTCGAAATGTCCTGATCAATAGCCGCCGACTTATTTTTCAATACTCAAAATTTGTTTCCTTGTTTTATTAAAACTGTTTGAGTGTCATTGCAACACTCTTTTTGCACCTCTAAAAGTTTGTCGTTTATGTAAGTTTTATTTTTGATTAGTGCAAGTTCACTTTCAACAATACTTAATTTTCCCTGCAATATCATATTATCATCCTTCAGGTTATGGTAAGTTTGCTCTAAAGCTTGATATTTTTGCTGCAGTGATACCAAAGCCTGGTTCTTTTTATTCTGCGCTTCTTTGTCCGTTATTTTAGCTTCTATCAAATCAAATTTCTGTTGTAGCTGTACAGCTAATAGAGCAAGAGAATTATCCGTATAATGGCGGAGAGAAGTGGTGTCGGTTTCAACTTTCTGTTGGAGAAGGTTCGTTTTCTCAACAAACTTTGATATTGTCAAATACTGATTTGCTGGAAGTGATTGCCCTGCATTTCCTTGAGGGTTGTCTAATAGAACAAAAGGTAGAACAATAAACAAAAACACCAACATCTTGTATAAAATGTCGATGAGCACAACGCCTATCCACTTTATTTTATTATCAAATATCAAAGGTTTATTTACATTAAGATAAACTATATACATAATCAAGTATTAAACCATTGTGACTAACTTTTGGTCTGATTAGTAGATCAAATAGAATAATCAATTATATGTACATGCACTATTTTTCATAAACGTATGTAATGAATGTTTATACATGTACATATCAGGACAATACACATTTAAAAAAGACTAAAAGGTTTAAATAATGGTTTTGATAATCCCTGCCATTTTTTACCTAGAATTATAATGCAAGTTTGTTATTTATGACCAGCCTACAATGTTAACGTGACACATGGTTTGTGTATCCGTCCGATCATTTTTTAAATCAAATTCAACTTGATACTATAAACCTATAAAACAAATTACAATTGATAACTAGGTTTGAATAAACGATTTTTTTGTTAAACAAACTTAACAACTAATAGAATATTTATTATCATATATTTAGACTAAATAACAAATAATTTTCACTGTATGATAATAGCATTAAATTAACGTAAATTCAATATTTTTCGAATTGGTGCTTAGCGGGCTGATATGAAAAGTTTATCACATGCTTCGATTGTTATCACATGCCTTTCCGTAACGTTATCGCATGGCATTCCGGTGATACTTGGCAAATTCCGGTAAATACACCTCAATGCTACGTTTTCTATGAAATCATTACAAAGTAGTGTACATAACAATTATTTGGATACTGGAAAGTATAGTGTGTAAAATGATAACAAAATATAACAAACAAATTATTAAAAAAAAATGCCATGATTTTTAAAAGTTTCAAACATAATTTAGAAAGCTACTTTAAAAAAGTTGACTTTTCCAAACAGTGTTCATTATGTATATTTTTGTCGATTCGTCCATATTAAAATATGTTTTTTCTCTGTCAAGGCATATAATAATAATTTACAAATTTATACAAAATTTAGTCCTGGTATCTATGATGAGTTTTTTATAGAAAGATTTCATATCGAATGTTCTAAATTTGGGGTCCGACGTTCGTGAACTTTTCACTCTTTGAACTTCTATTTGGGAACCACGTAAAAGGATCAATATATGAATCTGTTATTTTTCTCAATTGTTGAAGCATATGATAAAAAGATCATAACATGTCATTTTGCATATCGCATGTATTATCATCCCTCGGTCAATATCAGCCCTCGTGCCATGCGGCTCTTGGTCTGATATTGAACCTAAGGCTGATAATACATGCGATATGGAAAATACCATGTAATAATCTGATTTTATCATATCGAAAAACCATGCATATGACTTTTTTCATATGTTTGTTGATTAACCCACTTTTTCATCATAAAAGACGATTTAATTCTTTATTGCTATATGTTTACACCATACTGGAGCATCTCAAGGAAAAGAAAACCGTAAGATTTTGTTTAACACGATATGTTGTATGGTACACATTAAATATAAAAGGCTCTTACGCTCACACTGTCATTTTATGTTGCTTAAACTTTAAAATTTGAGTCAAAACAATTATTTTGCATGATTATATTTTTATTTGTAATTTTTAAAATTGGTGTGATCCAAACGTTATTTTGGATCTACCTGATGTCTTATTTCATATGTTTAACCTGATGCTCTAAGGACAATTTTCTGCCTCATTGAATAAAACACTTTTCAATCATTTGTTAAAAGGAGATTTAGTTTCTCTCTTGCAATACAAGCTCATATTTTATTGAAGGAGATAAATTCATTGTTTTTGAAATAAGACTTCATATATAGTTATAGAATTCTAGGTACAAAGGTTAGAAATGAAAAGTAATGCTGTATAGTTTTTGTTTTGTGAAGTGTGTATTTCATGTATGCAATCCTACTTATAAATTCTCTATCATGGTTTTTGTGCAAAGGATAACCAGATCAATACTTAGAAATGGAATATCATTCTTGAATTGAAAACATGTCTGCTAAAGTGTTTCTTGTTTTTTATCTGAATACATTATTTGCTTCTGGGGGTAAGTTTTGTGTTGTACTGTTACATCACTGTCCAAGGTTAATTAGGGGTTGAGATCCCGCTAACATACTTAAACCCACCACATTAGGTATATATGTGACTGTACCAAGTCGTCAGGAGCCCTGTAGTTCAGTGGTTGTCATTAGTTTATGTGTTACATAATTGCTTTTCGTTCATTTTTTGTACATAAGTTAGGCCGTTAGTTTTCTCGTTTGAATTGTTTTACATTGTCATTTTGGGGCCTTTTATAGCGGAGTATGCGGTATGGGCTTTGCTCAATGGTGAATGCCATACGGTGACCTATAGTTGTTATTTTCTGTGTCATTTGGTGTCTTGTGGAGAGTTGTCTCTCTGACAATCATACCACATCTACATTTTTATATATACCTATTTGGGTTGCTCTACCAATTTCATCAATATAACGTAACTATAATTTATCAACTGTCATACAAATGCAGGTTTGAATAGCTATATAACGTGGTTTAAATCATCTTTTTCTGAGAGATATTACTTTACCAAGTCACGAAAATGATAGTTGTTCTACTTACGTTCCTTTCGGTTTTTTCTTTTTTGACTTTGTCAAGGACTATAGGAATTTTGGTCCTCAATGCTCTTCAACTTCGTACTTTATTTGGCCTTTTTAACTTTTTTGGATTCGAGCGTCACTGATGAGTCTTTTGTAGACGAAACGCGCGTCTGGCGTATATACTAAATTTAGTTCTGGTATTTATGATGAGTTTATTTATATACATCCTCCTTAATACAATTACCATGTTGTTTTGTGTAGTTTTGATAACACTTTTTTCAGATTTGGTAAGAACTCAGGTTTTCGGGTTGTTTTATCTAAGCATGTGTTACCGTTCTATTGGGGTAAGGGCTGCTGAAGTCTATCTCTATATGATTGTGGATCCTTAAAATTAATGAAAAATTTGTAAAGTTGACGCCGTTCACTCTTGATTATTTAATTGGTTGATATGCTTGTTGTTTAAAGAGGCTACGAGATATATAAATATGAATAAGATAAAATATGATTAATGTTTATGTTCAATCCTTAATAAAAGTGAAATTGTGAAAGAATAATTTTACTTTTAGAAGTCAGTTTCGTTACATTTTTGTCAGAACAAGCTACGAAACATGGCTTAAAATAAATTTCTGCAAGTGAACCATTTATGCGTTTACTTTTCTGCATTGGCTAGAGGTATAGGGGGAGGGTTGAGATCTCACAAACATGTTTAACCCCGCCGCATTTTTGCGCCTGTCCCAAGTCAGGAGCCTCTGACCTTTGTTAGTCTTGTATTATTTTAACTTTTAGTTTCTTGTGTACAATTTGGAGCTTAGTATGGCGTTCATTATCACTGAACTAGTATATATTTGTTTAGGGGCCAGCTGAAGGACGCCTCCAGGTGCGAGAATTTCTCGTTGCATTGAAGACCTGTAGGTGACCTTCTGCTGTTGTCTGCTCTATGGTCGGGTTGTTGTCTCTTTGGCACATTCCCCATTTCCATTCTCAATTTTAATTGACCTTATTGAATCCGTATTCGTGTGACCTTTAATCTAGCTCCTTAGTTAAAGATGAGTTATGTATAAATCAGGCATGTTCAGTTATAAAAGGGAAAAGTATGCCAAAAGTGACTGCTTCGATCCATAAAACCTCATTTCCATACAGGTGACGATGATTAACACATATTTTTATATATGAAATCAAAAAAATCTAGAAAGATCCAATTGAGCGATTCAAGTGATTCGTTTCTAGAATCATTTCCATATCGGGGTATATGACCGTCAATTGTATTCGGTGGTCACCTCGACAGATTAGCTAATCAGAATATTCTTGACTGAAATACGCGCGAAATTTTGATGCATGTTATCGAGCCAATACATTGTAAATTGTATACTTTAAACTTTTTTTATAATTTGTATAACCGTTACAGTATGTTACAAATCATATATTAGAATTTAAGTCAAATCGTTGAACATGAATTTGACAGATAATGCAATTTTATTGGTATTGTAATTGAAATTATATTCTATACCGAATGTATATGTGATACATATAACACAACCAGTAAACTCCCAGAGTTTATAATCGAAACAGTATAAAGAGAATATTTCTAATTGCAGAATTAGGATGCAAAACTACAAAATTAGGAATTGAATATATGGGTACAGAAAACATGACTCGCACATGCATCCCATGTCAGAGATGGGATAGTGATTTCCCACAACATCATATGAATACTGAGTCAATGAAAGAGCATGAAAATTATTGTCGGAACCCTGACCGAGAACCTGAAGGACCCTGGTGTTACACAATGGATCCAGGGATCCGATTTGACTTTTGTGATGTACCGTTTTGTGGTAATACTGTATATGTATTGTTAGGCTATAAGTAGCAAGGATAAGATAAGATAAGATAAAATAAGATTAAGTTTATTTCCAATAGAGAACACATTATGGACAAAATCAGTACAATAATTAGCAAATTAAACAATTTAAAGTGTAAATAATGCAAAAGAAACATTCAACAGGGTATAAAAGAGGGTTCTATGTTTTTTGTCTTCTTTAATTGTTTAGCCCCATTGCTCAATTCTTTTTACTTTTTATCCAAATTAATCTTTTCTTTGTATTTTAGAATCTACTTAATATTCTCTATTCTTTATTTTTTGTGTCCATATTTTCCTATTCGTGTTAACTTTTATTCATTACTATCTATTCTGTGGCCTCTATCCACGTACACATTCTCATAGAATATAACATAAGTTAAAAATATATTCAGAACCCTTAATAATACATTTTCTTTGACCATTGACAAGTGAAGTACAACGTACGTACCAGAACCTTGATCAAGCTATATTACATCTTTAACAAACGTTAGATACCAAGGAGGCAATCAAATTGCTGACAGCGCCATGAGCACTTACTGTCGATAAGAAAATAATCTATAGTAAAAAATATTGCTTGTTGTAAAAAAAAAGGAAAAAATAAGTCCAATAAGTAATGGACCACGTATTCTCATAGTAGTAGTTGACAGGAATAAACTTTAGTTCTCAAAAGATGTATAGACATGTCTACATTTTGATACCGACAAACCGAAAAACTCGCCAGTGTCATAACTTATAAAATGACAAACGTAGAGCCTCGCCAGTGCCATAACTTACAAAATGACATACTGTGAATCTCGCCTATGCCATAACTTATTGATAAACTGAGAACCTCGCAAGTGCTATAACTAAGTCTTATAAAATGACAAACCGAGAACTTCGCCAGTGCTAAAACTTACAAAATGATTGACCGAGAACCTCGCCAGTGCCATAACTTATAAGTTGACAAACTGAAAATCTAACCAGTGTTTTAACTTATAAAATGACAAATCGAAAACTTTGCCAGTGCTTTAACTTACAAAATGACAAATAGAGAGCCCCGCCTGTGCTATAACTTATTAAATGACAAACCGAGAACTTCGTCAGTGCCATAACGTATAAAATGACAAACTGAGAACCTCGCCTGTGCTACAACTTATAAGTTGACAAACAGAACCTCGCCAGTGCTATAACTTATAAAATGACAAACCGAGAACCTCGCCAGTACCATAACAGTCAGGATTCTACTTCGTCAAAATTATCTCCCCATTACGCCAGTTCATTTTCACAATCGTAGAAATGGAAGCCATTGTAGGGATGACGCGCTGCCAATTTTGCTCTCGGAAACCGATAAATTTATCCACATTGCACCATTACGATCCTTATATGTCAGTTGTATTTTAAAAGACAAATGTATTAACTAGCTAATGAGCATGAGTTAATGATCTTTTCTGCATTGATTCAATTTAAAACTATTGTCTGATCGGTTATCAGGTTGAATTTTCGAAAATTCATTAACAAGTAAAAAAATTCTAATTAAATATTTCGTGGAAGGGCAGACTAGATTTTTTTAGTGGTTGAAGACTATAAACCCTAGTTTTCACACACAAAAAATATAATTTTTCGAAGGTATGCATTTTCATCATCCAACTTGAAAGACTGTCGTCAAGTACTTTCAGTAGAAAAATAGCTATTCGAACACACCTACTCTGTTTTTGTGATTCATTAAATAGGTATTTCACTTGACCCATATATTTCATCTTTTAGTACTGAGATTTTTGTCGAGCCTGCAACTTTTGTTGCAGAAAGCTCGACATAGGGATAGTGATCCGGCGGCGGCGGCGGCTACGGCGGCGGTGTTAGCTAACTTCTTAAAAGGTTTATATTTTAGAAGGTGAAAGACCTGGATGCTTCATACTTTGTATATAGATGCCTCATGTTACTAAGTTTCCGCCAGTCACATGTCCAATGTCCTTGACCTCATTTTCATGGTTCAGTGATCACTTGAAAAAAAAATTCTAAATTTTTGTAATGTTGAATTCTCTCTTATTATAAGTAATAGGATAACTATATTTGGTATGTGCGTACCTTGCAAGGTCCTCTTGCCCGTCAAACAGTTTTCACTTGACCTCGACCTCATTTCATGGATCAGTGAACAAGGTTAAGCTTTGGTGGTCAAGTCCATATCTCAGATACTATAAGTAATAGGGCTAGTATATTTGGTGTATGGAAGGACTGGAAGGTGTACATGTCCAACTGGCAGGTGTCATCTGACCTTGACCTCATTTTCATGGTTCAGTGGTTATAGTTAAGTTTTTGTGTTTTGGTCTGTTTTTCTCATACTTTATGCATTAGGTCTACTATATTTGTTGTATGGCATGGTTGTAAGGTGTACATGTCTAGCGGGCAGATGTCATCTGACCTTGACCTCATTTTCATGGTTCAGTGGTCAAAGTTAAGGTTTTAAGTTTTGGTCTTTTTATCTAATATTATATGCCAAAGGTCAACTATATTTGGTGTATAGAAATATATTATGGTCTATATGTCAGTCCCGCAGGTTTTATTTGACCATGACCTCAATTGCACGGTTCATTGCACAATGTTAAGTTTTTGTGTTTTGGTCTATTTTTTTAAGTAATAGGTCAACTATATTTGTTGTATGGAAGCTTTGTTAGCTGTACATGTCTGCCTGGCATGGTTCATCTGACCTTGACCTACTTTTCATGGTTCATTGGTCTTTGTTTAGCTATCTTGGTTTTATTTTGAAAACACCATTTGCATCAGTTTTCAATTTATTAAAAAACATAATTAAGCAGAACAATTAGATATCAAGTCGACGACATGGGTATCTTTCAAGTTGGATGTAGAAAATGAATAACCTCCAATTTTATTTTAAAAATTACCACGAACGGAAAACATATCAATCTATTAGTTCAGAAATTTTCGTGTCTGCCCTTCTATTGTGTGACTCAAGAAAAAATTCCAAAAACTGGGTAACAATTGTATCGAAAAGAGAAAATCTAGTGCACCTTTTTATGTTAGGGCGAGTTTGAGTTGAATATTTTGTCTTGATATCGTACAAAGCAAGAATACTTCATACATCGTCTCGCTTCAGATTCTATCATTTTTATATATCAAAGCTACAGGTTGACTTTTTAACATAAAAAAATCACAGTACTAAAAGATGAAATATATGGGTCAAGTGAAATACCTATTTAAAGAATCACAAAAACAGAGTAGGTGTGTTCGAATAGCTATTTTTTTACTGAAAGTACTTGACGACAGTCTTTCAAGTTTGATGATGAAAATGCATATCTTCGAAAAATTATATTTTTTGTGTGTGATAACTAGGGTTTATAGTCTTCAACCACTAAAAAAATCTAGTCTGCCCTACCACGAAATATTTAATTAGAAATTTGTTTAAATGTTTATGAATTTTCGAAAATTCCACCTGACAATCGATCAGACAATAGTTTTAAGTTGAATCAATGCATACAAGATCATTAACTAATGCTCATTAGGTAGTTGATGCATTTGTCTTTTAAAATACAACTGACATATAAGGATCGTGCAATGTGGATAAATTTATCGGTTTCCAAGAGCAAAATTGGTAGCGCGTCATCCCTACAATGGCTTCCATTTCTACGATTGTGAAAATGAACTGGCGTAATGGGGAGATAATTTTGACGAAGTAGGATCCTGACTGGTAGAGTAAACTACGAAAGACGCCTGCATGACAAGTTATAAAAAATAAATCATATGGAAATCGAACGACAACAATTTTAGATTTATAGGCTCCTGTCCTGGTACATGCACGTATACAATGTGGTAGGGTCAAAAATGTTTGTGAGCGCTCAAATCTATAACCCTCAAAAATCATTTAGGAACCGCTCAATACAATGATTAAAGAACACTTTGACTTTCTTTTTGTTGAAATCCGCCCATACGGTGATATTGTTTTATCTCCACTGAAGGAGTAGGGCTTTGTTATATTCACGTTGTCTTTGTCACTTTTTCTTTCTAGAAATATGTTCGTATAGTTATTTTGTTTGGAAGAATTACGAAATAAACTGAATTGATATACATGCGCTTTATATTTATGAGCACGTTGACATGTATTGTAACGTTTGAGCAGGTTAAGTTTTTTCAGGATGTGTTTGTAAAGTAATATCTTAACCCTCAGAAAAAAAATTCCCCTACATTATCTAAAAAGAAGAAAAAAAAAACCAAACAAACTATAATTTACGTCAAGTTTTAAGGACATTTCTCTGTGAAAATGACGGACATTACTTGAATTTCGTAATGCCAAAATAAATTAAAAAAAATGCAAATACACATTTAAATCATTCTATAATGTTGTGTTCCCTTGGCTTTATTAAGCATTTTTAATAATTATACACTCATGTGTTATATGCATAACAAAATATATTTCCCATAGTATACTTCGAGTCGTATCACACAACCACAATATACAACGTAGTTAGATTCTTCAATACAAATATACATTATTTTACAGGATTAAACACGGCGGTGTCATCTCATATCAAATGTCAAAAAACAACAACTTACTACACAACAGCAGCTTACGTCAATGAAACATCTGGTTCTGCGGTATCCCCAACTCAGCTACCGGAAGACAAGAATGTTTCACAGTCCCGGTGTATATGCAGATGTTCTACAAATGAGCAGTTTATTGCCCATTCAACAAAATCAAGCAATCACAATTATACGAATACAGAACTAAAACAGCAAAAGAAAGAAGAGTTACGAGAAATTTTATAGCATCTCAAAGTTCAGAAGAATTTAACGTCTTCTTGGGTAAGAGCGCGACGATGTGCAGACGATCAAAGAATGGCATCTGTCGGGATGGGTTATGTTGCCATTGTTATCATAGCAATGCCTTTTATTCTTACGTTTGTCAGCGATTGCTGTAATCTTAAATAGATAATCAGTCTCTGTCTCTAACAGATAACGTGTCTATTGGTGTTTGACTCGGTAATTTAATCAAATTATTGACGTTGTTGTGATATTGTTAAATGTTTCTTACGCATGAAATTGTTTTATTTCAAATGTAATAACAGTAAAAGTTTAAAAAAAAAAATGGGCAATTTGTGTATGAAAGCTGGAAAAAAGTATTGATACGTTTTTGAAAAAGAGTAAAATGTTTGATTGCTCATTACTAATATTATAAAATTATACAAAATCAAATGCTGACAATGTAAACAAAAATATGTAGTTTCTATACCATGTTTAAATTTGCACTATCAATTGTATTGTTACATTAAACAAGAACAGGAAAAAAATAGAAAATATACATGTAATAAATATTTTAAAATCAAAAACTTGTAGTTGTTAATTGATTCATCCTATTTAGTTTCATTTCAAGATTGGATGTTGGTCTTAGTTTTCAATAATAATTGGTTCCACCTTTGATAGTTTATTTATTTATCGCTGGTCGATAAGTGGTAGAGTCGGTTTTCACAGATTATATTCCACATAAGGATCGGAAAATACATCTTAGTTTTATCTCCAAATCAATACAGTAGTTCCTTATGTAAGTTTGATGTCCTAAAATTATTTTCATGTCAAATATCTGAACATAAGTTAAGATATCAAATCTTAGCAAAAAGTTACTGTAGGACGTGTAGAAAAACCGTCCGTTCGGGATAAATCTTTACTTAAGAATTTTTTCGGACATCAGCCAACACTTTGAACATAAGATTTTTATTCTTTTTGGTTTAAAGCTTGTAAGTTGTATATGCCGTTATGAATAAATTCAATAAAATTGAGAATGGAAATGGGGAATGTGTCAAAGAGACAACAACCCGACCAAATAAAAAACAACAGCAGAGGGTCACCAACAGGTCTTCAATGTAGCGAGAAATTCCCGCACCCGGAGGCGTCCTTCAGCTGGCCCCTAAACAAATATATACTAGTCCAAACATATTTATGGAGATGAAACATTGACAATGTAGTATTTTGTCCATCCAAACATAAATGCACTAGTACAATGTGTTTTTAACCCTTGAACTAACAAGTTTTTTCCTCAACAAAAAGGCAGTTACAATACACTAGAATCTGTTGGTACTGTCACTTGTTTTGATATTCTTGAACTTCATTTATTTTTTTATTCATTCATGAAAAGCACATTAATACCGAGGGTTTGAAGGCTTATAGCGTTTTGTTAGAATTGTTTGTAAGATTAGCAAGCAAAGTGTATTATTGTCCATTCATGCAACAACACTTCTGTGTTGATTGTAGTTTTTTGCTTAATGTCTCAAAACAATATCATGACAACCTGGCAAGAGACATCAATAAGGTAGATCATGGATGTGTATATGTAAAACTTTTATTTGATGTAGTGGTTTAATACTACTCAATTTCTGTAGGCTATAAACGTCCTGATCAATAGCTGTCGACCTATTTTTTAACAATGATAACTCGTGTTCCTGTTTCATCAATACAGTTTGCGTGTCATTGCAATATTCCTTTTACACCTTAATCGTTTATGTAAGTTTTATTTAGAACACGTTCACTTTCGACAACAATTAATTTACCCTGCAATATAAAATTTGCATTCTTCGGATTATGGTAATTATTCTCCAAAGCTTGATATTTTTCGCTGCAGTGTAACTAACTCCTGATTAGTTTCATTTTGTGATAATTTGTCCGTTATTTTAGCTTCTCTCAAATACACTTACTGCTGTAGCTGTGCAGTTAGTAACGCAAGGGAAGTATCCGTATAATGGCGGAGAGAAGTGGTGTCGGTTTCAACTTTCTGTTGGAGAAGGTTCGTTTCCTCAACAAAATTGGAATTAATTAATTCTATATGAGTAAGACAGTACAAAAAATTACGAACTTTATCGACCTAACAGAATGTATATTTTGATATTGAAAAACCATGCATGACTGCTTTCACATGTTTGGTTGATAACCGGCCTTTTTATCCTAAATGACGAACTAATTGCTTATTTCTATAGGTTGGCATTATACTGGAGCTAATCAAGGATAAGAAAAGAAAACCGGTGTTAACTTTTAACTTTATAATCATTTTTACATTCGGAAATCTAGTGAAATAAAAAAAATCACCATTCTTTAATCTCTGCTTTTACATGTTTGGTTGATAACCGGCTTTTTTTTTTATATCCTAAATGACGAATTAATTACTTATTTCTATAGGTTTCTTGATGGGTGCATTTTACATAGACAAATAAAATCGTATAATATAATCAAAATGAGGATGTTAATTTGATGTGTGCTTCTTCGTTATATTTGTTGTTTTTATAGTGATTAATATGATAACACAATGTTGACTGCTGTACCCCTATTTTTGACATTTTTAACTATTGTGTCTGTTTGTTTTGTTCAAGCATCGGTGACAATATAATGGAATGTGATACGACTGTCATACAAGTGAGAGGTTTAGCTAGCTATAAAACCAGGTTCAATCCACCATTTTCTACATTTGAAAATGCCTGTACCAAGTCAGGAATATGACAGCTTTTGTCCATTCGTTTTTGATGCGTTTTGTTATTTGATTTTGCCATGTGATTATGGACTTTCCGAATTGATTTTCCTCTGAGTTCAGTATTTTTGTGATTTTACTTTTTGGCATTATACTGGAGCTACCCAAGGAAAAGAAAAGAAAACCGGTGTTTACGTTTAACTTTATAATCATCTTTACAGTCGGAAATCTAGTGAAATAAAAAAATCACTATTCTTTTCACAACAAGTCGAGAAAATCAATAATAAAATATACAATGCCGGTGAAGACACGGATCAAGAGTTATTTCTAAAAAACATTGTACATGGCTGAAGATTTATACATCCTGTCAAGCCAAAAAGTCTTATTTATATTTTAGTTAATGTATTCTTGTCAAGAAACTTCATAAACATTTGCTCTTTTATGTATAATTAACAATAATCAATAAAGCTAATAATATTCTTCTTATGCCCCATTCATGGGTATTATGTTTTCTGGTATGTGCGTCCGTTCGCTCGTTCGTCCGTCTGTTCGTTCGTTTGGTCAAAGTAGTTTTTGATGAAGATGAAGTCCAATCAACTTGAAACTTAGTAAACATGTTCCCTAAGATATGATCTTTTCAATTCTAATGCCAAATTAAGAGATTTTACCCCATTTTCGTGGTCCATTGAACATAGAAAATGATAGCGCGGATGGGGCATCCGTGTACTTGGGACACATTCTTGTTTTTATTGAAGATTTCTTTCTGGTATTTATGAAACCAATATCATGATTTCATTTTTTTTCGAATTATCTTAAAGTTATTATAAAATTGCTTTAATATCTCTGAAATGTTTTTTAATACTATTTTTATTCCAAAGAAACTTATTGCTAATTGTCAAGAAAAAAGTGTTTGTAAGTTATCTACATTTCTGATCAAATGAATGGCTGAATCAAAAGAGATGCAATTCTCCAAATATATAACTGTATTCTAATGACACCTAGATGCAGTTATATCATGGTCACAAGGAGAATTTTAGAAGGCAAAGCCTGAACTAAATTGACTGCCAAGTTTGTACTTATATGAACAACACGACCGGTGCCTCATTTTGGAACAGGATCTTTTAACTCTTCAGAAGCACCTGCGAATGCCACAGGGTTTTACTGGGGTTATGTTTGCTTATAGTAGGATAACGGAGTTGGTTCAGTAAGACCTCTTTTTGGCCCCTAAATATATCAGTTTTACAAAGTTGTTATAATGTAAACTTTTAGCTATTAATTGGAAAGTAGAATACTTTCCTACATAAATATGGGCTGTTTTTGACAATACAATTCACATATATCACTAGCATCATTAATAAGACATGCCAAAATAACTGAAATCTTTACGATTTTAGCATTTACGTTAAATTTGGAACGGTTTTCGTCTTAAATGGAAAAGACCACATTCGTGTTCATTCTTAAAATTTAAATGTAATTTGTATTTAATGATAATACATAACATATATAAAGGTTGAGTATGAACTCGGATGTGGCCACTTTCATTTTTGACAAAAACTATCTGAAAAGTGACATATTATGGCGTATTTGATAGATTTTTCATATTTAAGCTTGAATAGGGGCGTCTAAAATGACTAAGTCAGTTCAAATCTTTCACACATACTAATTAAATCGATCCCTTAAACTTATTGAATCAAAATAAAGATTTATAAGTAATCGCAGCGTTTCTGAAAGTTATGAAGCTAACAACAACTAATAAAATCAATGTATATCTATGACTTAAATAGCGATCAGAACACATCCAACATTCAATAAATTTAGTGTTAAGGCGAAGTGTACGTAATTAAACTACACAATGGATTTTTGAAAAATTTCACATGTAGATTCTGCTTGTAAAAATAAATCGGAAAATAAAATAAAAAAGGGGGTAACCGTTTTCGTTTTTTAGATACGAGCTGTTGAAGTTAACAGCATCATACACCAAAATTACAAAGGATATATAGGGAAAATCGTGAAATTCGGCAGGAATTGTTACATTTCAAAGATTTTCTATTATATTAGGCAATCGATTTTTTTTTAAATTTATGAGACGATTCTAAAATGTCTGAGGAATCGATTGGTGCAAAGAAAGTCCTTAGCAACCGTACTACTTTTCAAGCTGTACCCTGTTAAACTTGAATCTTGAGTGTAAAAAAAAAAAAAAAAAAACAATGACAACGTTATTGACGACGCCACAACAGTTACGACGCTTCATATAGTCCTATACTTGTATGAAATATATACCGTTTTGTTGGAGTTCGTGTTGCTCGGTCTTTAGTTCTTTAGGTTACGTTTTGTGTACTATTGTATTGTATTTGTCTATTATATTCGGGTGCGTGCTGAGATCGCCAAGCTAGAAAACGGTTGACATTTTCTTCATTATGAACTAGAACTATTTTCGACCTTGTTGCCGTATTTTTTGTTAAAATCTAAACACTGCGACGTGTTTTCAAAATCTTTGTTCCCATAAAACTTCATTTCATCAAGGTCTCTTCTCAGAATATCAGCCATCTGTCTGGCACAGGATAACAAATCAATATTTAAGTAAATTTAAGTTGTGTGGTAATTCTTAGTACATTTGGGTAAATTAATCTTATCTTTGTGCCGCATAAGCATCTCTATAATTCAACATATCCCTGAGCCACGACATTATATATTTTACACATTGCATGCGCTTCTTTTTATCACAATCCAGACCGGCTAGTAACCGTTGTATAACTTTACACGTCTGAAGACGAATATTTGCGTGAAACATTTTTGTATGATTTTTATTTCTGGAAATCAATCTGAAATCTACAACAGTCCATTTCCGAAAGTCGGGCTGGACTTTTACTTTTCATTCAGGATTTACACAAATTGTAACCTAAATAATTCAGTCGTATTATTCAGCTGATGAACGAATGCTACATTTCTCGTGTGGGAGAAAATCGGACATGGAAAGGGCTTGAATTATTCGAGTTACTCAAATTGAAACTCGGGAATACATTTCTAGCTGTTCGGAATTCGCAGAAACAAATGATTGTTTTTCGGCATTACGGTATTGAATCAATAGAGATACCAATTATTTCTTTTAGAAATTCGAATACCAGTCAGTTTATAGGACTTCAGTTTGAAATAGGGGCGGCAACCCATTCATTTTATCCAATCAATTGGAAAGGGGGGTCAACATTGATAGTCAAAAAGCCTTGAAATATTCGATAAAAAACGTTGAATGTAAATTATATGAACTCCAAAGTCTCATATTATAAGACTAGTAAACCACAGGCTTCTCAATTCTTGTATGATCATGAACTAGGTGAAAACCTAGAGCTGACCGAGTGCGAATCCTCATGGATAATCATCGAGGTCGTTAAACACCCCTTGCAGTAAACTTTGGTTAGATTTTTAAAAAAAAATCGAAATGTCATAGTCTGAACACATTTCACCTCTCATTCCACTAAATATTAAATTGCAGTTACAAGTATCAAAAAACTTCCCTGACCTCTTTTCTTTAACCATAATAGAGGGAGGAGGCCGGGAAGGAGGGATCCAGATCCCGAAATCCCGGGCTTAAAAACACGAAATCCGGCGAGGTCCCGAATTATAAAAAAATTTAAATCCCGACTACTCGAAATTCTGAAATAGAATTCCCGGATCCCGAAAGGGTCAATCCCGAAATCCCGAGCTTAAAAACACCCGATCCCGGAGTTTCGATAAAGGTCCTACCCCCTCCCCCCCCTTAATTCTATATTCTATTCATTCATAATCTTGAATTGAGACTTGATACTTCAAAATTACATTCTCTAATTTTGAATGATGCATACAGGCACAATAAAAGAAAACAGATTTCGCTATATATATCTTCGAAATTGGAATTTGTGAAAGAAGAAATGACATGTTATATTTTATCTTACATGTGTACTTTCAATTTCAATATGGTTCTAAATTTAGATTTAGTTTTCCCATAAATTGCGGACGGAATAGAAGACACCTGTTTATTTTCTGCACATGTAGAAAACGTTGAAAACTGGGAGTTGAATGACATAATTTTTACTTATTTTAAGATAAATGTTAAAGTGAGACAATTTTTAAGTTACTGAGTAATTTTTGGGGCATAATTTGTTTATTTTTTGTTTGTTTTCCGTCTTTGTTCTTCCGACTGGTAAGTTTTGCACTATTGGTCAAATTATTCTCTTGGTATCGTCTGATTTCTTATATGAATATAAATCATGTCTTTAAATTTTCAATTGCACAAATTACGAACATTTCAACGTCTTTTTAATTAAACAATTAAATTCACACGTCTTTCATTAATTATTTGTAACCTATTATACAAATTTACGTTGAGTACTGTGTGTTTCGTTCAAGACTACGGCTTTTTAAAATGATATTGTTGGGTCAATCCAGGTTTCATTTTAATTAATTTGATATCAATAGAAGAAAAATTGTTACATGTTTATTTGTTTATTTGTTTATAATTTTGTTGTGAGGCGTTTTTTCTTTCTGTTGATATCATAAACACGAAATGCCTTCTCCTACGCGTCTAAAACAAAAAAAAAACAGTGTTTTTATGTCAGGCTGCACACGGAACAACGTACAGAATGCTATGATTTCTAATTGGAGTTATTTAGATAATTTACATGAGGTTTAAGACAGCACATGCGTGCTTGTTAGATTCATTATAGACCACAGAAAGTAGTTTCTCTTTCGTGTGTCCAAACTCCCCGGCAGTTCCAGTTCCGATCCGAATACTATGGAGTAAAGGAAAATAGTTCCGGAACGGAAACGATCGATGTCCGGAGTTTGTCGTGTGTCCTTTCTTGGAGTAAGGGAGATAACTTGCGTAACTAACGACGAACGTTTTTAATCCCGTATTCCGCTAGAGGCGTGCAATTACGTACACTTTGCCTTAAGACGTCAGAGAAAATTGACCTTGTGCATGTTGTGCAATGCCAAAATATAAGTATCGACTGATTGTAGTGCATGGAAAGTACATATGTGTATAACAATCATATTAAGTATGGTTTAAGTTTATTGATAACACAATCCAATAAGTATGTGCACGTGTCAATGGTACCATCTTCAAAGTAAATTTAAAGATCTTTAATCCCCATTAATAGTTTGCTTTTTGTATTTTGTACGACTTTCCTGATTTTTGGTTTTAATAACTCTTCTACTTCGTCTTTAATTTTGGTCTTTCATCTGCCCTTTTGTGACCGCCACTGATGGGTCTTATAATCAAACATTTGACGTCGTGTGTACCAAATGATTAACATTTGCATCTTTTAAGATTTTTTTTATCCGTCTTTAATAAAGGCAACAGTAATATACCGCTGTTCGAAATTCATATATTGATAGAGAAAAAACAAATCCAGGTAACGTTACAAACCAAAGCGGAGAGAAACGCATCAAATATAAGAGAACTACGACATAACAGAAAAACAACATTTAAATGAAACACACACAGAAACGAACTATAATATAGCGATGGCCCTTTTCCGGACTTGATACAGGGCATTTTAAGAAGAAGAAAAATTATGGGTTGAACCTGGTTTTGTGGCATGCCAAAACCTTTCGCTTTAATGGCAATGTTAATTATAATATTAAAATGACAACATTACAACAACATTAAACCATGCCATGTAGTCGAGAACAACTGACGCTTGCTAGACGGAACTTCAAACTGTAATGTATTGTGAAACACGATATGTTGTATGGTACACAGTAAAAATAAAATGCTCATACGCTCACTGCGTCATTTTGTGTTGCTTAAAACTTAAAATTGGAGCCAAAACCATTACTTTGCATAATTTTTATTACAAATTTTCAAAATTGGTGTGATCCAAACGTTATTTGGGGTCTACATGATGTCTTATTTCATAAGATTAACCTGATGTTGTACAAAAGTTGTACACACAATACTATCCTTCATTGATTAAAACACTTTTCATTTGTTAAAAGGAGATTTAGTTTCTCTCTTTCAATACAAGCTTATATTTTATTGAAGGAGATACATTCATTGTTTTTGAAATAAGACTTGATATATAGTTATAGAATGCTAGGTACAAAGGTTAGAAATGAAAAGTAATGCTGTATTTTCTGTATTTTCTGAAGTGTGTATTTCATGTATATAATCCTTATCAGAAATTCACTGTCATGTTTTTTGTGAAACAATATGCAGATCAATACTTGAACTTGAATCTCATTCTTAATTTGGAAACATGTCTGTTAACATGTTTCTTGTTTTCTATCTGAGGATATTATGTACATCTGGGGGTAAGTTTCATGATTGGTAATGCAGAAAGGTTATATCTTTTTTGGTTGATCACTCAATTTTTTTTTATCAATATAAGGGCACTGTAATTTAAAAACTGTCATACAAATAGTAGAGTTGTCTAGCTATGAAACCTGGTTTACCTTATCATTTTCGAGGAGATATGCCTTTATAAATTTATAAATTTGGGTAATACTTAGAAATGGAATATCATTCTTGATTTGAAAACTGCTAAAGTGTTTCTTGTTTATTATCTGAGGACATTATTTGCTTCTGGGGGTAAGTTGTATGTTGTACTGTTACATCGCTGTCCCAGGTTAATCAGGGATTGAGATCCCGCTAACATACTTAACCCCACCACATTATGTATACATGTGCCTGTAGCAAGTCGTCAGGAGCCCTGTCATTCAGTGGTTGTCATTAGTTTATGTGTTACATATTGCTTTTCGTTCATTTTTTGTACATGAGTTAGGCCGTTGTTTTACATTGTCATTCTTGGGCCTTTTATAGCGGAGTATGCGGTATGGGCTTTGCTCATTGATGAATGCCATACGGTGACCTATAGTTGTTTTTTTCAGTGTCATTTGGTGTATTGTGGAGAGTTGTCTCTCTGACAATCATACCACATCTACATTTTTATATATATCTATTTGGGTTGCTTTACCAATTTTATCAATGTAACGGAACTATAATTTATCAACTGTCATACACGTTTTAGGTTTGGCTAGCTATAAAACGTGCTTTAAACCATCTTTTGCTGAGAGATATAAATTTACCATGTCGCGAAATTGATAGTTGTTCTACTTACGTTCCGTTCGTTTTTTTCTTTTTTGACTTTGTCAAGGACTATAAACATCCTCCTTAATACAATAATCATGGTGTTTTGGGTAGTTTTGATAATGCTTTTTCAGATTTAATAAGATCTCAGGGTTCCGGGTTATCTCAGCATGTGTTACCGTTCTATTGGGGTAAGGGCGGTGAAGTCTAGCGCTATATGATTATGGATCCTTAAAATTAATGAAAAACTTATAAAGTTGACGCCGTTCACTCTTGATTTGTTTAATTGGTTGATATGTTTGTTGAATACTTCTTGACTGAAATACGCACGAAATACTGATGCATGTTATCGAGCCAATACATTGTTTATTGTATATTTTAAACTTTTTTTATAATTTGTATATTCGTTACAGTATGTTATAAATCATATATTAGAATTTAAGTAAAATCGTTGAACATGAATTTGACAGATAATGCAATTTTAATGGTATTCTAATAGAAATTATATTCTATACCGAATTTACATGTGATACCATTTTCTACATTTGAAAATGCCTGTACCAAGTTAGGAATATGACAGTTCTTGTCCATTCGTTTTTGATGCGTTTTGTTATTTGATTTTGCCATGTGATTATGAACTTTCCGAAATGATTTTCCTCTAAATTCAGTATTTTTGTGATCTTACTTTATACATACAACACAAACAGTAAACTCCCAGAGTTAATAATCGAAACAGTATAAAGAGAATATTTCTAATTACAGAATAAGGGTGCAAAACTACTAAATTAGGAATGGAATATGTGGGTACAGAGAACATGACTCGCTCATGCATCCCGTGTCAGAGATGGGATACTGATTTCCCACAACATCATATTAATACTGAGTCAATGAAAGAGCATGAAAATTATTGTCGGAACCCTGACCGAGAGCCTGAAGGATCCTGGTGTTACACAATGGATCCAGGGATCCGATTTGACTTTTGTGATGTACAGGATTGTGGTAATACTGTATTTGTATTGTTATGCTATAAGTAGCCAGGATAAGATAAGATAAGATAAAATAAGAGCAATTGTATTTCCCATAGAGAACACATTCTGGACAAAATCAGTACAATAATTAGCACATTAAACCATTTGAAGTGTAAATAATGCAAAAGAAACATTCAACAGGGTCTGAAAGGGGGTCCTATATTCTTGTATTCTTTAATTGTTAAGCCCATTTGCTCAAATCTTTTTACTTTTTATCCAAATTTATCTTTTCTTTTTATTTTAGAATCTTATTAATATTCTCTATTCTTTATTTTTTTTGTGTCGATATATTTTTATTTGTCCTAACTTTTATTCATTATTCCCTATTCTGTGACCTCTATCCACATTCTCATGAAATATAACATGAGTTAACAATATATTCATGACCTTTAATAACACATTTTCTTTGACCATTGACAAGTGCAGTACTTCAAAACAACTTACGTACCAGAAGCTTGATCACGCCATATTACATCTTTAACAAATGTTAGATACCAAGGAGGCAATCAAAATGCTGACAGCGCCATGAGCACTAACTATCACGGAATGAAGACAACGCCATGAGCCCAAACTGTCACGTGGTTCAGACAACACTATGAGCACTAACTGTCACTTGATAAGAAAATAATCTATTGTAAAAATTATTGCTTGTTGTACAAACATGCAGATATTGAGTAGAATAATTAATGGAACACGTATACGTAAAGAAGTAGTTGACAGGAATAAACCATAGTTCTCAAAAGATGTATAGACTGATATGTCTACATTTTGATACCCACAAACCGAGAAACTCGCCAGTGTCATAACTCATAAAATGACAAACTGAGAACCTCGCCAGAGCCATTACATATGAAATGACTAACTGAGAACCTAACCAGTGCTATAACTTATAAAATACAAACAGAGACCCATGCCAGTGACATAACTTATAAAATGACAAATCGAAAATGTTGCCAGTGCTAACACTTAAAAAATGACAAACTGAGAACCTCGCATGTGCATTAACTTATTAAATGACAAACCGAGAACCTCACCAGTGCCATAACGTATAAAATGACAAACTGAGAACCTCGCCAGTGTTATAACTTATAAAATGACAAACCAAGAACCTCGCCAGTGCCATAACGTATGAACTAAGTAGATGTGGTATGATTGCTTACTTAAAATTAACCAATCGGGTCACCGTACACCTTTAAATCACGGGAAAATCTCATACCGTAAAGTAAACTATGAAAGAAGCCTATATGAAAAGTGATCAAAATAAATCATACGGAAATCGAACGACAACCATTTTAGATGTATAGGTTCCTGTCCTGGAACATACAGGTATACAATGTGCCGGGGTCAAAAATGTTTGTGAGCGCTCTAATCTATAACCCTCAAAATTGATTTAGGAATCGCTCAATACAATGATTAAAGAACACTTTGACTTTCTTATTGTTGAAATCCAACCATACGGTGATAATGTTTTATCTCTACTGAAGGTAGAATAAGTAATGGAACACGTATTCTTATAGAAGAAGTTGACAGGAATAAACCATAGTTCTCAAAAGATGTATAGACTGATATGTCTACATTTTGATACCCACAAACCGAGAAACTCGCCAGTGTCATAACTTATAAAATGACAAACTGAGAACCTTACCAGTGCTATAACTTATAAAATACAAACAGAGACCCATGCCAGTGACATAACTTATAAAATAACAAATCGATAATTTTGCCAGTGCTAACACTTAAAAAATGACAAACTGAGAACCTCGCATGTGCTATAACTTATAAAATACAAACAGAGACCCATGCCAGTGATATAACTTATAAAATGACAAATCGAAAATTTTGCCAGTGCTAACACTTAAAAAATGACAAACTGAGAACCTCGCATGTGCATTAACTTATTAAATGACAAACCGAGAACCTCACCAGTGCCATTACGTATAAAATGACAAACTGAGAACCTCGCCAGTGCTATAACTTATAAAATGACAAACTGAGAACCTCACCAGTGCTATAACTTATAAAATACAAACAGAGACCCATGCCAGTGACATAACTTATAAAATGACAAATCGAGAATTTTGCCAGTGCTAACACTTAAAAAATGACAAACTGAGAACCTCGCATGTGCATTAACTTATTAAATGACAAACCGAGAACCTCACCAGTGCCATAACGTATAAAATGACAAACTGAGAACCTCGCCAGTGCTATAACTTATAAAATGACAAACCGAGAACCTCGCCAGTGCCATAACGTATGAACTAAGTAGATGTGGTATGATTGCCAACTTAAAATTAACCAATCGGGTCACCGTACACCTTTAAATCACGAATAATCTCATACCGTAAAGTAACTATGAAAGACGCTTACATGAAAAGTGATAAAAATAAATCATACGGAAATCGAACGACAACCATTTTAGATGTATAGGTTCCTGTCCTGGAACATGCAGGTATACAATGTGGCGGGGTCAAAAATGTTTGTGAGCGCTCTAATCTATAACCCTCAAAATTGATTTAGGAATCGCTCAATACAATGATTAAAGAACACTTTGACTTTCTTATTGTTGAAATCCAACCATACGGTGATAATGTTTTATCTCCACTGAAGGAATGGGGCTTTGTTATATTCACGTCTTTGTCACTTTGTCTTACAGAAATATGTTAGTATAGTTATTTGTTGGAAGAATTACTAAATAAACTGAATTGTTATACATGCACTTTATATTTATGAGCACGTTGACATGTATGAGTTGTAACGAGTGAGCAGGTTCAGTATTTTTCAGGATATGTTTGTAAAGTAATGTCGTAACCCTCAGAAAAATGGTTTTCCCTACATCATCTAAAAAAGTAAAAAAAAAACATACAACCTATAATTAACGTCAAGTTTTAAGGACATTTCTCTGTGAAAATGATGGACTTTACTTGAATTTCGTAATGCCAAAATAAAAAAAAATGCAATACACTTTAAAATCTATATGTGCTTATAATGTTGTGTTCCCTTGGCTTTATTAAGCATTTTTATTAATTATGAAATCATGTGTTACATGTTATATGAATAAACAAATTATATTTCCCATAGTATAGTTCGAGTCGTATCACACAACCACAGAATACAACGTAGTTAGATTCTTCGATACAAATATATATTATTTCACAGAATTGACCCCGGCGGTGTCATCTCATATCAAATGTAAAAAAACAACGACTTACTACACAATAGCAGCTTACGTCAATGAAACATCTGATTTTGCGGTATCCACAATTCAACTACCGGAAGACAAGAATGTTTCACAGTTCCGGTATAAATGCAGATGTTATACAAATGAGCAGTTTATTGGCCCGTCAACAAAATCAAGCAATTACAATTATACGAATACAGAACTAAAAAAGCAAATGAAAGAAGAGTTACGAGAAATTTCAGACCAGCTCAAAGTTCAGAAAAAGTTAACGTCTGCTTGGGTAGGAGCGCGACGATGTGCAGACGATCAAAGAATGGCATCTGTCGGGATGGGTTATGTTGCCATTGGTATCATAGTAATGCCTTTTATTCTTACGTTGGTCAGCGATTGTTGTAAGCTTAAATAGATAACCAGTCTATGCCTCTAACGAATGACGTGTCTATTGGTGTTGACGCGATAATTTAATCAAATGACTGACATTGTTGTGATATTGTTAAATGTTTCTGACGCATGAAATTGTTTTATTTCAAATGCAATAACAGTAAAAGTTAAAATAAATGGGAAATTTGTGTATGAAAGTTGGAAAAAAAGTATTAAGACGGTTTTTACTAAGAGTAAAATCTTTGAGTACTCAATACTAATATTATAAAATTATACAAAATCAAATGCTGACAATGTAAAAAAAAATACGTCCACCATGTTTAGATTCACACTATCAATTTTATTGTTACAGTATACGAGAACAGAAAAAAAAACAGAAAACATACATGTAATAAATATTTTCAAATCCAAAACTTGTAGTTTTTTAAAATTGATTCACACTATTTAGTTTATTTAAAGATTGGATGTAAGTCTTAGTTTTCAAAAAATATTGGTTCCACCTTTAATAGTTTAATTATTTATCGCTGGTCGATAATAAAATTAACGGTACCAATGTTCTTGCACCAGATGCGCATTTCGACAATACATGTCTCTTCAGTGATGCTCGCTACCAAAATATTTGAAATCCACAGCTTATAAAAAAGATGAAGAGCTATAATCCAAAAGGTCCAAAAAGTATAGTCAAATCCGTGGAAGGAATCAGAGCTTTGCATAATAAGTGATAGATTCGGTTTTCACAGATTATATTCCACATAAGGATCAGAAAATAACTCTCAGTCTTATAGTAGTTCCTTATGTACATTAAAGTCCTAACAATATTTTCATTTCAAATATCTGAACATAAGTTAAGATATCAAATCTTAGCATTAAGTTACTGTAGGACGTGTAGAAAAAACCCGTCCGTTCGGAATAAATCATTACTTAAATAGTTTTTTCGGACATCAGCCAACACTTTGAACATAAGATTTTTATTCTTTTTAGTTAAAAGTTTGTAAGTTGTTTATGCCGATATGAATAAATTCAACATTTTTATAGAGATGAAACATTGACAATGTAATATTTTGTCCATCCAAACATAAATGCAATAGTACAATATGTTTTTAACCCTTGAACTAAAAAGTTTTTTCCTCAACAAAAAAGCAGTTACAATACACTAAAATATGTTGGTACTGACAGCATGTTACTTATTTTGCTATTCTTGAACTTTATCTAATTTTTTATTCATTCATGGAAAGCACATTTATACCTAGGGGTAGAAGGTTAATGGCGTCTTGTTGGACTTGATTGTAATATTAGCAAGCAAAGTGAATTATTGTTCATACATGCAGACAGCACTTGTATGTTGATTGTAGCTGTTTGCTTAATGTCTCAAAACAATATTATGAAAACCTGACAAGAGACAACAACTAGGTAGATCATGGGCGTGTAGAGGTGAAAATGAATGAGTGGTCATATTATACAATGCAAGAAATTCCTGACTACGAGCATGCTCTTTTAAACTCAACGAAGTGATCTGCGAAGATAGAGTTTGTACTTTTTCTTCTTAAACTTTTATTTGTTGCAGTGGTTTAATACTACTCAATTGCTTAAGGCTCGACACGTCCTGATCAATAGCCGTCTACTTATTTTTCAACAATGATAACTCGTGTCCTTGTTTTAGCAATACTGTTTACGTCATTGCAAATCTCTTTTTCCACTTCCAAAAATTTGTCGTGTATGTTTGTTTAATTTTCAAGTAAAAGTTCACTTTCAACAAAACATAACTTTCCCTGCAGTATCATGTCTTCATTCTTCAGTTTATGGTACGTTTGGTCCATAGCTTGATATTGTTGCTGCAGTGTAACCAAACCCTTACTCGTTTTTATTCTGTGCTTTTTTGTCCATTAATATAGCTTCTATCAAATCAAATGTCTGCTGTAGATGTGCAGTTAATAACGCAAGAGAAGTATCCGTATCATGGCGGAGAGAAGTGGTGTCTGTGTCAACTTTCTGTTGAAAAATATTCTTTTCCTCAATAAACTTTGATATTGTCAAATACTGATTTGCTGGAAGCGATTGACCTGCTTTACCGTGTGGATTGTCCAATAAAAACCCATGGACCAATGGTAATAACACAAAAAACAAGACCAACATTTTGTATAAATTGTCGGTAAGCACAACGCCTATCAACTTTATTTTATTATCAAATATCATAGGTTTATTACATTAAGATAAACTTTATATATAAACAAGTATTAACCTTCTGTGACTACCTTTTGGTCTGATTAGTAGATCAAATAGTACAATCAGTTATATGTACAGGTACTATTTTCATAAACGTATGTAATGAATGCTATTACATATCAAGACAATCCATATTTACGATATGCTTAAAAAAGTTTGAATTATGGTTCGGAAAATCACTGGCTAATTTTACTTAGAATTATAATGTCAGTTTGTTATCATGGTTATTACCCGCTACAATAGTAGAGTGCACATAGTCTATGCGTCTGTCCGTTCCTTGAAAAAGCCACGTCAACTTGATGCTTATTCTATTGGATGTGAAGTTTTAGAATTGCATACCAAATTACGATTTTGACCAAAACAATACTGTTCACTGAACATACTTGCAAATGATAATTTTCGATCTACGTAAACATATACTGCCGGACTTAGTTAAGAAATATTTCATCATTTTTTAATTTTGATTTTCAAATATGTTATACTTGTGAAAATCAAACATAACATTCATTCATTACTTCATTTTCGAACTTGCGTTTACAATTCGAACGTTGAAATAAACTACGTCATTGAATGAATTGTTTCACGTTATCAACGCCTAAAAAACGAACAGAAAAATAATCAGATTTGTTTCGCATGCCGTTACTTCTGATTGTCACTTCTGATTTGGCCTCTGTGTCACCCATTATGGTCTGTTTTTGGCAATCATTCGGTTTCAACTGTAGGCTTTAAGATATGTTACTGCAGATGACTCTGTGGCATTTCAGTTTATGGGAAACATTTATGTTGTGAATCTATCTGTCATGACATCTAACGACCTGGGTAGTAGCTGGCGTTGCAGTCGATAACTCTTCCTGCAAAAAAACGTTGTATCATGGAATTTTATTGGAATGGCGTTGCAACTATATATTGATACATGTATGGGTATTGTAGTTGTTAACAAATATCGTTTAATCTAACTGTTGCTGTACGGACTTTAAAAGGAGTTTCTGACATGAAAATTTCCAGAAACAGCCTTTTGACGTTTTCTTGCCTGCAAATTCTTTTGGCCTGGATATGCGTTGCTCGGTTATTATGTATTCTTAGAAATACAATGATAAAAATAAACCTTAAAAGGTGCACTGTCAAAAATCATGTATGTTAAACATATACGTCAACTAACACTCAAATTTTTGGCACGATGATTGGTTAATAAAATTATCATATCTTGTATCTTAAAAAAAACAGGTGTTTCGCTGGAGGACTGTCGTCATCTTAAACCCAGCCTTTTTATAAGGCACAAGTATATGCATCTCTGTTTGACTCTCTGAACGTGACGTATTAGATATTCCTTTTTGGAATATGCAGAATATTTACCAACTATCTGCGTATCAAACTGAATCATTGTGTCTCCTGCTGAATCCTACCTGCGTTATCCACCTATACATGTCCACGATCCATCTAATATATATCTCTAAAAAAGTAAAATCACAAAAATACTGAACTTAGAGGAAAATCAATTCGGAAAGTCCATTATCACATGGCAAAAATCAAATAACAAAACGCATAAAAAACGAATGGACAAGAACTGTTATATTCCTGACTTGGTACAGGCATTCCTCAAATGTAGAAAATGGTGGATTCAACCTGGTTTTATAGCGCTAACCCTCTCACTTTGATGACAGTCTCATCAATTTCCGTTATATTTACATTGATGCGTTAACTAAACAGACACAATAAATAAAATAGTCAGAATATGGGTACATCAGTCAACTTCGTATAACAATTTTAAAAGGAACAATTTAACAGAACACAAAAACATCTATCTATAAACACATTCATTGATTTGTGTGTCTGACGTCAGAAAATTTTATACGTCACATAGATTTGTCGTTCAATGTGCATACAAGCAATTTTAAAATTTACCTAGGCAATGTTAGCATACAGGTTTAAAAAATCAAAAATATGTAAGAATAAATTTTAAAAATAGACCGAGATTTAAAACTAATCCAAAAGTTATCTATAGAATTTATAAGAATCCACAAATAGTTAATTCCACTACGCGACTGAATGATTTTGACGTTTGTGGTTCAACGTATATTGTAATTCATAATAGAAATATATCATAATGACATAAAATAGAACAATATCATACTGACGGGATCTTTTAAAGTACAGAGTCACGTAATAAGAACCAAAAAAAATACAAAAAGTCGCATATACAAAACACACCACCAAAAAATGAAAGACAATACAAACACATTGACGAGATGTATAAGTACCGAGCCACGTCAAACGAATATCACATAAAACCATTCAACAGTAAAAGTAATATTAATAATAGAACAAAGACAAATGAAAGAACTATAAAACACGTTGTTAAGATGATAAACAACATCAGTACGCAGAATCCATACATCAAGACCATCGTGTATTATTTGTGAAGTTGATACGGAATATTTATCAACAAGGTCTTGGTACCTTCCGATGAACTTTTTTAGAAAGAGGACGAGACGTTCTTTGACATATCCCTGGTTCATCAACTTTCTACTCAGACATTGATGACGTTTTACAAAGTCTGAGTAGGAGCTGCAAGCTCTTGAATATCGAATAAGTTGGGAAATATATATCCCATATGCAGGTGAAGTTGGCATATTGCTACTAAGGTGAGGGAAATTTATAATTAAAATCGTCTCGTTTGTTAAAGATTCTGGTACTGAGATGACTGTGTAAGTCAATTTCGAGATATAAGTCTAAAAATGAAGCGGAGGAATCCGTGTCTGTTGTTTCTTTAATCTCTAGTTCTGGGGGATATATTAATGGAATCCAATCAGAAAAGTTCGGATTGTTTATGGAAAGAACATCATCAATATATCTGAAAGTGAAATTAAATAATCTGGCTTCTTTGATCCTCTTGTTTTTTACAAGTGTCTGGAGGAACTCCGATTCATATGAAAATAAGAAGAGGTCGGCAAGAAGAGGTGCACAGTTTGTTCTCAAAGGAATGCCGACAATTTGTTGGAAAAGTCTACCTCCAAACTCAACAAATATGTTGTCGATGAGAAACTCCAGCATACTGACCACTTGTTCTTCTGTGTAGCATGTTTTACCTTTTTGTTTGTCACTATTAACGAAATATGCCTTATGAAATCCCAAAGTAATAAATTTATAGCGTATGCTACCATTTTTATATTGAAAGGCATTGTGGATTATTTCTTTTAGGCGATTTTTCAATTTACCGGGTTGTCATTATATTTGTTTTGCGACATTAAACAAACAACTTCAATCAACATACAAATGTTGTCTGCCTGAATGAACAATAATTTACTTTGCTTGTTAATATTATGAAAACGTTTCTAACAAGATGCCATCATGAATGTGCTTTTCTTGAATAAATAGATTAATCAAATGAAGATCAAGAAAATGTGTCAGGACCAACAGATTCTAATTTATTCCACCTGCACTTTATTGAGGAAATAAACTTTTCTTTTATATCAAGGGTTAAAAGTACATTGTACTACTTCATTTATGTTTTGATGGACACATAACACATGCCCTATTATTAGTATTGTCGATGTTTCATCTGCATAAATATGTTAGAATGAATTCATAATTGGATAAACTATTTACAAGCGTTCAACACAAAACAATATAAATCGTATATTCTTGGGAGTATAAAAAGTCTTTGCTGATGTGCAAATAAACTACTTAAGTTAAGATTTATTCAGAACGGACGAATTGTTATACATGTTATACACGTCCCACGATAACTTAGTGATGCGATTTGATATCTAAACTTAATATAAGTGGTTTTATGCAAATCAACCTATGTATTTAAAAAAACAAAACTGTTTTTGATACTCTGTGCAGTGTCCTGTCTCATATTAAAAAAATCGCTATAAAATTATCGTTTTCCACCATTTTCTACATAATAAAATGTCGGTACCAAATCAGGAAGAAGATGACAGTTGTTATCAAATCGCTTGATGTGTTTGAGGTTTTGATTTTGCCATTTGGTGAGGGCCTTTTCTTTTTGAATTTTCCTCGGAGTTTAGTATTTTTGTAAGTTTACTTTTCACACAAGGAATTTAAGATAAGACTGATAGTTTTCATTCTGGTCCTTTTGTAGACAAATCTGTGAAATCTACTCTATCACTAAGCAACCAGCAATTAATAATGTATATAATTTTGACATTGAATATTTTTTTCGGGATGATTGTTCATCAAAATTCTCATTAATTGATATAATAGAAGGTTATCGTGATGCCATTTGACTTCAATTTCTTAAACAGAATAATAAAAAAACTTATATCACGTGCACAAATCAATGTGTTCACTGTTTTTGAAATAAGACTTGATATATAGTTATAGAATGTTAGGTACAAATGTAAGAAATAAAAAGAAATGCTGTATAATCTGTATTTTCTGAAGTGTATATTTCATGTATATAATCCTTATCAGAAATTCACTGTCATGTTTTTTGTGAAAACAATATGCAGATCAATTAATTTGGAATAATGTCTGTTAACATGTTTCTTGTTTTCTATCTGAGGATATTATGTACATATGGGGGTAAGTTTCATGATCTGTCATGCAGAAAGGTTATATCGTTTTTGGTTGATCACCGATCGTTGATATCGAATATGTTCCTTGTGTCGTAACTACAACCTACTTCCCTTTCTACAACGAATGTGACCTACCGAATTAAACTATTTACCAGAGTCTTTTATAACATGAGTAACACAACAGGTGCCACCTGTACTTGGTGGGGTTCGTGTTGTGTCTTGTGTACATTTAGTACTATTCTTTGTCTGTGTGTCTTTTTATTTTTTGATCATGGCGTTGTCAGTTTACTTTCGATCTCTGAGTTTGACTGTCCCTCTGGTATCTTTAGCCCCTCTTTTATAGAAGGGAAATTGTGATATTATTATTCCCTTTTAGAAGCCAGTATTGTTATGTTTTGTGAGAAGAAGCTAAGAAACATCGCTAAAAACTTATCCCTACAAGTGAACAATTCGACCTCACCAAATCCATACAGAATCGTGTGACTTAACTTAGCTAGAAATGGTTTACGCTTGAATTAGGCGTGTTCAGTTATAGAGGGAAAATAATGTCACTATTGAAAATAAAATAATATTAACCATTTGATTGACTTATTCATGTTATTAAAACCACAAAACCTCATTCCTATACACGTATACACATTGAATAACATACATTTTTATAACCTGCTATATGAAATCAAACAAACCTAGAAAATTTGAATTGCACGAGTTTGGTAATTCACATCTATATTTATGTTTATATTGGGTTATATGAATGTAAAAAGTCCTTGGAGGTCACATAGATAGTTAAATAGAAGGCGTCCTGACTGAAATACGCAAGAAATATCGATACATGTTATCGAGCCAATGCATTGTAAATTGTTTATTTTAGACTTTTTTATAATTTGGATATCCGTTTCAGTATGTTATTAACTATATATGAGAAATTAATTCTTATCGTTGATAAGGAATTTGACAGATAATGCCCCTTAAATGGTTTTGTAATAAAGAGACAGTATATTCTATACCGAATTAATGTTATGATACTTAGAAACCAAACGGTAAAAACCTCCAGTGTTTATAATTGAACCAATATAAAAAGAGTAGAATATAACGAATGAATGATTGAATGCAACAGCAACCTCGCAACTCCCAAAAGGGTCCTGAGTTTCACAGATATTAAAAACTAAATTTGTATGCATTAAAAAAATGTTAAGTTTTAGATTCCAAAGCTGAATATCGTTCCAAGAAAAACATGTATTCGTGAATACAAGTAGATTGAAGGTAATTAACCGAAGTACAAATCTTATCAATCAATTAAGAAAATGCAAAGTAAGATGAAAATTGTACCAAAAACTGAGGCAATAAAAAAACTGGGCGAGACCAGGCCTGTAGATCGGGTTATTTATTTCTTTTGGAAATTAATACACACAGCAATTCTCGACATTGTGTATTAAAATGACAAAGAAATACAAGACTGTATAGAAAGTAAATAAAAAAATGAACAATAGCATGAATAAGCCCAGATGATCTGATTCAAGACTGACTAGAATATTCCCTGTAAATAAACTCGTTATCTTATCTATGTGATTATGTTGAAAATCGCATATATTTTTATCGATAAATCATTACATAGAACTCCACTTTTAAATTGGTGATAAGCGATGAATTATAAATGAGGTTCAACGAAAAATGATATCTATCGAAATATAGATATGTTATATAGTGTTTTTACAAATAAAACAATATTTAAAAACTAAGGCCGTGTTCACATTGACCTAAATTCGGTGTTGTGTTAGTGTAACTCACACGTAAACTAAACACAATTGCGTTCCCATTGATAAAACTCAATGTTTACATGTAGTTTAAATCATGTTTTATCTACACACAGTCGATAGTCAATGTAGGCCTTGTGTAGGTTAAGTGTACACAAAACTAGGCATTTAGGACATTAGTTTTACCGTGTATATATTTAAGGAGGAAACTATTTTTGAGTAAAATTGATGTTTTTGATAATTATTAGTATAGTTCTTTACAGAAATTGTTGTCTAAATTTTACAGATTTTTTTTTTGTTAAAAACAAATTCACGTACTTTATTAACCCCTGATTAAGACTCAAAGCAGCATCATTGCCGAACCCATAAGGCAGGAACCAATTGATTTTCGGGGGGGGGGGGCTATTATAGTTGAGTATAAAACATAAAGGCATGGGGGGGGGGCTATTATAGTTGAGTATAAAACATAAAGGCATGGGGGTGGGGCTATTATAGTTGAGTATAGAACATAAAGGCATGGGGGTGGGGCTATTATAGTTGAGTATAAAACATAAAGGCAAGGGGGTGGGGGGTGAGCTATGGATTTTGTTTTGGAAACAAAAAATGTTTCCAGTTTTTGGCCCTGAAAAAGAATTTGTTTGTTTCATTCTCAGCTGCCACTATATATATATAATGCTAAAATTGATTTCGACTTGTCACCAAAATTTGTCCTGGAAAAATCAATAGCCCACGCCCCTCTACTCGATCTTTTCCCTCCCTAAAAAATGAAGTAAATAGTTGCTGCCTAATTCATTTGAAAAGGTCTTCCCGAATCGACTTGACGTACATAGAAATATTTGCCACTGGTCTTTACTCAAACAACGATTCACGCATAAATGCATGACTAAAAAAAGTGTGGGGTAAATGATATGTTTGTCTAGTATCTCAAATCCGTTAAATAACACTTAAAATAAATTAAAAAAAACGTGACCCTATTCTTTTACCAAATACTCCTTGGAGAAGAAATACCATTTGAAACAAACAGAAAAGATAAAAATTTAGAGATCCCTAATAACTCAATCCTTTTTTTCGGCTGTAAGCACGCTGCTGCAGCTAACGTTTTCTAGTGCGTAATCGAGACATCTCTAGTATATTCAAACTACTGCAAATTATAAAAATGGCTTTCATAAAGTAGTAACCACTTAACTTAAAAAGGGGGAGGGTTATTTTTTTTTTTATCTGAGTAAGATTTTTTTTTCGCGCGTACGTTTTTATTCCTTTTTTTTCGATGCTGGTGATCAAATACATTTTTTTTCAATATTTAACACTATAATGTATGGGGAAACTCTTTGATTCAGAATATTTCTTTTATCATCTGTATGATCATTTTTTTTTTATCAAATTGGGGATCGGAATATTTCCATTCCCACCCCACCCCCCTTTTGAAGTCAAATGGTTGTTCCCTTACCGCTAGAAAAATTGTCCCAAAATTTTGAATTCAGTTCTACGTAATGAACATTTAAATGACACATAGTTTACAAGTGAGAACAAATCTTATGTACAGGTAGCTAAACAATGTGTATAGATGTGAACAAATGTAATTTGAAACCAGTGCACACTTCACTAAACTAATTGTAAACATGTTTACTCTACATGGCGTTTGGTGTGAACACGGCCTAAGACCAATACGTATAGGTTTGATGTTTTTTAGCATTAAATTAGATATTTTCTGTTTTGAATTGAGTATTTTACGCAAGGTGTTTCTTTCAATATACACTGATGTCTTAATCGCCTCAATCGTGGACATTTTGTGCATTTCAATTAGTTGACCGTTATTTATATTTAGCCAGAGATTTACATACCTATCCAAGACCAAACAACAATGTCGACACGATATCGACGATATCGACAATGTCGACACGATATCAAATGGATATCGACCAACGAATACACCGTGACAAAGCACACTGTCGATATCAACAATTTCGGTACGGTATTCAATCGATATCGACGAATGAAGATAGGAGGATAATACATACTGTCGATATCGTCGATGTTGATGAATTTAAAGTTGAGATATTTTACATGATCTCTTAAAAGTATTGCCAACATACTGATATCGACAAGCAAGACAGAGGTTTCAGGCCGTTGTTCAAGTTATCGAATGTTTGTCGATATCGATTCGATATCGTTGATATCGACAAAAGAGACAGAGGTTTAGGGATATGGAATGACTGTTGATATCGATTCGATATCAACATTCAAGACAGAGGATACAGGTCATGTGGACATACGTACGAAAAGTCGTGTATTGATATCGAATCGATATTATCGATATCGTCGATATCGACAGAACATCGTGTCTTGGACATACATTATATACATGTTTAAGACCAAACAATATGTCAATATCGACGATATCGACAATGTCGACACGATATCGAATCGATATCGACAAACGAATACACCGTGACAAAACACACTGTCGATATCGACAATTTCGGTACAATATTGAATCAATATCGACGAATAAAGATAGCATGATAATAGATACTGTCGATATCGTCGATGTCGACAAAAACAACACGATATCAAATCGATATCGAACATTTCTGAATTAAAAAATGTATGAAGAAACAAGACAGAACATCGGTCTTCCTAGTTGTGCCGAATGGTGTCAATTGCAGTCGTCTTCCTCATTAGATTAGAACACAGTCGTAATGTCGAATGCAAATTTTGTAACAAGAGCATTTTTGTTTGTTAAATTTTTATCAATATAGAATTATTGTATAGTGTCTAATGGCTCACTGACTGATATTCGTAGAGAAGCATAAGCGGTTCTTACAGGAATGTTCAGATCAGCAGAACCACAGACGGATCTTACTAGAAGGTTTACACAAGAGGAACCACAGACGAATCGTACTGGAATGTGCAGACAGGGAGAATCACAGACGGATCTTACTGGAATGTGTAGACAAGGAGAACCACAGGCGGATCTTACTGGAATGTTCAGACCAGGAGAACCACAGACGGATATTACAGGAATGTTCAGATCAGCAGAACAACAGACGGATCTTACTGGAATGTTCAGATCAGCAGAAACACAGACTGATCTTACTGGAATTTGTGGACAAGGAGAACAACAGGCGGATTTTTACTGGAATGTTCAGACCAGGAGAAACACAACTGGATCTTGCATGAATGTTTAATCAAGGAGAACCACACACGGATCTTACCTGACCGATCAGACCAGGAGAAGCACAGTTGGATCTTTCGTAGATTTGCAGATTATCAGAGGCGCATGTTAATTATTAAATGATAATCTGATGTGGTAAAGCACATACAATTATTGTAACAGTGAGAAGCAAATGCAGATATAATAGGGATGTTCAAACCAGGAGAAACAAACATGTCTCCTTCGTGGATTTTCAGAACATAAGAGCCACGTGTAAATCATTCAATTTTTCGACCATATAGACGATTCTCCCACGGATATCCGGATCTGGATCAGCACACATGAGTATGATCGTTCATTGGTTCAGAGGAATTTTCTGATCAGGAAAAGTCTCATCTATCCTAAATCAAGAAGAAGCGTAGGTTGATTTTTGGAAATTATCGGATCAAATAAAAGTCAAGCGGATTCCCAGGGATTTTCTGATTGAATGGAACACAGGCATATTCTGTAGGGATTCAAAATCCAGGAGAGACACCTTCGAATCTTTCACATATTTTCAAGTGTGTTTGTAATGCATTCTATCATGTTTTGGAGCACCTGGGATCACCCCTGTTCACCGACCATACCATAAATCCTTATTGCGTTAACAAGTATGTATGGATGAATGTCAAGTTGAGATATTTTACATGATCTCTTAAATGCATTGCCAACATATCGACATCGATAAGCAAGACAGAGGTTTCAGGCCGTTGTTCAAGTTATGGAATGTTTGTCGATATCGACAACAGAGACAGAGGTTTAGGGATATGGAATGCCTGTCGATATCGATTCGATATCAACATTCAAGACAGAGGGTCATGTGGACATAACAACATACGTACGAAAAGTCGTGTATTTGATATCGAATCGATATCATCGATATCGTCGATATCGACAGAACATCGTGTCTTTGACATACATTATATACATGTTTAAGACCAAACAATATGTCAATATCGACGATATCGACAATGTCGACACGATATCGAATCGATATCGACAAATGAGTACACCGTGACAAAACACACTGTCAAAATCGACAATTTCGGTACAGTATTGAATCGATATCGACGAATGAAGATAGCATGATAATACATACTGTCGATATCGTCGATGTCGACAAAAACAACACGATATCAAATCGATATCGAACATTTCTGAATTAGAAAATGTATGAAGAAACAAGACAGAACATCGGTCTTCCTAGTTGTGCCGAAAGGTGTCAATTGCAGTCGTCTTCCCCATCAGAGGCGCATGGTAATCATTAAATGATAATCTGATGTGGTCAAGCACATGCAATTATTGTAACAGTGAGAAGCAAATGCAGATATAATAGGGATGTTCAAACCAGGAGAAACAAACATGGCTCCTTCGTGGATTTTCAGAACATAAGAGCCACGTGTAAATCATTCAATATTTCGACTAATAGGTCTGTCAGGGATAGTGTGATCAAGAGAGGAATATAGACGGTTTTCCCACGGATATCCAGTAGGTCTTTCAGGGATAGTGTGATCAAGAGATGTATATAGACGGTGTTCCCACGGATATCCGGATCAGGATCAGCACACATGAGTATGATCGTTCATTGGTTCAGAGGAATTTTCTGATCAGGAAAAGTCACATCTATCCTTAATCAAGAAGAAGCGTAGGTGGATTTTTGGAAATTATCAGATCAAATAAAAGACAAGCGGATCCCCAGAGATTTTCTGATAGAATGGAACACAGGCATATTCTGTAGCTATTCAAAGTCCAGGAGAGACACCTTCGAATCTTTCACATATTTTCAAGTGAGTTTGTAATGCATACTATCATGTTTTGGAGCACCTGGGATCACCCCCAGTTTTTGGTGGGGGTCGTATTGCTTAATCTTTATTTTTCTATGTTGTGTCATGTGTACTATTATTTGTCTGTTTGTCTTTTTCTTTTTTAGCCATGGCGCGCAGTTTATTTTCGATCTTTGAGTTTGACTGTCCCTCTGGTATCATCCGCCCATCTTTTATCAAGCTGATTGATGGCAATGTCTCTAAAAGGATTTCTTGTCCAAGAAGCTCAATTAATGAACCCTCAAAAACAGTTCTCAATGTTTCGTTTGTTTGCATTCCGTTTGATATCTTAAAAATTTCATTAGCAAGAGGTACCTAATTACGCTATTTTTATGTTAAAGTAATGTTAAAGAAACTGGCCACTTATAATTCAGGGCTTGGAAATCGGGTTTTTTTTCTGACTGAGGATCATGTTTATTTTTGCTTTGTGGTATTACTGATTGTTTATACTCACGTGATTAATCATATGATAATCTGTTACATTCCGTTGCATCACATGATCGGTCATGTGATAATGCGTAACATTCTTTTGCATCATTTTGTGTTTACACTTGAAAATCTTTACGTCGAAAAGAACTTATTCCGACTCCAACAGACTGATTATGTGCTCTTCATTATAAGTCAAAATAACGCATATTATACGGATATGTTTATTTCTAATTGCAGAATTAGAGTGCAAAACTACAAAACTAGGACTGAAATATATAGGTACAAAGAACATGACTCGCTCATGCATCCCGTGTCAGAGATGGGATACTGATTTCCCACAAAATCATAGTAATACTGAAAAAATGAAAGAGCATGAAAATTATTGTCGGAACCCTGACCGAGAGCCTGAAGGACCCTGGTGTTACACAATGGATCCAAGGAAACGATTTGAGTACTGTGATATACCGTTTTGTGGTAATAAATATTATGCAATAAGTAGTATGATTATTCGTTATTCACATTTTCGCTTTAATGACCGACTTAAGGTGGTACATAACACTACAGGCAGATAACTCTGTAAACTAAGTCAGCTAAACGTTTTAATTACGTTGTGTTGTAAAAGGAATATTAAGCTTCTCAATGATCGAAAAAGGTGTTTGTCAAACTGCTATATAACCAGTGTAATTTTTCTGACAAAACGGTTGGTTAAAACTTTTTGAAATTTTTATATTTTTGTCAAAGGGTAAAAGTAAATACTTTGACAAAATTTTATGAAAATTAAACGGGCCAAATTAATTTTAGTGAAAGTGTTGGGTACCACCTTAAGAAACGCAAAACTAGATTATTCTTTTTAATTCCCATTTTCAAATATGCATTTTTTTGTAAACAAACTTATGAACAGAAAGTTCTCTCATTACTTCAATGTTTAAAAAATAAATGCCTGCAGTTTGATGGTTGAGTTGATTTCGTCGTTTTCATTGTTTAAATATTGTGGTATATACTTAAACCTTGGTTTCCCCCTTTCAAATGAACGTGTCACCGTCAAAAGCAATGACTGCCTGTAACAAACGCCAAAATGATTGTCAGAAAGGTCAACAAATTCTGTTCTGTACGTTTTGGGTTCTGTTTTGCACCTTCTGATTTTGCCGTTGTTCCACCAATTACAACAGGTTTTGGCAATTAGTATACTGACTGACTTTAAAATCAGTGCATCGTAAGCCTATCTGGCTGTCTGTAATGTAATATTGTATTGATATGTATCTATTGTATATATACAGGTTGCACTATAATGAATCTTTCATTCATTCAATTATGCGGTTGAAGATTTAAGGCTTTAAATATTTTTCTGCAGTCAATTCTTTGTCAGTTGAGTTAATGGGAAACATGTATGGCATAAATCTGTGTTTTAATTGATTTAAATGTTGGCCACGGATTGAAAGAACTGTTTCACAAAGAAAAAAAATGAAAAAAATCTTTTATTGGTTCGAAATTTCGCTTTCTGAAATTCGTGCGATCTCAATAATCCGGTATGTTCAATTATCACGAGTAAGTCATATGTTGATTTTGTCGAAAGATATAGTAGTATGATAAGGATGAATAGTAGTTGTATGAGGATCAAACATGATTTGGTAAAATAAATCTACAAAATGAGTGTTGCGTTTTTGAAGTCAGTAAGTATACTAAGATAAGATAAGATAAGTTAAAAATAAGACAAAATAAGACAAAATAAGATGACATTAGATCAATGTCATTCCCAACATAGAATCCAGTATAGACAGTACTATTATTAGCTCATTACACAATTTGAAATATAGACAATTCAAAAGAAACATTGAAGAGTGTCTGGATGGGTGTCATTCATTTTTGTATTTGTAATTTTACGCCATTTTCTCTAAGCAAATTATTTTTATCTTTTATTTTTTGGGCCATTTTTCCTAAAAAGTATCCTCATATCTTTTTTTCTTTTAGTAAAAAACTATTGCTTGTTGTACAAACAGGAGGACAATAATTAATGTAACACGTATTCTAATACTAGTAGTTGACAGGAATGACCTATGATTCTCAAATTCATTATATCATTTTGATACCAACAAACCGAGAACCTCGCTAGTACCATTACTTATAAAATGGCAAAGGGAGAAACTCGCCAGCCTCGGACTTCTCTTGAACTGAATGTTAATGTGCGTATTGCTATGCGTATACTTTTCTACATTGGCCAGATGTATAGGGGGAGGGTTGAGCTATCACAAACATTCTTAACCCCGCCGCATTTTTGCGCCTGTCCCAAGTCAGAAGCCTCTTGCCTTTGTTAGTCTTAATTTTCAATTTTAGTTTCTTGTGTACAATTTGGAGTTTAATATAGTGTTCATTATCAATGAACTAGTATATATTTGTTTAGGGGGCCAGCTGAAGGACGCCTCCGGGTGCGGGAATTTCTCGCTACATTGAACACCTGTTGGTGACATTCTGCTGTTGTCTTTTCTATGGTCGGGTTGTTGTCTATTTGACACATTCCCCATTTCCATTCTCAATTTTATTCTTTCTCAACTACAAAATAAGCAATTATCTCTATTTTAGTAAGTTTGGCCGAAGGGCAATACTAATCCCTAAATGAATTGCATGAGCTAGCCGCATACATTATCTTTGACAAAATACGTCACAACGGGAATATGTGCATATACATGCTGAGTACGATCACAATGGCTTCTTTGCACTTGTCCCAGTGACTTCGGCAATCCTCGGTAGAATCCGCTACTCTCATTGAGGGTACGGAATCGGCCGAGTTGTGACGAATGTTCCAAGTGTACAAGAAGTTCCCGAACGGAATAGCCTAACTTTATTTTCCACGTAGTATCACAAATGAGTAGAACTTTATCTGCATAGCCCGACGTGAAATGGAGTTGCTGAGCAATCAGGATCAGCGTAACTTCGCGTTAAAGGTACACAGATAACATCACTACTCAGGCAATACATTGTACATAAAGCAAAAACATATTTTGAGTGTATCAGTATGGTTGTCCTTTTGGTATCGTTCGCCTCAATTTGAAAACTTTAATTGCAAAATACTTTATTTGAAATTAAAACAACTTAATCTTTATAATTTCAGGTCAGACATTGGAGGAAATATTGATACATACCAATAACAGTGGAGACGTTGATGCCCGCATAACACAAAATGTGTATGATTATTATACCAGTCTGTCAGACTACCAACTATTTCCTGCTCTAACCAGATCCATACAATTTAGCGTAAAAGCATGTAGGGACGCTTTTATAATACTTTCTGCTGCAGTTAAATTGAATTCTCCCAACTTCTACGAAATATGTTTGGGTTGTGGTTCTGAAGGCACTCAAACATTTTTTCGTCGAAAGTACAATACTGGTGAAACATTATGGCAATATACTCCTGGAGTAATAAATTGTGCAAAGCACATGACCTTTATACTTAGTTGGACAATAGCTGGAAGAATCACCCTAACGAAAGATACAGACAATGGAACATCGGATGTTATAGATTGGACTGATCCTACGCCCTTACCAATACAGGGAGTAGGTGTAATGACGGCGTGGGGAGAAAAAGGAATATGGATTATGGAACACATTCGTAAGTAGAAATTGAATTACTTATGAATAGATGCAGATACATGTCACTATGCTCTTCCACATCAGTGTAATATTGAAGTCAAGACTAGACAATTGTTGACCCTTTTTACATCTTGAATGACCTTTTGCATAATGTTTCTGTTTGCATTTAATTAAGATGGTTTTTTCACTCTCATTTCTAAAGAGGGGTACATTTTTACCCCTATATGTCTGTTCCGTGAAATTTTTTCATATCTTTCTTATTACATGTAACTACCATTCAGAGCTTTCTGACATTTTGGATCAGATTCAATTTGAGAAGTCTATACTGTGTGATGTATTTTCAGATTCAGTACTTGTATGAATTATTAAAATATATTTCCTATAGTATAGTTCAAGTCGTATCACACAACCACAGAATACAATGTAGCTAGATTCTTCGTTAAAAATATACATTAATTTACAGGATCAACCACGGCGGTGCCATCTCATATCAAATGTCAGACAACAACAACTTACGTCAATGTAACATCTAATTCGGAGGTGTTCTCAACTCCGCTACCAGAAGTCAAGAATGATTCACAGTCCCGGTGTAAATGCAGCTGTTCTACAAGTGAACAGATTATTGGCCAATCAACAAAATTCAACAATCACAATTATACCAATACAGAACTAAAACAGAAAATGAAAGAAGAGATACGGGAAATTTCAGAACAGCTGAGAGTTCAGAAGAATTTGACGTCTGCTTGGGTAAGAGCACGACGATCCGCAGACGATCAAAGAATGACATGTGTCGGGATGGGTTATGTTGCCATTGGTATCATAGCAATGCCTTTTATTCTTGCGATGGTCAGCGATTGTTGTAAGCTTAAATAGATAACCAGTCTATGCCTCTAACAGGTAACGTGTCTATTGGTGTTTGACTCTGTAATTTAATCAAATGACTGACATAGTTGTGATATTATTTAATATTTCTGAAGCCTACATTTAAATCAATGACATCGTGTATTTTCAATGCAATGACTGTAAAAGCGTTGAAATGTGCCATTTGTGATTGCAAGGATGAGTGCAATTTATTTACCTAGAACAATGTTTGATTGCTTAATATTTTAAAATTATACAAAATCAAATACTTATTTATCAAGATTAAATGAAAATGCAAAATATTGAGATTTGCTTTTCAAGATTTATTGTCACCGTAAAAAAACCCACACACATATATGTAAACCATAGAAAATAAAAGATTTTAATAATCACATACTTGTACTAGAAGTTGTTAATTATTTCACACGATGCACGTAGTTTAATTTAAAGACTGCATATTGGGCTTAGTTTTTAAAACTTGTTTGGTCCATCTTTGTCAGTTTAATTGTTTATCGCTGAACGATAAGTGATAGAGTCGGTTTTCCAAGATACTTTTCCATAAAAGTACCAGAGAAACAAACCATCTCAGTCTTAACTTAAATAAGATACAACAGTCCCTTGTGTGAACTTGATGGCCTAACAATATTTTTATTGCAAAACTCTAAATATGAGACAGGTTACTGCAAAAAGTATTGATAAAAGTTTTGGTTTCTAAATACCTTGACTGATTACATAAAACCACAAAATATAAAAAAGAAGATGTGGCATAATTGCCAATGAGAAAACTCTCCAAAAGCGACCAAATGACTCAGAAAATAACAATAATAGGTCACCGTACGGCCTTCAACAATAAGCAAAGCACATATCGCATAGTCAGCTATAAAAGGCGCCGAAATGACAAATGTAAAAAAATTCTAACAAGAAAACTAACGACCTGATTTATGTAATGCGTTAAGATATCAAATCGTAGCACCAAGTTATATGTAGATCGATTAGAGTTAGAATAGTCCGAACTTCCGGAATAAATGTTAGCATAAAATATCAAATCGTAACACCAAGTTAATGAATGACGATTAGAATAGTCCGAACGCTCGGAATAAATCTTAAATTAAGGATGTACTTAGGTGAGGTTTTGGAATAAGTGCCAAATGTTCGGACTCCTTGGTGTTTTCCATACGATACAATGTAAAATATTTTGTCCCATAACACCTATTTATCTTTTAACATGCGATTAAATAGCTCATAAAAGGTTATTTGACAAAATTTAAGCAGATTCTTGATTTTCTTTCTTTTGATTTGAGAACCAAATAATACCAACGCAAATATAAGGGGAAAGTCCGAGTCAGCCTTTTCCCGCCATATTTTATAAATCAAATATCTCGAAAAAGAGCTCCATGACCTATCAATATTTTTAGCTTATTTTGATCCTTAAATAATACTCTTCCAGCTTAAAGTATCAATGTTGAATTCTTGATTTATTCAATTTTACCTTAGATCACATAAGATTTCATATCGTAACACCAAGTTAATGTAGGACGAGGAAAATAGTCAGAACGTTCGGAAATAATCTTATCTTAAGATATCAAATCGTAACACCAAGTTAATGTAGGACGAGGAGAATAGTCCGAACGTTCGGAAATAATCTTAGCTTAAGATATCAAATCGTAACACCAAGTTAGTGTAAGACGAGTAGAACAGTCCGACCGATCGGAATTAATCTAAGATTAAGTATTTTTTTGCACATCAGTCATTTTATACTCCAAAGAACATAACATTTATATTGTTTTTGGTTAAAAGCTTGTAAATTGTTTTCATTTCATTATGAATAAATTCTTACACAATTGTAGAGATAAAACAGTGACAATACTAATAATAGTGCATTGAACTAGTGTAATGTTTTTCTAACCCTTAAAGTTTTTTTTCCTTAATAAACATATATATATATGCATGCAGTTGGAATAAATTAGAATATGTTGGTGCTGACACACTTTCACTGTTTTTTTACGTCTTGATCTTCATTTGATTTATTTATTTATTCAAAAAATTCACATATATATGTGAGGGGTTGAAGGCTGATGGCGTCTTGTTGGAAACACCTATACTATGCTGTTGTTTGTTTGTCTTTTTCATTTTTAGCCATGGCGTTGTCAGTTTGTTTTAGATTTATGAGTTTGACTGTCCCTTTGGTATCTTTCGTCCCACTTTTAAACGAGAGGACCTCATTTTGTGTGTCGCTTCTCCTCCTTCAACAATAAATTAATGATCATGCCTTTGTGTCCTATAGGTAACATGCATAGTCACATTTGCAATCCATTCTTATGATTATAGATTGAGTTATTTTGGGAGACAAACGACAAAAAAGGTATCCGGATATTGTTTCCGTCATCAGACTGACTTTAAGTCTAGATAAGACTTCTGGTTTTAACATTCAGGTACAACCAAGCGTATGATAGATAACAAAAATAAAAATAAATAAAGCCAATCAGAACGTTCTCCATATCATTGTTTTAGATCGCACGAACACCAACTATTATACCTGAGCAGGACCCCTCCGAACACCCCTCAAAATAGCTTTAGTCTTTTATAAGATTTTTTATAATTAATTAAGATTCAAATCCTACCATTGGCATGTTAATAGGGCTCTCAAAAGAAAAAGCGCTGATGGATTGACCTAGAAGCATTTTATATTAGAATAAGCAGTTACATGTATTTCATGTTTAAAATGCTCACATTAATCTGTACCTATATAGGCTCCAAATGTCCTTCTTTATACGCCATAACTCATGGTGTTGCTCCTATGTAAAGGGGTTTCATACGGAGACAAGAACTTTAAAGCCGTGCAAATTTTTAATTCAATTTGACTTTTTATCAAAAATGCATTGTAGCAAAGGAGAACAATAATTGTGGTCTGAGGCAAGAAACACAAAAAATAAATTAATTTAACAGAAAGGGAACAAATAACAGGCTTTGGAGAAAAGGGGGAGGGGTTTTGATACCTTTTATGAAAATCTCCAGACATAATATATTTTACAAAAATTCATCCTACAACAGTTTACAAGCTGTATATGCCCGCGATTTCACGGGTGTGTTCTAGTTTTTATAATATTAGCAAATAAAGTAAATAATTGTTCATTCATGCTGACAACATTTGTAGGTAGATCGTGGACGTGTATACGTGAATGACGTAGATAGGTGGATGACGTGTATAGGTGAATGACGTAGATAGGTGGATGACGTGTATAGGTGAATGACGTAAAATTCATTTGTCAGGAGACACAAGGGTTCGGTTGGATACACTTGATAGGTGGTAAATATTTTGCAAATACCAAAAAAAGGATATCTAATACGTCACTTTCACATGAAAATCGGACATGCAGATACTTATGCATAATGTTTAGGCTGAGAATAAGCTGGAGACAGTCCTCCAGCGAAGTGCCTAGGTTTTAGAAATAAGATAAAATGAGACAAAATACACACTTAAACAAAGTAACATAATTATAAACCATGCTATTGCCAAGACATTGAGTTATTTTGGAAGCCACTGTGGATGACGTGTAAAAGGTGAATGACGTAAAATTAATTTGTTAGGATACATAAGGGTTCGGTTGCACTAGATAGTTGGTAAATATTCTTTATATACGAAATAATGAGATATAATACGTCACTTTTATGACATGCAGATACTTATGCATTATGTTGAGGCTGAAAATAAGCTGGAGACAGTCCTTAAGCGGGATGCCTAGGTTTTTAAGAAAGGATAAGGTAAGACAAGATGAGAAAATTGTATTAACCAATGATCGTGTCCAAAGTTTGTGCTATAAAATCAAATAAATTGTTGAGATACTAAGGCGTTTCTACCTCAGGAATGCTCTTCAACTTTGTACTTTATTTAGCCTTTTTCACATTTTTTATTTGGGCGTCACTGATGCCGCGTCTGGCTTAAATATATAATTTTAATCCTGGTATCTATCTATGATGAGTTTATTTACAGAATAAAGCACAGAAATGAGTAGAATGATTATCATACTTAAAGTACATTTAAACTCAAAACATGTATACACATTTAAACAAATTTACATAATTATAAACCATTTTACTGACAAAACATTAAGATATTTTGGTAGACACTGTGAAATGGATACATTAGATTGAAGTAACTAACAAATCTTCAGATGAAAGAATCAAAACTAAATTTTCTTTTATCAGATAGCTTTGAAAACTGTTTGAATTTATAATTTAAATAAGACAGATGTTGAGATGTAATAACTTTAAGAATATGACATTCTAAAAGAAAATGTAGATTATCTTCGACTGCATTCTTACATAGCTAACAGTTTCTGTCCTCAGCTTTTAAACCAATGTACCTCCCTCTTTCTATTTCCAGGTCATGACAGCTAGTTCTAAATCTTGTAATTATGTGCCTGTCTTTTTTTTTATCTTTTAAAAAATATGGTTCAAACATGAAAATATTTTTTAAGTTTCTAATGTATTGCCAGACTGTTTAATGGTACCCTTCCTAGAATTGCGTTCTAAACTAGCTATTCACATTTCTTTAAATTTTATTGTTAGAAAATTCCTTACTTTTTTTAATATATTGTTTTGGTTGAAGTTCCACTGGTTTACAAATAAATAGTCTAGATCTCGGAATTAAAATATATACTAAATGTTTCCTATCCAAGATTCTGGATTACAGAAGTGACGACCTCCCTAAATGCAACATTGATGTTCACTTAAACCACCAGTTTTTAAGGAAAAGCAACGAAGTCTAAACTTGTCTATTGATTTGTTCCAAGCGTCATTAGGATCTACCTTATTTCATAAGTTTAACATGAAGCTAGACGGACAAACCTGAAAAAATACATAGTCTTTGTCTGATTGATTTAAACACTTCTCATTTGTAAAAATATGATCTAGTGTCCATCTTGTCATTTTTAACAGTCATTCAGTAAAAGAGGGACGAAAGATACCAAAGGGACAGTCAAACTCAGAAATCTAAAATAAACTGACAACGCCATGGCTAAAAATGAAAAAGACAAACAGACAAACAATAGTACACATGACACAACATAGAAAACTAAAGAATAAACAACACGAACCCCACCAAAAACTAGGAGTGATATCAGGTGCTCCGGAAGGGTAAGCAGATCCTGCTCCACATGTGGCACCCGTGTAAACTATGAATGCATTGAAAGCTTACAATTATTGAAGCGAATACGCTCATTTTATTTGAAATTGAACATTAGGTTTCATTTATAGTTTTAAAACGTTATCGACAATTATCGGAAATGAAAAGTGCTGTATACTTGGTTTTTATTTCATGTACATATGCCTCATTAAAAAATCACTTTAAAGGGATTTGTCAAAACAATATGCATATAAATGCTTATAGAGGGAATACCATTCTTGATTTGGAAACATGTCTGTTAACATGTTTCTTGTTTCTATCTGAGGACAATATTTACATATGGGGCTACGTTTCATGATTGATCAAGCAGAAAGGCTAGGCCTTATTTTACTTTCGATAGTTTTTGCTATTTTCACATTAAGCAATTATTTCAATTATGTTGCGCACTCAATTTTTCTAATTTAACGGAACTATATCTAAACAACTGTCATACAAGTGGTAGGTTTGGTTAGCTATACAACATTGTTTAACCAATCATTTTCGGCCAGATATGACTTAATCATTCTGTTGGTTGATATAGTCTACTTTTTAATTTTGTCAAAGGCTGTGGACATCTCCTTTATGAAATTACATTCAATTTGGTAATGTCTTAGGGTTCGGGATTGTTTTTAAATTAATCACGTGTTAGCTTAACATTTTGTTTAACCTGCTTAAGTCTGGCGATATATGATTTTATCGTTTATTTTTGATTTTTTTTAATCGGTAAATGTGTTGTTGTTCAAATGTCCATTGGCTACGACATATATAGAAACAAAAATTGCTTGTTTATTCATTAATGAAGGTGACATTGTGAAATAATAATTCGCTTTTAGAAACCAGTTTGGTAAAATTATGTCAGAATAAGCTAAGAAATATTGCTATGAATTATTCACTACAAGTGAACAATTCGGCCTCATTGAATCCAAATGAAAAAGGTGTGTTCAGTTAAGTAAGGGGAAAATGGTAATATTGAGGTTGAAACAAGGGTAAACCATTGGATTGACTGATTCGATACACTAAACCTTATTTCTATACGCACGAAATACTAATACTCATAGATATTATCTCTTTTTATATTGGTTCGATTATAAGCTCTGGAGGTTTTGACCATTTAGGATTTTATGTACATTAAATCGTAAACAGTCAAAACCTCCCGCGTTCATAATCGAACCAATATAACGATAGTAGAATATAACAAATAAATGATTGGATGTAACAGCGTCCTCACTACTCACAAAGAGGCCATGAGTTTTGCAGAGATTAAGGTAACAGCGTCCTACCAAATCACAAAGAGGCTATGGGTTTTGCAGAGATTAAGGTAACAGCGTCCTCATTACTCACAGAGATGCAATGAGTTTCGCAGAGATTAAGGTAACAGCGTCCTTACTACTCACAAAGGCCATGAGTTTCGCAGAGATTAAGGAAACAGCGTCCTCACTTCTTACAAAGAGGCCATGAGTTTCGCAGAGATTAAGGTAACAGCGTCCTCACTACTCACAAAGAGGTCATGAGTTTCGCAGAGATTAAGGTAGCAGCGTCCTCACTACTCACAAAGAGGCCATGAGTTTCGCAGAGATTTAGAACTTTCTTGTTTTGCATTAAAAAAAATGTCAAACTTTCGATTCACTAGCCACCAAACGTTCCAAGAACAAAATCGTGAACATAAGTAGATGAGCGGTAATTAACCGATGTTCAAATTTAATCAATCAATTTAGAAAATGCAAAGTAAGATGAAAATAGTAGCAAAAATTGAGGAAATCATCAAGATGGGACGAGGCTTTGTGCCTAGTTTCAGTTATTTATTTATTTTCGACACTGACATAAAGAATTCCACATTGTTTATACGAAGAAGTTCATGACATTATAATTCATAAAATAAACAACAATGAACAATAAGCCAAGATGTACTGTTACATCTAATTTACGACTGAAAAGACAATTCCCTGTGATGAAAAAAATATTGAATCTATGTGAATAGATTGAAAATCTAAGATATTTTCAAATTTTATCGATAACTTTATGATATATTACTCCAATCTGATGATTTGCGTTGAATTATGAATGATGTATAAAGGATTCAAATCTCTGATTCGAAATGTATATGTTACAGTGAATTTGTATAATCAGGGATTATGTAGAATCCCTGATTTTTCAGGGAATATGTAGAATCACTAAAGTCATTAGTAATTATATATAATCCCTGAAAATGACCAGTGATTCTACATAATCACTGAATATTTTAATAACTATTCTACAAATTCCCTAATATGATTTTAGAGATTATCAATAATTTAATGATCCTTTGTTTGATAAAACAATTAATGTAGACAATTCGTCATAATTTTTTTTCATATTCCTTGCCAGATGAAATAATTTTGCTTTTAAACACAGAAGGTGATCTTAACTATATAACCAACACAGGGTTTCGATATAACGTTGACGACTTCAAAATTAATAATATAAACATTCCCTTTATAGTGATAGCTTTACAAGGTTTTGTTTAGTTATATAAAGCCAGCTTCAAATTAATAGGCATGTTGTATTTGTAAATCCTTAGAGCATGTTATACATGGTACATGTAAAACAAATGGTGAAGAAGATTATGGGACATCTGTTTTGTGGTTGTTTTTTGGGGTGTTTTTTGTTTGTTCTTTTGTTTTGTTCAAATGAACAAGAAATTCAAACTAAGAGTACTTATGCATCTAAATATATAAAATAATCAGGCAGAACTAAGGATTGACAAATAGAACCAAATTTTAGAGGAAGCTGGTATTAGGAGTTATATTCTCATAGCAATTCAACAGGAAAAAATTGAGATCGAAACCCAAAAAACATAATGTCAATTGTTAAAAAAAGTCTAAAAAATATTGCCTGGCCACAAAACATGGTTCCTTGCTCGAACCAGTTCGAGGTTGCTAATTCCCTTTTTTTTTTTGTACCTTCAGATGGTTTTACTGTACACTTTATTTCTCTTACGCGTGTCGTAAAATCTGATTCGATATTTGCAGGAAAAGGTTTTTTAAAATGTGGATATTGTGGTAAAAACAGATGTACAGCATTTTATTTTAATATATTGTGCCGAACATTTAAAAAACTTGGGTTATCATTTTGATATATTGTGCATAACATTTTACAATTCGAGTTTAATATGATGTTTTAATATGATTTTCTAGAATACATTATTTGACTTTTATTCATTTTTAGCTCAACTGGCCCGAAGGGCCAAGTGAGATTATCTCATCACTTAGCGTCCATCGTCCGTAAACTTTTACAAAAATATTCTCCTTTGAAACTACTGGGCCAAATTTAACCAAGCTTTGCCTTAATCATCATTTAGATGTCTAGTTTAAAATATGTGTTCGATGACCCGGCCAACCAACCAAGATGGCTGCCATGGCTAAACATAGAACACAGGGGTAAACTGTAGGTTTTGGCTTATATGTCTGCAAAAAAGCATTAAGGGCAAATCTGACCTGGGGTAAAATTGATTATCAGGTCAAAATCATCTATCTGCCCTGTTATTATCAGATGAGTCTGACAACCCGTTGTTGGAGTGCTGCCCCTGAATTGGTAATTTTAAGGAAATCGTGCCGTTTTTGGTTATTATCTTAAATATTATTATAGATAGAGATATATTGTAGACAGTAATTATGTTTAGAAAAGTAAGATCTACAAATAAGACAACTTGACCAAAATGGTCAGTTGACCCATTAAGGAAATATTGCCCTATATACATGTACATGATGTATAATAAATTTTTAATATTTTTTCATAAATGTTTGTAATCTTTGATAAATTTAACCAAACTTGTCCATCATCATCATTAAGGTATCTTGTTAAAAAAATGTGTAAGATGACCTTGCCCGTGAACCAAGATGGCCGCCATGGCTACAAATAGTACATATGATTTTTGCTTATATCTCTAACCCTAAAGCTTTTAGAGCAAATCTGACAGGATTAGATTGTTCATTAGTTCAAAATCTATCTGCCCAGAAATTTGCATACCTATCAGGCAACCTGTTATTGGGTTGCTTCCCCTGAATTGGTAAATTTAAGAAAATTTTTGCAGCTTTTGGTTATTATCTTGAACATGTTGAATATTAGTATAGATAAAGATAAAATGAGAACAGCAACAATGTTCGGCAAAGTAAGACCTACAAATAAGTCAACATGATCAAAATGGTCAATTGACCCCTTAAGGAGATAAGGCCCTTTATAGTAAATTTTTAAAATTTTCAGAAATTTTGTAAATTTTTGTAAAATTTTAAAAATTATTTTTCACTGTAACTACTGGGCTAAGTTCATTAAAGATAGAGATAATTAAAGGCAGCAAGAATGTTCAGTAAAGTAAGATCTACATACACATCACCATCACCAAAACACAATTTTGTTATGAATCTATCTGTGTCCTTTGTTTAATATGTACATGGACCAAGGTGAGCGACACAGGCTCTTTAGAGCCTCTAGTCTGTACAAATAAAACTATTTCTTCATTTCAGTTATTATGTTTAATACCTGACGTTTTTTCTAGTGATTATACATAATACCTGACGTTTTTTCTAGTGATTATACATAATCCCTGAAAATTTTAGTGATTATATATAATCTCTAAACTATATATAATCTCTAAACTAGCCAGGGATGCTACATAATACCTGAAAATTTCAGGGATCTTACAAAATCACTGATTGTACAAATTTACTGTAAACTAAGGATTTTCTTATTCCAGGCATAGATTACCTTAGCCGTATTTGGCACAACTTTTTTGGAATTTTGGATCCTCAATGCTCTTCAACTTTGTACTTGTTTGGCTTTATAAATATTTTGATATGAGCGTCACTGATGAGTCTTGTGTAGACAAAACGCGCGTCTGGCGTACTAAATTATAATCCTGGTACCTTTGATAACTATTTACACCACTGGGTCGATGCCACTGCTGGTGGACGTTTCGTCCCCGAGGGTATCACCAGCTCAGTAGTCAACACTTCGGTGTTGACATGAATATCAATAATGTGGTCATTTTTATAAATTTCCTGTTTACAAAACTTTGAATTTTTCGAAAAACTAAAGATTTTCTTATCCCAGGCATAGATTACCTAAGCCGTATTTGGCACAACTTTTTGGAATTTTGAATTCTCAATGCTCTTCAACTTTGTATTTGTTTGGTTTATAAATATTTCGATATGAGCGTCACTGCTGAGTCTTATGTAGACGAAACGCGCGTCTGGCGTACTAAATTATAATCCTGGTACCTTTGATAACTATTTACACCACTGGGTCGATGCCTCTGCTGGTGGACGTTTCGTCCCCGAGGGTATCACCAGCCCAGTAGTCAACACTTCGGTGTTGACATGAATATCAATTATGTGGTCATTTTTATAAATTTCCTGTTTACAAAACTTTGAATTTTTCGAAAAACTAAGGATTTTCTTATCCCAGGCATAGATTACCTTAGCCGTATTTGGCACAACTTTTTTGGAATTTTGAATTCTCAATGCTCTTCAACTTTGTATTTGTTTGGTTTATAAATATTTCGATATGAGCGTCACTGATGAGTCTTATGTAGACGAAACGCGCGTCTGGCGTACTAAATTATAATCCTGGTACCTTTGATAACTAATTATATCTATATTTAATCTTGAAAATATTTGATATTTCACGTATGCGTGTATGTGTAAAATATTTGTTTTGATTTGATGCGGGATTAAAAGAATGACTATAAAGATTATATCAAATAAATCTTATATTTCAGTATTATTCTTAAATTTCATAAGATTCTAACTAGGCTTCCCGTTTTATGTCTTTCCAGGACATAGTCTTTTTAGTACAGTTGAAATGCATGTGTGCATTGTTTAAAAGCTTTTTTTTATTTGAATGCGGAACAGAATAGGATTGTTGAGGGAGTAGCAACGGGAAATTTAAAAACAATTGCAAAACATTTTTTGCGGGAAAGGGGAGGGATTCAATGCCATAAGCAAATTTCTGTTTGGGTTCTTTTTTATCTTTGAAAATGTTTAATATATTGTAATCTCGGGGCTTTTGACATACGGGCTTTTTTTTAATTTATTATAATAATAAGCGCCCCTGAAAAAAGTGTATTAAGTAAAGCGCTACTGACACACCAATAGTTATCAAGGGGTTTTTTTCATAGTTATCCCTGGATCTCATATACGTTCAGCTCACTGTTTAGGGATGAACTTAGGTCAAGTTAGAAAGTTTTGTTTGATGTTCGGAGTCCTTGTTTTTTTCCATACGAAACATGGTAAAATATTTTACTACATAACACCCATTTTTCTTTTCATATCAGACCTTAATAGCTCTTAAAAGATCATTTACTAAAATTTAATCAGATGCTAGATTTGTTTTCTTTCGATTGAAGAACCCCAAATATACCAATACAAATATAAAGGTAAAGCCCTAGTTAGTCATTTCCCGCCATTTAATTTTAATAAAATATCTCGAACAGGAGCTCTATAGCCTATTTTTTTTTATTTGATTATTTGATCCCTAACAAATGCTCTACTGACATATTTTTATCAATTTCAAATTCTATGTATCCTCTCATTTGTGGATAGTTTATCATACGCAATCAAACCACATCGTATTATCACATCACACTTCAGAATGTTGTAGTCAAAGGGCAATAAAATTGAGAATGGAAATGGGGAATGTGTCAAAGAGACAACAACCCGACCATAGAAAAAAAAACAACAGCAGAAGGTCACCAACAGGTCTTCAATGTAGCGAGAAATTCCCGCACCCGGAGGCGTCCTTCAGCTGGCCCCTAAACAAATATATACTAGTTCAGTGATAATGAACGCCATACTAATTTCCAAATTGTACACAAGAAACTAAAATTAAAATAATACAAGACTAACAAATGTCAGAGGCTCCTGACTTGGGACAGGCGCAAAAATGCGGCGGGGTTAAACATGTTTGTGAGATCTCAACCCTCCCCCTATACCTCTAGCCAATGTAGAAAAGTAAACGAATAACAATACATACATTAAAATTCAGTTCAAGAGAAGTCCGAGTCTGATGTCAGAAGATGTAACCAAAGAAAATAAACAAAATGACAATAATACATAAATAACAATAGACTACCAGCAGTTAACTGACATGCCAGCTCCAGACTTCAATTAAACTGACTGAAAGATTATGATTTCATCATATGTACATCAGACACAATCCTTCCCATTAGGGGTTTAGTATCATACCATCATAACATATATTAGAAGAACATAACCCGTGTCATGCCAACAACTGTTTTTGGAATAATGTGTTTAGTTCCGATGCAAAGACTCTATAAGTGAATCAATATTAACGCCAAAATATGCAATCTTTAATGACCTGACAACAGTATCGTAACTATATCCCTTCTTAATAAGTCTATTCAAAGGTTTTGTTAGTTTCTGAGGTGAATACTGACACCTTTGTGCTTTATAAAGAATATTTCCATAAAAAATTGGATGTGAAATACCTGAACGTATAAGACGTCTGCATGTTGAGCTATATTTACGAATGATGTCCTTATACCGATGATAAAATTTTGCAAATGTTTTGACTAGTTTGTGATATCGAAAACCCTGGTGTAATAGTTTTTCAGTAATACACAAATTTCTCTCGTTAAAATCTAAAACATTGTTACATACACGAGCGAATCGTACAAGTTGAGATATATAAACACCGTAAGATGGTGACAAGGGAACGTCACCATGTAAAAATGGATAATTAACGATAGGAAATGAAAAATCATCTCTTATATCATAAATTTTAGTATTCAGCTTTCCATTAGTGATATAAATATCGAGATCGAGGAAAGGGCAGTGGTCATTGTAAGTATTAGCTTTATTTAAAGTAAGTTCAACAGGATAAATTTCTTTAATATACATACTGAAGTCGTCATTATTGAGAGCCAAAATTTCATCCAAATATCTAAAAGTATTATTAAATTTGTTTATCAGATGTTGTTTCGATGGGTCTTTGCTTATTTTTGTCATAAATTGTAACTCATAGCAATACAAAAACAGGTCCGCAATAAGTGGTGCACAGTTAGTCCCCATTGGAATTCCGATAATCTGACGATATACGGAATCCCCAAAGCGAACAAAATGGTATCTAGTAAAAATTCAAGGGCATATATAGTATCAAAGCATGTCCAATTAACATAGTTTTTTTGTTTATTGCTACTAAAAAATGACCTAAAAGAGTTTGAACATATATATTCACATTCTGACTTTTTAAATGCCCATTTAATTAGGTGTGTAATTTTTTTCTTTATGAGAATGTGAGGCAATGTGGTATACAGGGTAGAAAAATCAAAACTTTGAACAGATTCAAAATCACCAATATAAGCATGCAATTTATCAAGTACTTCCAAAGAGTTCTTGACGCTCCAAAAATAATTAATTCCACTATTTTCGAAGGCCTTATTTGAACAATTTACTATCAGGTTTTTAATTGTACCAAGTGTGCTGGTAAGTAGAATAGACAATTTAGTAGTGGAGCAATGGCTTGAAGACGAAATAAATCTATATTTGTATGGTGTTTTGTGTAGCTTCGGGAGCCAATACATAGTTGGAACTTTCATTGTATTTGGCTCTGTTTGTAAAGCGATAGCTAAAAGGTTATGTTTGTTACAGATGTCGTTTTCTGAAAATGGAGTCAGTTGGAATGTTGGTGAATTGGTGATTTCTTTTTTCAGAACCTCAATGTAAAATTTACGTCAAACAATAATAATATTATTAGCAGCTTTATCGGCCGGGACAAAAACAAATTCCTTGGCTAGTTCTTTTAGTTTATGTTTGATACGAGAAATAGGTTTAATGTGGTTATTGCTAATAGTAAAATGTTCTTTAAAATGTTGAATACGTATATCAACTATCTTCATTACTGAATTAAAAAAAGAGTCCAAAGATATGTTGTCAGCTTTTTCTCGTTTTATCCATTTCATACAGTAAGTATGGAGTGAGTCGTGGATGATATTACGACACTCATTCCAATTAATAGTTGACGGGGGACGATATTTTGGTCCTTCACTGAGGAATGATTTTAACTCTCGGTCTTGAACGATGTTAAGATCTCCAGTTATAACATGGGAAATGGGTCCATAAATATATTCGGAGGTACTACAATTACATGAAGTAGGTGTATTTTCACTAATATTAACATCTTTACACAATTGACTATAATTAAACACAAATTTCCGGGTAGATTTCTTGTAAATATAACAAATAAGAGGTAGCTCAGTATTGTCAAAATATCCAGGAATTTGTTCTTTAACAGAATGGTCGTTAAATATACCGGCAATATTTACAAAATCAAAACCTTTATTGACATACTTTATTTTAATAAAATGTTTTTTATAATCTTCGGGGCGATCAATTTTGGGAAATAGTTTAGAATAACAATATGCCATAATAATTTGAACAATTTCATACTTAGGACTGCTATATGAAATTGTGTTGCAATCCTCCAAAATTTTATTTAACTTGTTAACCGGTAATGAACAGAGTTTTGTTAACAGATAATGTCTGCTGTTGTTTTTTGAAATAGAAATTAGGTCCGAAATATTGGTATGATTGGTCCGAAATTTTCTTTGGTTGCGATTTGTTCTACGACCGTGAGAACGGTTTTTACGAACAGTTTTAGAAACTATATCCAAAATGTTAATAGAATCGGTTCTAGATATATTACCAATTCCCATGATATTATCATTAAGACCGAGAGGGTAGACTGTCTGTAATTTTTTAATCCAATTTAATTCAATTATTTTCCGTGATCGTACAAACTTTGAATGAGATTCACCAGGCTGCTTATTTACTTACTTCTAAAGGTTGAACTGCTAAATATTTAAAAGGATGGTTGTGCTTCTTAAGGTGTTGGTAAATGATACTTTTGAATTTATTGGGTCTTTTAAAACGATACAGATGTTCTTGAGTGCGTTTAGATCAATATCGTCCAGTTTCTCCTACGTACTGAATACCACATCCCGGTTTGTTTCATGTGAGTAAATATTTAATACTGTTAGTTTTTCAAGTTATATCAGTTTCAAAATTCAAAGAAAATGTGCGACCATTAAACGTGGACCTTACCGTATTGTTGGTGGAAAGACGGGGGCATGTAAGTAATTTTTTGGCATGACACTTATAGATAGAAGGGTAACCACGATTTTTATTGTTAAAAATGTTAGCGATGGTAGTATTTTTAGATAATCGATTTTGAAGATTGAGACGTGTAGATACCCTTTGAACAAGTTTAGTATTTAATATTTTTCCATTTCTAAGCTTCATAATTGTTTTTTGTTAGTGAATTATATAATAAAGGAGCAAAGACTGGCGTCCAGAATATGAACCAGCATACATTAATTTCAGTTATGTAAAATTGATAAATCTGTTTGGCTAAAAATGTAAAATGCTATCAGTATTAATTACCCGACTAAATAGTAGAATGGGGCTGAATATTGAAATACTACTTTTTGATAAATATTCCTAAAGTAATGAACTAGAGCAGTTCTCGCTCGGACACACACTCCATAATCTAGTATATTATAAGAGCATAAACCTGAAGCACGGGGAGGCATGGTTTGCATTTAGTATTGTTATTGTGTGTGACTTATCGAAAGATTTGGTGTACCCTTTGAGTTCACGTCTTTTAATTGCTCTTGCTTGACCGAGAAACATATTGTCCATTATCGAAATCAAGAGTCGAAAATATGAAATATGTTTCAAGCAGCAATCTGAAGACTTGTATCCGTAATAGTGAGAAGATCTTTGTTTTTGATCTTTTTAATTGGATAATTCTATTAAACTGTTTTGTGTACTGTCCTAATTATATATAATTAGTTTTAGTTATTGGTTATTATTCCTTGGTTAACATGCCTGAAATGTACTATTATTATATTATTTATGTATGTATTTATCTTTCTTTGGTGTTATTGCATGTATTCCCATCATAATGGTGTCTCTCGGCATGAATTTGAAGTTAATCAAACAGTAGCCAATCTCTTATTATAACCCGGTTTTCCAAAGGAAGAATCTAGTTATTAAAGTTCATATGTATATATATACAACAGACAGATTCCGTAAAAATTATTATTATATGTGTTAATATCCCCCCCCAACCCCCCAACCCCGTCTTCCAAAAAAGAACAAACAAGTCAAGTTTTTTTGAAGATTTTCATTTATGTTGTATGGGCGTCACGGTCTATGATTGAACGGAAGATGACACTTTTGTCATTTACTTATGTATTTAATTCAATTTAATCATTATATATTTATATTATTTGTCATGTTGTATATTTCATGTATGTACACTTGGTTTGTGCAATGTCATATTTATCCTATGTGCTTTATCCAACAAAATATTTCAAATTGAATGCAAATATATAGTTATTTAAAATCAAATGAAGTATTGGGATCGCCCGTAATCGATGATTATCAAAGAAAAGTCCAAAGAAAGCACTAAAATGAATTTTAGTAGTTTCATAAAAGTGCAAAAGTTTTCTGAAAAAAAGGAGCAAACAATAAACACTATAAAACATACACGATCTGCAGTTGAACTCGTCCAGCCAGGACACTCGGTTATTGACCTAGAATTATTTGAGAACGCAGATTAGTAGCTCACATAAACAAGTCGCCAATAAAATGGCAAGTGAGGTGCATTGATATGATATACTTGAATTATTATCCTGAGTATTTGAGTATTTGATATATGAGGGAAAAATGCACAAAACTCAGCCATAATAAATTGCAACAAAGGTTGTATTCCTCCCTTTTTTGACACTCGCATCCACAAATAGATCAAAGGGACCAAGAACAGTGTCACCACAAACGTCTATTTAAAATGAAATTGAAAAAACATATATTACAATAACCAAGTGCGTTTAAAAATACTTGATTGTGTGTTTTATTTACAATTGTTTATATATTTAAGATATAAAGGTAATGTTGAACACGAGAAAGCTGAAAATCGTTCCCTGGATCACCCATATTACTGCAACCATTATACCGATTAGGCAAATATTATCATTAACAAAGGAGGGTGTCGTTATATAGACAATTACTGTTAAGTGTCTTTAAATATCATCTGTATTTGTACGAGGCTAGGAAACAAGGTGTATGCGAGCTTTTATCGAGCTACTACACCTGTTTCGAGCCGAGTACAAATACAGCTGATATTTAAAGACACTAAACAGTTATTGTCTTTATCCTGCAATTAATTCTGTATATTATTTGTGTTTTGAAAGACACAAAAACACATGTTTTGCATTTATTTTCAATTTGAAATCCCTTGAGGCCCGTGTAGTAATACGATACAGTAATCACACATTCAGCTGAAGACGGGTTCGCCAAAAAAAAAGAATCTCGAATGGTCAACAATAATACATCGCTCAAGGTGAATAATTATCTATTTTAACATAACAACTAATTTCAACAGTAAAAACAAATAACAAAACACTGTCCAATTTGAAACAGGAGTGTACGAGTTGTCCTACGCTTCAGACTCGGCATTCATTAAACATTCACTAAAAATGCATGCTGAAATTGACATGGTTGTTTTTGTTACACAATCAAAAACATTCAAGTTTTGATAGTTTTCATCGTAGAAAAGATTGCTGTTCATGTGTGTATGTTATCAGAAAATTAGTGTGGTTCTTATTGCTCTTATTGCTCTAAAGAAATGTTTGAAAACAAACAGAATGTATAAAAGAAATCGTTCATTCAATTAATACGTCATTGGAATGCGACTGCAATACACATTATGAGGTCACGCAGGTTCATACAATACTCGATAAAGCGATATCTGTATGGACTTCTAATACGTTCAGGTATTTCACATCCAATTTTTTATGGTAATATTCTTTATAAAGCACAAAGGTGTCAGTATTCACCTCAGAAACTTACAAAACCTTTGAATAGACTTATTAAGAAGGGATATAATTACGATACTGTTGTCAAGTCATTAAAGATTGCATATTTTGGCGTTAATATTGAGTCACTGATAAGGTCTTTGCATCGGAACTAAACACATTTATTCTAAAAACAGTTGTTGGCATGACACGGGTTATGTTCTTCTCATATATGTTATGATGGTATGATACTAAACCCCTAACGGGAAGGATTGTGCCTGATGTTCATATGATGAAATCATAATCTTTCAGTCAGTTTAGTTGAAGTCTGGAGCTGGCATGACAGTTAACTGCTAGTAGTCTGTTGTTATTTATGTATTATTGTCATTTTGTTTATTTTCTTTGGTTACATCTTCTGACATCAGACTCGGATTTCTCTTGAACTGAATTTTAATGTGCGTATTGTTATGCGTTTACTTTACTAAATTGGTTAGAGGTATAGGGGGAGGGTTGAGATCTCACAAACATGTTTAACCCCGCCGCATTTTTGCGCCTGTCCCAAGTCAGGAGCCTCTGGCCTTTGTTAGTCTTGTATTATTTTAATTTTAGTTTCTTGTGTACAATTTGGAAATTAGTATGGCGTTCATTATCACTGGACTAGTATATATTTGTTTAGGGGCCAGCTGAAGGACGCCTCTGGGTGCGGGAATTTCTCGCTACATTGAAGACCTGTTGGTGACCCTCTGCTGTTGTTTTTTATTTGGGCGGGTTGTTGTCTCTTTGACACATTCCCCATTTCCATTCTCAATTTTATAGTATACATATACAGCATAGCGATATATGTACGGCTTTATCTGTATAGTAGAACACCCAATTGCAGGATATGGTTTGTTTCACGCATAAAATTGATCAAATGAAAACTGTAAGTCGAATGTTACCTTCTGGTAGGACCACATTGGTCATACTGTATGACCATAACAAACAAAAAATGTTAAGTCAAGCGATGATAGCAAAAAAAAAAACAACATTGAAAAGTGGGAAAATAAGTAAAAGTACTGAAGGAATTGAAAAAAATAATAATTCAATTTCATTATTTAAAAAAAAAAAGGAGGAGCATCCGCCAAGCGAATGTGACTCCAATATGATAGGTTTTGGTCGCAAATACTTTTAACTAGCTTTTACCCCCGCCACATTTTGTATGTGTGTATTCCTAGTCTGGAGCCTGTAATTAAGCGGTTGTCAGTAACTACAAGTAGTTAATTTATATATCATTTTCATTTTACTTGTTTTGTGACATATTCTGACATTGAACTCGATCTTCTTTTAAACAGTGTTTTACTGTGCGTAATGCTGCGTGTTTGTTTTTTCTACATTGGCTAGAGGTATAGGGGGAGGGTTGAGATCTCACTAAACATGTTGAATTCCGCCGCATTGTGTGCCTGTTCCAAGTCAGGAGCCTCTGGACTTTGTAATTCTTTTATGCTTTTTAATTTTAGTTCATTTATACGTTTAGGGTTTAGTATGACGTCTATTTTCTCTGAACTAGTACACATTTTCTATGTCAATACAAAAAATTAGATGAGGTATGATTGCCAATGAGACAACTCTCCACAGAGGACCAAATATAACAGATATTAACAACTATAGTCATCGTACGGCTTCCACCAGGAGCAAAGCCTATACCGCATAGTCAGCTATAAAAGGCACAGAAATGGCATATGTATAGCAAAAGACAACCACTGAATAACAGCCCCCTGACTTGGGACCAGCACATACATACATAATTTTTAAACATGTTAGCAGCATCCAAGCCCCCTTTTTTGGGACAGTGTTGTAACAGTACAACCTAAGAACGAACTATACCAACTAGTTGAAAAAGGATTAACTCATCCGATGGATACACATAGAATTAAATATAAGAGAATGGACGTGGCCAGGAACATGTATATCCCAACAACAAAAAGACACTTAGTAGAGATCCGAGTGTACTCCCTGTTACTTGCAGCTAGTTCAAAGCCAATAATAACTATCAAATAATCATGCATCTAAGACTTGTTTTTCTTCTAAGGTGTACGAGCCTGGGGCAAAAAGGATGCAAAACTATGTTCCCTTCAATTTTATGCCAAACGTTAAAACTAAAAACTGATAATGAAAGAGAGCAATTGCTTACTTTTTGACTATTACACTACATAGTAAAACATTTGTTGGCTTGTCAATTTCAGAAGATTGCTACCTCACCTCAACCACACTTTTTTGGTCTACTCCATTCTTTTAGATGGACTATTTCTAAACAAAGGTACACACAGTAATGCATCTGTAATAACCGCAGATACGCGGCGAAGGGGGTGTTAAGTTTAACACTTACATCCAAACGTATTAATTGAAAAATTAGCACATTTGTAGTTTCCGCAACATTACTTTATTTATCCCCAACAAAATGTTATGAAACGTATATACAATGCTCATCACCACCATATTCAGATTAAGTTTAAATTTGGCTGGCATCACTTTTACTTTTCTCGAGTTATGCCGCTTTATAAATGGAAAAATTGCTAAATTTGTCGTTTCCGCTCTCTCACTTCATTTGCCTCAATCAAATGTTATGACACTAAAATACAATGCATATCACCACCACAATGAATAAACCCCATACCGCAAAGCAAAGCATAACAAGGCCCCGATGTATATACATGTACTAGTATATGAAAAGAGGACTGATTCAAATGCAATCAGTACCACTGAACAAAAAAGTACACATGATACATTTGCGGTTAATTGACATCTTCCCGAAAAGGTATTCAACTAGTGGAAACATAAATGAGGCCGGTACTCCAGACATATATACGCATATGATTATTTTAAACCGAATGTTACACAAAGCTTTGTGTGTCTGTTGTATTCGTCGTTTGCTATTTTTAGGAAGGAAATGATAACTTAATTTGGTAATTTTGTTATCATGTCAAATCATTTTTATTGTTACTATCACAACGTTTTCTTGTGAATTTATAACTAATAGTGTCCTTGCTAAAACAGAAACAACTTGAAGATAACATGTTCAGTGTTTACAGCTGGGGGGGGGGGGGGGGGGGGTAATATTTTGACACTGAATTTCCCACTGACAGTGTTAAAATGCAATGAGAAATCCGGAGGCCTAGGTAAAATTAATATGCAGGAACATTGCAAATCATTTTCTCCGTTTACAAATACGATTTCGGGTTAAATTAATAAATAATCATTAATATAAAAATAGTTGAAATTTCATGACTAACTATGGCCTTTTAAACATGTTTTGATTCAAGCGTCACTGATGAGTCTTTTGTAAATTTTAGTCCTAGTATCTATGATGAGTTTATTTACAACGAGCTTCGGAATAAGGATTGAAGTGACATTCGGTATCCCTTGTTCCGGAGTATTAGTATATCACTTGTTTGACATAACTATAATATCGGCACATATCCTTTCAAAGTTTTCTTGTTTGTATGTGCACAATTATATTATTAGTTAGATTTAACATGTTATCAAGTGGTAAGTGTGTAACATGTGTAATGATACTTTAATTTAAGGAGATAAAATAGATACTGTAAATAGAAATACATTGGTGTTGATAGTATCTATTTGAATTATTCTGGACTTTTTACAAACGGAGTGATGACGAACTTAAGATGATGTTACCATGCAGCCACTTATTAATTGTTTTTGGCTGTATGCTGACTTTGTATGCCTTATATATTCCCTTCTGTATTTCTGTACCACTGACGTTTAGCTCATATCATATTCAGATAAATTCGTCACTTTAACATGTTTTAAAATAAGCAGTTCACAGATAGACCCGATTTTCAATATAATCTGTAGTATTTGCAATGATATTGATAAATGAGTGCAATGTTTAATTTGTTCATTTGTTGTCATATTATAAATATTTAATACTTTACTTAATGCAAGTATGCAAACGTTTGCTGGAATTTGATGAACATAATCTGATATTGTTTTGACCTATTTAAGTCCTCGTTATAGAGAATTGTTAATATAATTTTATGTCATATACACAACTCATTGTAAATGCAGTATAATATGCCATATTTCCGAATGTTTTATCTGATTACGAAAGGCTAGTCTTACGTCTATGATAAAATCTAGGTTACAAAAAATGTTATCATATATTCATGTTGACCTTCGGTAAAAATTATTGTTAATATCACCCTATGATTTACATTTCTGGTTATACTAGTATGCATGTGTATATATATTAGCACAGAGGCTGCAGAGTTGCTTAATTGTTTCTTTTATTTCAATTTGATAATCGTTAATGTCGACCATAGTCCACCTCCTAATTGATAAACACCAGGAAAGTATACCCACACACTATCATTTGGATGTAACTGTAGTGCAAGAACAATAGTACCGGAATATGCACTTGAAGAATGACTATTACTGTTATTAACAATCTCCGTGCACGATATCGAGTGACCATTCCGGTAAATTAAATAATGCGCACCATTGGTATAGGAGTAAATTGACACAGAAATCATGTAAATTCCCTCCTTCTCACAAATAAATTTCCCGGTACTTTTATAAGCTGAAAGGTTATTGATACCAATACTGAATGCAACGTTGTCAAACTTAATTTTACCAGACTTGGTTGTTGAAGATGAAGGATGTGCAGTCATTGAAACTGAAATAAAATGTTTGAAACAATGAGAATTAAAAAAGAATTTTAGTTTAGAAATATAATCTTATAATCATACATTGTACCTTAAACCTGTAAAAATTGTTTTTCATATTTAATTTCTTATTCTTCTTTTGTTGATTTATCATATTTTATTGAAATCTGTACATTTGTTAGTTAGAAAACATCAAGTACCGGTACATTATTCCGACCTCGTAAACATTTGTAAATTACACATGTATACAGCTGTTAGAATATTTTTGTAATGTACATACAATTTTACATACTTAAAATAAAGTATATATCATATCAGTAAATAAGAAAAGAACCTTACCACCAAGATTATCAAAAATATGGTATTCTTGTTATAAACTTCGCATGTGACTCATAAAAACACATTGCGTCAACTTCGATTTTGTGGGACATTTAATTTTAATCGACGTGAATTGTGTTAAATTTACAGAGAAATCAGTATGGGTTAAATACAGAGAATATACGCTAGCTCTAAATAACTATGAGTTTAATATCAAATAAAGGGCTTGATTTGAAGTTATGATTTTACTTTACAATATGCATCACATACATACCTTGATCATTGCAGGTAGCTATCTGCCGCTGTAATTGGATTAATGTTTGATGGTCACGTAAAGATGCATCATCTATTTTCGACTCGATACCGACAAAGATCGAACTTTGATTCTTCTGAAGTATTTTCAACGACATATCTAAATCCGTGATTGATGTATTGTAAATCGTCTGTAAAGATTTAATTTGCGTGCCTAAGTCCATCTGTAAAGTCTTCAATTGGGTGCTTAAATTAGTCATTGATCTAGTATTGATAGTACCTTGTTTCTGTACCTTATCATACAAAGCAAGAAAGTCCTGGTTACGCGCCTGATCCTTCATATTTAAAGAACTTGTTTGAGCAGAAATTGACCCTACTTGTTGTTGTAATGTTTTGATTTCTTGTAGTGGTTGAATACTTTTTAGATGTCCAAGAGCTTCAACGTTCTGGTCCGTTAAGAGGGATTTATTTTTCAATAGCTCCAACTCCTTATGCTGATTAATAGTCTCGTTCCGTAACGAGAAGAGTTCATTTTCCATCTCATTTTTCTTTATCTGCAACACGTTATTTTCCTTGGTGAGTGTGTTATAATTCTGTTCAAGATTAAGATATTTTTGTTCTAACTGTGTAAACCTTTGTTCCAAATTGACAGCCACCGGAATGGTTTCATTTTGTCTTTCAATTTCTGCTAACTTCTTATCTAGGAGATCAAATTTCTGTTGCAGTTGTGTAGTAAGTAAATTAAGAGAGTTATCCATGTCATGGCGGAGTAATGTGGATTTTTGCTCCTGAAGTTTTATTTCTTCGTAAAACTTAGATAATGAAAGATACTGATTGGAAGTCGTTTGCCCTTGAGGTGTATCCAAGAGAAAGCTGTTAACAGCACCCAACAAAATAAAAACCAACACCAACATTTCCAGTTAATAAAACACCGATACGGTTTGTATGATTTATGAACCTTATAAAAATGATTTCTACACACTAATGAAATAGGTTATAATACAAATTCATGTATTTGGTTTTCATGTTACATTTGTTATTCTCGTGGTGTTTTGTCTGATGATTGGTCTGTTTCTGTGTGTGTTGCGTTTCGATGTTGTGTCGTTGTTCTCCTCTTATATTTAATGCGTTTCGCTCGGTTTTGGTTTGTTACCCCGATTTTGTTTTTTGTCCATGGATTTATGAGTTTTGAACAGCGGTATACTACTGTTGCCTTTATTTATACTCTTTTTATCAATAATTTTCATAGTTAAATGTGTAGATTACCTTTATCAGTATGTACGCAAATACACTTGAATGGGTTAAATATGGGCTAATTTATTATACCACGCCAATGACGTCAATTTCTAGTACATAACTGGAATAAAAATCCTTGACATAACCAACGAATCATTGCTTTGCGTTATATATGAATCAACAATTGAATATCTATTAACAACACTGAGAATATATTTGGTAGTTCAAAGCAAGAAGTCAATGGTATACATTGTCAGGGTTCATATCATAAATGGATTATAACATATTATTATGAGAACGCGTAAACAATTTATTGATCAATATTTTTACATTATGTCCAGACACTTGTTAATTGTTAATAGTTAGTACTCTTGATATTATTGTTTATGTTTAGCTTTTGGTTGTAATCTCTGATTCGATCCACCATTTTCCACACAATAAAACGCCTGTACCAAGTTAGGAATATGACAGTTGATGTTCTTTCGTGTGATGTGTTTTATCTTTTGATTTTGCCATTTGATTATGGACTTTCCATTTTTAATTTTCCTCGGTTTTTTTTTGTGATTTTACTTTTTTGATGCATACCTCATATTTCCTTTTTTATATAGAGGGACTGTTTTCTCGATTAGTAGACATCGAATATATAGAATCTTATCTGACATGCTAACTTTGAAATATAAATCATATACCAATTATAATAGATGAGTTCAAGAATGAGTTCAATATTAGTCTTGTTATATTTATTCTTTATATAGAAACTATTTAAAGCTTAACGTGATGCATGCATGTAAATAAACACGTCCACTTGTATGTTTGTCCATCTGATGAGTTAAACCTTTTTCAATTGATTTTTATAGTTCGTTCTTATGTTGTACTGTTATACCACTGTCCCAGGTTAGGGGGGGGGGGGGATCCCGCTAACATGTTTAACCCCGCCACATTATTTATGTATATGCCTGTCCCAAGTCAGGAGCCTGTAATTCAGTGGTTGTCGTTTGTTTCTGTGTTACATATTTTATTTTAGTTCATTTTTTTTACATAAGTAAGGCCGTTAGTTTTCTCGTTTGAATTGTTTTACATTGTCTTATCGGGGCCTTTTATAGCTGACTATGCGGTATGGGGTTTGTTCATTGTTGAAGGCCGTACGGTAACCTATTTTATTGGGTTTTTTTTGTTTGTTTTTTTACATAAATAAGACCGTTATTTTTCTCGTTTGAATTGCTTTTTTATAGCTGACTATGCGGTATGGGCTTTGCTCATTGTTGAAGGCCGTACGATGACCTATTATATTGTTTTTTTGTTTTTTTTTTACATAAATAAGACCGTTATTTTTCTCGTTTGAATTGCTTTTTTATAGCTGTCTATGCGGTATGGGCTTTGCTCATTGTTGAAGGCCGTACGGTGACCTATAGTTGTTAATGTCTGTGTCATTTTGGTCTTTTGTGGATAGTTGTCTCATTGGCAATCATACCACATCTTCTTTCTTTATATATGTTGGAATTTTATTTTATTTTAAGCTTAAACAAAAAATGATGTCCCTTTTGTATTGGTGGTTTTAAAGAATGGGTAAAAAAAAACAAATAATGGGTGTTGAAAGATCTTACTTTATTCTAAAAGGTTAACTATTCAACACTGTAATAAGATCATTGAATATTGTTTTTATTCGTATAAATATTGATTTTGTTATCAGTAAATTAAAAGCTAACTAAATATTAATAGTATGTTATATGCATATACATATTCATGGATCTACAATCTGTCGATACCTGTAACTTGACGTTGCACAAGGTCATGTTTTTCTCTGGCTGTTTATGACACTAAATCCATTGGATGTTGGAAGTGTACGGATTGATAGTTAAGTCTTTGATGCATGATTTTTGTATTAGTTGTTAATGGCTTTGAACTAGCTGTCAGATAACTGCGAGTACTCTCAGATCTGTTCATTGTGTCTTTTTGTGTCGGGATGTATAAGTACCGGGCCACGTTCACTTGTATGCTTGTCCATCTGATGAGTTAAGCCTTTTTCAACAGATTATTATAGTTCGTTTTTATATGTTGTACTGTAATACCACTGTCCCAGCTTAGGGGGGGGGGTTGGGATCCCGCTAACATGTTTAACCCCGCCACATTATTTATGTATGTGCCTGTCCCAAGTCAGGAGCCTGTAATTCAGTGGTTGTCGTTTGTTTATGTGATTAGTTTGATTTTTTTTTAATTTTTGTTCATTGTCTCATTGGCAATCATACCACAACTTCTTTTTTATATTACCCCTTGATTATTCAGAAGAAGATAACAAAAAAAACACCAATTTTGTTTTGGTAAAAATTGTATTGATACTTTGATATTATTTGTTTAATTTATTCACGTATTTTAAAACTGTGGACGATAAAGAACTTGCTATTTTCAAATTCACTTGTTAATTGTTTTGTAAACATTTTGGGTTGTAGTTTCACTGATTTATACCAAACATCTCCTTGTACTTATATAAAACGACCCTTTTCCACTGAGTAAATCATGGACAGACCTGATTTTCAGATATATCTGCTGCAATGTATGTGAACTTTGATACATATTTGATAACATACTGATAACCGAGTTAGATATTTGACGTGTTCTATTTATTTATAAATATTGTAATACACGTATGCAGCGATTTTTGTGATTTAACGAATAAAATATTTGATAAAATTATTTAGTTTTAACTGTCGAGATTACACTAAATGAATGTTGGAAGTTCACTTAAATGACCACAGTTGATAAACGATAAACTGCATTTATGTGTTATTCTACTTTAAGTTCACTATTGATTTAAATATGTTTGAAAACTTCGAAATGTGTCGTGTAGACTTTTGATTTATACAAATTCCTTACCACATACGTACGTAGTCTCGCATTTTATAGTATATAGCATTTATAGAGGCAAAATTACACCTTTACCAAGTCAGGAATATGACAGTTGTTATCCTTTCGTTTGATGTGTTAAAGCTTTAGATTTTGCCATTTGATGAGGGACTTTTCGTTTTGAATTTTCGTCAGTTCAGTTGTTTTATGATTTTACTTTATTTCAACGTTTAATTTAGTTGCACATGTGTTCTGTGTATATCATCGTTGAGTTTTCATCTCATCGTAAAAATTTGCCAAAATACTGATCAAGTGTCACTTGTCCTAAACGCCTAGATGATTTAGAAGAAATTCATCAAAATTTGACGAACAAAATTTAAAACATATCTTTTGATGATAGATCACTGATTTTGATTTAGAAACATCTTTCGTCTGAAGGTGTGGGTCAGATCATATTTTTGAACAAAATGGAAAAAAAAAAGAAATAGGTGAACCCTATGCAAATGATTCATGTGATAAGAGAAATCTCTAACAATGTTTTTTTTTTGGTGGATTAACACTTTCATGAATAAATAACTCACGGGCCGTAAACTTGTTAGTATTTCTTATATAATTACAACTTCTCTTTGTTTGTTTATCAAGACTTCTTTGTAAACGTGATTGGTATGAGATTTACATGATTGTAAGACATGTTTAATTTTTAATTAGAAATCGTTCCAAATAAGTAATTTGAAGTCAACATTTTGTTGACAAATTAAGAAACAAGTCATTATAGAAAAAATACTTACTTTAAATACTCTACAGGAACAGCTGATACAAATTGTCTATGAAGTTTGACTTTATATAGTTTTCCCCTTTGAATGGTTTTACATTATAGTGGGAGATATTGTGGAGATAATTGTGCAAATCGTGATACAAGCATGACATTTGGTTTAGAGGATGACTAAACGATAATTAAAAAAATTCAGCTGCTGGCCATCAAAAATTTCCATTTTTTCAAGATGGCCACCGCTCATTTTAAAAATGGCGTCATATCCAATTCGCTACATTTCGTAACTCCTTTTAAAGCTCCTTTTCCAAAGTCAATTATGATAAAACGGAAATAACAGTTCCTAAAGTACGATAAAACAATACGTAAATGACGAAAAAGTGACTTCCGGTTCAAAAATGGCGGCATTTACGTTGAAAATGGCTACATTTCGTAAATCCTTTAAAAGCTGTGTTTTAGGTATAATCCAAAGTAAGAATTGATAAAACGAAAATAACAGTTCCTAAAGTACGATGAAACAATACATAAAACACGAAAAAATTACTTCCGGTTTCAAAATGGTGGCAAAAACGTTGAAAATGGCTACATTTCGTAAGTCCCTTGAGAGCTGTGCTGTAGGTATAATCCAATGTGAGTTTTGATAAAACGTAGATTACTGTTCCTAAAGTACGATGACACAATATATACACGACGAAAAAGTAACTTCCGGTTCCAAAATGCGACAAAAACGTTTAAAATTTCATTATTTTTTTCATTTTCTTTTTATTTAAAAGAGATAACACTTAATTTGTGAAGTTCAAATACCTAGTTTGGTTAGAAAAGGCAGTTTGCATTCCGTATAATTACCTGACAGTTGCCAACACACAAACGCGTACAAGGTAGGCCAGAACGGAATCGTTTACAGTTATCAACAACGCCGGATTTTTTGCATCCGCTTTTCAAAAGTTTCTGATACGAGGGTGCAAATGCAGCCAAAGAAGTCCATTTTGGTTTCCAACTGTCAGTGTTTGTTTTTCTTTCATCCAAACCCAGTGTTCATGACTTGGTATGTGTACCTGTCGAATGCACACATCCAGTTGAGACCACTTTGATATGCACCCTTTCGATGTGCTCCGGAAGAGAACATCTTGTAAGGGGAATAGCATCATAAGGGTGCTGCTTCCTGACAAATGATTCAAATCGTGTCTTGTTAACAGAAAATGTTGATGTTGCCGTACACGATGCAAGCAAATGCTTCTATGATGTCCATGTCTTCATACATAACTAATTTAAAAGCGAGCAACAACATCCTTTACATCTGGAAATAATTCCAATGTCTGCCAAGCTGATCTATTCACTATGCCACCAAACGCTGACACTGTATCACATTCACAGAATGCAAAGAAGCATATAATAGCAGCTGCACGAGGACAAAGCACATTTGATATGTCATATACATGAAGCCATCAAAAGTCTTTATTCCCTCAAAAACCTATCCACACTTTGTCCATACCTAATACTGCAAGAGCTGCAATCCTAATACTACTTCATCTGTACCAGTACTACTTATAATTACTTTTATCAACCATTTTCAGCAGCAAGCTTATCACGGACAAACATACGTGTATCTGCTTGTTCTTGTTTATAAAGGGATAGCTGGGAAGTATCTGTATTGAAATTGCAAAACATATTTTACCTCAGAAACATTTTTATAAGTCTCTAAAAAAGCAATTCTGTCGGCATCAAACTTGAATCATTCCGTTTTGTTGTCATCTTCACAAGTAAAACGACTCCAAATCTTTGGCGCTCTATCAGAACCAACAACTTTCCGTCTAGCACCAGCACCTTGCCTTTTCTCGGTCCAGCCTTTAAATTATTCATTTAGTTAACATCAAATACAATGTCTACTCTTCAATACCTGACGCTGCAAGATTTTATGTTGGGCAGTATGACATCGATTGCATAACCATCAAACAGTTTTGCACGTGGTGGCTTGGAATTGACCATTGCTGCCCCCCCAGACAAAGACAGAGAAGTAATTTTGCTTTCATGGATAGAGAAATCTTCTAAGTCAAACTGTCAACTTAGACAGGAAATGAAAAATCTAGAAAAGAGATCTGATTCACTTTTCATGTTTTTCAGGTTTTTTTTACATTCTTTTTTATCTTGTTATAAAAAGCAGATTTTCCTTCGTTTTGCATTTACTTTAAAAGATCTTCGAATTGTTCGGACCCAATATCTTGGAGTTAATATACATATCTCACCTGCCTCTGAGTCAACAATTTCCTTAAACAAATCAATTTTGTACAAATCTTGCGACTGTTCTAGAAAAAAGTAAAATCAGAAGATGGATTCCCAAACTCGGTCATCACTTTAGAAAGCCTTTGACTCTTTTCAAAAAAATCCTTTTGTATTTTCGTAGAGTCTTCATGATGTCGTCCATCTGTTTCAAAATGACTAAAACCACTATTTCGTTCAAATTCATCTACCAGTCTACTGAAATCTATCCATCTATCGTCTCAAGGGGATCTTCAGTGGCACCAGCATCGCCCTTCACAATTGCATTATTCTGTGTTTGTGCCTGGTCAATTGTGATATAAGAAAAACAGTTGCTGGTCTTACGTAAAGTGAAATTACCATTGGCACCTTGTTGGTGATGCTCGTGAAGGTAAGCCATATCTCGGAGATGGACCCGTAACCGTCGAACATAATTTTCATGATCTGGACCAGAAAAATACGGTATCATGCTTGATATGGACTGTTTGTGAGGTACGATATCTGACTCATAAAATAGGCGTACCGCCGAAAGAACAAACGTTCTTAATTCAAAATTGAACGACAGATATTAAACTGTGGTCGAGATGACTCTTTTTCCTTACACCAGTCTATCAAATAATCAAACGACACAGAGTCATGCGATATATTTTCTGCGTTTAGACATTAATGGTTCAAGCAAAACACACGCAGTTATCTGATTCGCATGTCTAGACGTAGGTTCATTTGAATATATATGAAAATAATTATGACGTTCTAGGTGTTGCAATGTCGGCTTCAGTGAGGGCACAAGTCCATCCACCTTCAGGCAATATTTCCCCATGAATTTTAAAACAAGCAATTTTAATGTACTTTCCACCAAACATAACGATAAACTTATCTTCTCCGTACAAATCTGGCCATTCATACTGAACTTACTTACCCAATACCAAAAGTGGTTGATCTGCAGCTATAATTGATGTTTGGCCGGGATTTTGAAAGTTTAACCACTTTTTTCACCTTTCCATCGTATGATTGATGGATTCAACTGAATGGACGTGTTTTCAAACAGTGGCATCATAGAAGTTACTGAATAGAAGGGTATAATTTTTTAGAGGAATGAAATGACGACCAAGATATGTTTACGAAATTCAAATCCTCCTCTGTTGAATGAACTATAATTTACATCAGTGTGCCCTGTTAGCTGGTGCAAATCGCTCTGTATGTCTATAAATAGTTTGCGCATGCGCAAAATTTATAACTGCATTTGTTTCATAACCTGAAATAATTTTATCAAACCAATTCATAATATCATTAAAAATCCAAAAGCACCAAGTAAATAGTAAATATTTCAAATGTATATGTGTGAGTTTTGTTACATTTTCGCGCATGCGCAAACGATGAAGAGTCAAATGTTATTTCTATTAAAAACGTCGAATGCAAGGAATGTCGCCACCAAACCATATATTATTTTTCACTAAAAGAAGGTCAAGGAACAAGTTTTGTAGAAAAATAAGTATTTTTGAACTCTAAAAAAAAGCCATTTTTGAAAAAGGCCGTGGCCATCTTGAAAACATGATTTTTTTTCATGGCCAGCAGTTTTTTCTTAAAAAGTATATAATAATGATGCTTCGTGCTAATTTTTATGCTTGTATCATCATTTGCACAATTCCCTCGATTTTGCTTGCTAATATCTTCCACTGTTAGTTGTGTTTTGTGCCCTTTATAGCTTGCTGTTCAGTGTGAACAAAACCTCCGTGTTGAAGACCTCACTTTATAACTATTTTGATTCGTCATTTTAGCGTCACTGGTGAGGCTTATGAAGACGAAACGCGCGTCTGACTTGTAACCTTATAAGCCTTGTATCTTTGATAACTATTTACACCACTGCGTCGATGCCACTGCTGATGGACGTTTCGTCCCCGACGGTATCACCAGCCTAGTAGTCAGCACTTTAGTGTTGAATATATGGTCTTTTTTTCGTAAATTCCTGGTTTACAAAACTTTGAAGTTTTTGAAAAATTAAGGATTTTCATATCCCAGGCATAGATTACCTTTGACAGCGTTTTGGAATTCGAGTCCATGATGCCTTTCAACCATGTATTATTTTGGCTTTATATAAACATTTTCATCTGAGCGTCAGTGATGAGTCTTGTGTAGACGAAACTAGCGTCTGGGGTATTGAATTATAAACCTGGTACCTTTGATAACTATTGACCTTTAATGGTTTACTTTTTAATATTGTGATTTGGATGGAGAGTAGTCTCATTGGGATTCATGCCACACCTTCTTATATATTTTTATTTGCATGTTTCTGATTTGGTTCGTGAAAACACGGTGGTGCTTTATCCATGGTTCTATTGACAAAAAAAGGAATAGCGATACACTTTACCAAGCATCAAGGTATATTTTGTAGTCATACAGTTTGAGTTCTGCAGCAAAACATATGTCTTTCGTTTAGATGTCAAGCGATTTTATCATATTATAATTAAGTTTCTAAAAGGTAATAACCAAAATACGACATCCAAACAAAAATCAACACTTTTCACTGACGTTAAAGATTTAACCGATTACTCTAGTACTCACGAGTATCATGACCGAGTACCTGAGTATTAAATTTACGATCTTTTGTCATCCCCAATTTACATCAAACGATCATTCACCAATAAGATGATCACGGACAAACTGATTACTTTATAGGTTATAATACTGGTTCTCTGTAACTATTTTAACTTTGATATAAGGTGTGTGGCACACATGGTCATGGATTTTCTTCAAACTTCACACACTTACTAAACTTGATGAAAAAAACAAAAATTAGAAAAATTTTGGTTGCTTTGCATTACGGTTGCCATAGCAACCAATGACAAATTTAACACCTATTGAAAATCCATATTTTGACCTGAAAAAGGCTATTTTCAATGTAATATTTCATATAAAAAAAAAAATAAGAAATAGATAAATCTTCATGATTTTATTAAATATATGCATATTGATATTTTAATTAAACAACTTATATGTTGATAACAATTTAAAATCATAGACATATATCCCCCTCTTCAGGTGGGTCACACAAGGTAAAAAAACACTCTTTTGAGGACATTTTTCAATGGTCACCATATTTTTTTGCGGTCACCTGTATTAACGTACATAATAAATTTAGAAAAACCATCATCCCATCTAACAAATGAGGCAAAAAAGTTATTGGTAAGTTTGTCCTATAATATTGTAACCATGGAAACAAAATCCTTAATTTTCAATTTTTTCAATTTTTTTTTAAATTTGCAAAAATTTCAAAAAAGTTATTTTTAACTCCAATATTGCATTTTAAAGATTAAAAGAGATATTTTGTTGAATCTAATATAATAACAAACATTTTAGCTGTATTCGTAAATACTGGAAATAAACTTTAAACAGTTGCTATGGAAACCTGTTTACCATGATACATTGATTTGATAAAAAAAATGTTAAAGTTTAAGTTTGTTCTTTTATTGTGATTTACAGAAGAAAAACAAAAACAACTTGCATATAATTAAGTTATACTGAGTTTAAACATGTATATATATAAATTATTGTCTTCTTACTCATACAGTTTTTTCTAATAAATCTGTTGCCAACGAATAGTCTATTTGCTGAAATAAGTTTAATTTTGACGAAAACATATTTTTTATACAATAAAATACAAATACAAAAGACCATTCTGCTTGCATTATGCAGGTTGTTGTGATTTCAGAAATACCAACAATATTCAAGTTGCATAAATCTTTGAAACACTGCAGTCACAACAACAACAAAATGATACTAAAAAACTGTATAACCCTCAATTTTTGTGATTTTTGACACCATGAAGATCGACTAGTGCGTTATGGCTAGTGACAAATGTGTAAAACAGGCTCATTTTGACTAAATCACTGTTATTACAATTAAATCACACAATGCAGATATATTTTGCTCAGAAATATCAAAATACAAATAGATACCATTCAAAAATGAGTCACATATATATATACAGGTCGAAAATGTAAAGTTAATGAAAAAGTATTATTTTTTTTGTAGTTTGACAACCTCTTCCTGGTTATTGAATGAACTTACTTATTTAAAAATAATAATACCCACATAGAATCCAATTAACATTACATTACCTTGAAAGTTCTGATTATAAGTAATATTATTCACAAAATGAAATGCAGTTTCTAAAAGCTTAACTCAGTGCTTGGTAGGTATATTATTTTGTCACTGTAACATGTGTAAGTTAACCATAAAGACTGTTTCCTGGCTGACCTGAAATTCACTATCAGTATCATCCAAAGCAGATGATGTAACCTACAAAATAATATTTAAATAATTATGGGCTTCTACATGAATTTCTTAATACTTTTAATATCTACTTTATAACATAGGAATAGCTAGAAACATGTAATAATAGTAATAATAATTTTCTTTATTTCCACAATAACATATATTTATCTGTGAATGGTTTTGTTTTGTTTTTTTTTGCATGAAAGCTCAATTTTAGCTTTAGTACACAGTAAAAATGTTGCTCATTGTTGAAGGCCTTGTAGTGAACATTTGAAATACTGAAAGGCTTTGCTACTTCAGAAATAGATAAGTTAACTGTATTTTGCAAAACGTCAAGGAATTTTTGGTCCTCAATGCTCTTCAACTAAGAACTTTATTGGGCCTTTTTCACTTTTTTTTCTTCATGCATCAGTGATGAGTCTTTTTAGAAGAAACATGTCTAGCACAAACACAAAATTTTAATCCAGGTATAGATTCTATGATGATTTTATTAGTATAACAATGCAATGTTGACTCTTTATATAGTTTAGTGTGTCATTGGTAATGACATATCACTTTTCCTTTTTTATACATCGAAGTTCACAAACTGAAATGAACATCAGTGAATTATCTTATTTGAAGATATACACCCTCCACTTGTATGTTAGGTATGTGCTCTAAGAAATTGCGTTTATATCTCTGTTTCTGATATTCTAGCTCTTTTCAATGGAACATCAGTGTCATGAGTATCTTCTGGTACGCTTCCCTCATGTGTAAATGACAACTAAAAATGTAAAACAAAGAGTTTTTCTGTTAATACAGTGTATTACAATTTTTACTCTTTTTTATGCAAAAGATGCGTCTTGCTGTACTAAAAAACCTTTGGTGGTCTTGGTCTGTTTTCTTATTTTTGGTTGGATTGTTTGTTGTCTCTAGTTTTGACACATTCACAGTTAACTAATTCTCATTTTTATCTTTTAGTTTTTTGGGGAGAAAAAAATGCATAGCCATGACGTAGTAACTACAAATGTATATAAATATACCCTGTATATAATTATATTAACCAATTAATGAACAGTTTTCAGTAAATGAATGTAAGAAAATTGCACAGTAATATTGTAACATGTGAAAATAATCTTAATATAGTTTTACAGCCCAATTTACTAAGTGTGTTAGCAAAGGAAATATCTTAAGTTGTCTTGCTTGCTAGCTGAACCATGAAGTCTTTATTAGGTTAGGTAAACGACACAATTTAAGAGTAGAATACTCCAAGAGATAACCAACGAGTTAGCTAACCTCGGACATTACCTTTGCCTACACACTCATCGAAACCAGCTGTAAGCTTTTGTCAATTGTCTCACCTTTCTTCCCTGAACAACATTTGGAATGTCCTTCAGAACTTCTAATCTACAGCTATGGCATATTCCTAATGAAAGAATATTAGTTTTGAAAACACGAGATAATTCTGGTGTGCATATAATCACCTGTGAAATATTGCTTAAATTTCTTTGTAGACATGTACGTATATTAATTTCTATTTAAGAAAACCGTTAGAAAAATAAATAAACAAATACTGACCATTAAATGTAGTTAAAATAAATAAAAGCTAGCGGGGGACCTGGTACAATGACTTTTAGTGTAGCAGAGGAATCCCGGTCTGTTTGCGCACATTCACGTTTGCATCGACTCATCTTCGCTCCCTTTCACTTTCGCACCCTACATGTTCGTGCGCAATTTTAATTGGTTTTGTGTTTAATAACTTTGTAATCAAGTTTTGGCAAGTGTATTCTTATAAGTAAATTTGTTGTCATTGTTTTGAAATAAAGTGAGACAGCATTTTTTTTTTTGTGTTGAATAAATCTTAATCATGTTTTGGATAGTGTATTATCCCCAAAAAAATTAATCCTTTCAAAATAAGTGGGATTCATGCAACGATTTTATTTTGTGTTGAATAACTCTTAATTATTTTTTGGTTAGTGTACTGCTATAAATTTGTTTAATTCACTAGTTCCACAATTTCACATAATTATATTTTACAATATCTTGACAAGAAAATGCCATAGGGGATCCAGGGGGGAGGGAAGGCCCTCCTTTCGTGGGAAAAAAGTGGTTGATTATATAGGGAATAATTGAAGCATGACTGGAGCGCCCCCCCCTTTTTTTTAGGTCAGTCTGCAGGCCCCCCTTACGAAACACTCTGGATCCGCCACTGAATAAAAATTAACTTTTGATATTATCCTTATTTTTGAAGGGTAAAAAGAAAAGATGTACAAATGATGAATGCAACTTGTAAGCTATAATAGCTATAGTCTATACTAACCTGTGCCAATATGAAGTGCAATGCCTGTAGTTATGAAAATCTGTTGTACGTTTTGCTCAGTCAACCGGCGTTCCTGTTTCCTTAAATCACTGTGCACTGCTAAGCAGGACGGAAGCATACACTTTACTGACCGCTGTCTATTATAATCACGACTTTTAAGTTCAAAGAAATGGTTTTCACAAATTACAATGTTATTAATAGAAATACAATGAGAGGATTCAAATTCGCTCTGCAAACAACCCAAAACTGAGAATAGTAGTGTCAATTTAATTCTAGGAATGTCTTTAAGACTTACAAATTTAAAGCTGCAAGGAGATTTTAAATGAAATTCAGGAAAGTATTTTGGCAGCAGACAGCTTTCTGCCATATTTTACTGAACACTTTTTTATCTCTGTTCTGAAGCGTTCTAAATATGGTAAAGGGAGGTAACTCATTTAGGAAAGAAATAATGTACAGGCATAATTTTTAGAAATTAATTTCACACATTTCTAGAAAGAATACCCATAACTTTTTTTGATCATTAGTAAAAACAAGACTGAATTTAATTTCTTTAGTGTTTTTTTTTTAATAGATGTAGCCGCATAATTTCACAAAACAACATCAAATATTGTAATTTTTTCAAAAATAACAACTTTCTCCCCTGTTTCCATGGTAACCAACCAACATATATATCGGTTGGTATCATTTTTCTGACTAGACTATTAGGGCCTACATCTCAGCCAATTTTCAGGAAGATCGGTGACTATGCGTGCCAAAAAATTTAAGTGGTTACAGAGAATGGGTATTAATGTGTGGGAACTTTGATACATATCTGATAACGATACTGATAAATAAGTTTTATATTTAACTTTGTTCTATTAATTCTTTTTGTGAACATTTTATTTCTACATAATGCGCATATGCAAGCGGTTGTTGTGATTTGACGAAATAAATTTTACAAATTTATTATTTCTTGATTTTCATCGATTGTTTTGTAATTAGTAATTACATCCCGAAAAAAATTGGAAGGCCGTTTTCAATTTATGATATACGATGAGGAAGTTCATACGTGAATGTGTAATAAGATCACTCTAGAGTTAGATATTTTGTTCATTGTTTTCAGTTTTTGAAATGGCCTCCTACTGTATTTTGATTCATACAAGCCCTTGACCACTGATATTCAGAGTCGTTTTGAGCTTTTGATTTTGCCGTTTGCATATTAGGGACTGTCCGTTTAAAATTTTCTTCGCAGTTCGGTATTCTTGATTTTTCATTTTCTATTAATATAAGAAAGGAATCACAATTTTAATGTCTAATTAACTTGCACATGTCGATCGTATATCTGAAGTCTCATATCCTCAGAGAAATTATGCTTATTGCAGTTCTTTGAAAGTATTTCTTTATTTATTTACAACTTACTAGCACTGTAAGCAATAAAGAAATTAACAATTTTGTGAAGACACTTGTATATGGTTGATGGTTGTAAGCTGACCTCTTTATACCTGTGATTATACGTGCCTCTTATGGGTTGTTGTGACTTAACCGATATTTACGCCTATTTATAATAAATGTTTTGTATATATGCCCTTTTGTTTGTCTTTTTTGAAATATTTGCTTATTTTTGTTGTGATTAAGTTTATAACACAATGTTTTGATATGTTTATTTATTATGTCTGTTTATAAACCTCTCAATTGTACGACAGTCGCATACAATTGCATCATATTGACAACGATGTGTGAACAAGACAAACATCCTTTGTTTTGGATTTACGTTTTTATTGATCCTGTTATTCGTCTGCACTCAGTAAACCTGGCCTTGTGTGTTTCAATGTCCCTTTGTTTTGTTGAGGGACATTACAGATATTCCTAATTATTATTAAAGACTTTAATAATAAAATAGATCTATTATAAAGACACTCTTTAAATAATACTACAGTTACACCCTTCCAAATTGAAAAAAAGTAATAACATACCAGCATAATACCGAGATCATTCCAGATTCAGAAAACTGACTGATCTTTTCCTGCAAAAAGTTATTAACTGCCTATTTCTTCATCTATTCAGACAGCAAAAGAAACAGAAAAGAAAAAAAAACATTTCGGATTTATTTTACACTAAATACCATTTGTTTGCTTTCAACTGATATTGGTTTCAAGTTTCTCCTAATAAAAAATATATTTTAAGCAGCATTTTTGTACGCTTTTTTGTCTTCAAAAACATGTTAAACGTTGTCCAGTTTTAAAAACATTCATTACATTCGAGCTTTTGCATTCTGATACCTCATACAAAACACATTTCACCACATGATACGAAAATAAATATTATTTTTCCGGAAAATAAATACTCTTAATCTAAATTGCTTAATTTAGTTTTCCATGCTAATATTTTATGAGATATTAGGAAGTTAACTTTTGGAACCACAATCTAGGGTTGGCAAACCTATGTGTTGACATAAGTGATCCGTGTCTTACTCCGCCTTTTCTTAAAGACGTAACTGTCTGAAATAAACATTCGTTAAGATCTTTACACCAACAGTTCTTCATACCATGGCGATTTAGATTTTTTTGACATAACCTGGTATACAATTGGCTATTGCTAAAGTTCATATGAATACCTCTAATTGTTTGAATAGTTTTTGAGCTGTAAGGTTGATGTTTCAATCGAGTAAAACTCAGAGTTTTAATCCCTATATTTCTGTTGATTTTCATTATATGCCAAATGCGCAGTGTCTTTGCGCATCAGGAAATCTCATCAAAGATCCGAAACATAGAATTGAAATCATATCACTTACCATGTTTAGTATAACAAAACTTTTTTTTTAAATTAATGGGCATATGCTTGTTTGTCCCTTTGTGCAGACAAGTGCATGCAATGCTTACCTGGAAAGGGGCACAGTTTAAGCTGCAAAGAGGGTCCCGACAGGAAATTTCATTGTCTATATTTACTGACGTGCAACCTATAACCTTTATATTATATGTTTGGTAAAAATCATAATTACTGGGTTCGTTTTTTCAAAAACAGCCTTTTGGTTAATAAGCAACATATTTCCTTTGTTTCATTTGTTTTACGCAATAAATGTTTTTGCTTGCCACTGATATAAGTCTGCAGACAGTAAAAATAGCCTTGTGTGTTTTTTGTATCCCTTGACCTTGGTTAGGGACATAAAAGACATCCTCAGTCATTATTACAGACATCGTGAATAAAATAGGGTCATTATAGGGACACTCTGTAAATACTACGACAGTAATACCAAAACAAATTAAAACAAAAATCAATAAAAGAGGACTGAAAGATACCAGAGGGACAGTCAAACTCATAAATCGAAAATAAACTGACAACGCCATGGCTAAAAATGAAAAAAACGAACAAACAATAGTACACATGACACAAAATAGAAAACAAAAGAATAAGTAACACGAACCACAACAAAAACTAGGGGTGATCTCAAGGTGCTCCGGAAGGGTAAGCAGATCCTGCTCCACATGTGGCACCCGTCGTGTTGCTAAATTATGTGATAACAATTCCGGTAGAAAGTCTAATTCGGTAGGTCACGTTTATTTAAGGAAAGGGGATTGTAGTTACGACGTAAGGAACATATCCGATATCATTTGTGAAACGGTTATTCCATAACGGTCAACCAACTCGTGATGGCGTCCGTAAAATGTAATAACATACTACCATGATACCAAGATCATTCAAATTTTTAGGGAAACTGATGGTCAAAGGATTTTTGTAATTTTCTGCTACGAAAAATGAATATTTTGTATATTTGACTCTTAGTAGTGTACGCATTCAAAAAGGGAACAGAAGTAACAGACATGCCAGTTCAAAGTATTTAAAGATACCTGATGAAACTTGTATATCATACTATCTATTTTGTTAAAAAAATGATTTCTTTCAGCTTAAAATAATAGCAGCAATTCCCTGATTCCAATTGTGAATGAATATATGTTTTAAAACCTAAACCACATTTTCTACTTAACTATGTTTTTCGCATTTGTAAAGCCTTAAATATATTGTAACATACAATCAAAGAACTTGGGCCGAGTTTAGAGATGAAGAAAGGAATAATGAGTTCAAAAATAAAAACAAACAAACAAATATAGCACCAAAATATTTAAAAAAACCCAATTTCGTTCGTAAAGCTTACGTAAAGTGATGTAATGAATTCAGGTTTATCGTACTATGGACATGATGGAAATGAACGATAACATTACAAATCCGAAGGTTTATATTGAAAATTTTAATTTCCTTAACTGCAATGCAATTGCTTGAAACTATAGTATCTTATGTTAACCACACCTGTTATTTAATGGATTGAATTGACGACGAAATCAAATACATTCCATCCTTCTCAATCACAAACTTCCCAGTAGTTTTATACGTTGGTAGGTTATTGATGCCTACGCTGAATTTGACATTATCAAACTTTATTATTCCAGATTTGATCATGGTAGTTGAAGGATGTGCGGTCATTGCCACTACAAGGAAATTTTTGGAATATGAATGTTTGAAATTTTTTTTTATTTAGAATCATATTTATACATTAAACCGGTATTATTTGTTTTTCTTTTTTAATTGAGTTTTTTTTTTTCTATAAGCGTCGCATGTGCTGCAAAAAACGTTGTTTTTTTTTTAGTCATTATCCTTTATTGTTTTAAGATTAAAGAACAAAAATGAATGCTCAGACATTGCTGACGTTTTATGAAGTCTGAGTAGCAGCCTCAAGTTCTTGTATGTAACGTTCGTGTTAAAAAAAAATGCTATTATATGCATTTCATGACTGTTTGATTTTAAATCATTATTTTAAGAAGATTTTGATTAATAAAAATATATAAATACCTAGTTCGTTGCTGGGCCCAGTTGTTCAAAAGTGTCGTTAAGCTAACGACTAGTTAAGCCTAACAACTCGTTAAATTTTAACATTGTTGTTAGTTAATTTCTGTGTTAAATTATGTTGTTCAAACATATTTAACGACTGCATTAACTAACAAGTTGTTCAAAATTTAACAACTGATTAATTTAACATTTTCCCATAATTCCCCAAATTTCCTCCACTTCCTGTTTAACAATGGCTGAACAACAAACCCCCAACAAAAAACTACCAAGAATCAGAGGGACTAACTTCACAAGTATGGAAGTAAATTTGATCAGTAAGAGAGTGGTGGAGGAGCTAGGGTTATTGAGAGGAAAATTTGGCCCTGACATAACTGCAGATGCAAAAAACAAGATGTGGGCCAAGATAACAGACGAGGTGAATGCTCTAAGGGTCAGTTACAGGAAACTTTCAACTGTTAAAACCAAATTCAGGAATCTAACCCGAGATGACAAGAAAAAGTTTACATACGAGAGAAAGGAGAGAAATAAAACAGGAGGAGGACCAGCACCAAAACCCATAAGTATGGCAGAGGAAAACATCATCAATGCCATGAAAGATACATCCTCCTTCAAGGGAATAGACGGTGGCATGGATACCTCTGTAGGTTGGTATTTGAGAAATAGTAATATTACGGAATTTTCATTCCTTTGTTTCGCCTAAATTTGTCTGTTTTTATTGTTTTCTTTATTAAAGTTACAAAGAAAACCCCAAAACTAAAGCAGTCGTCTGCTATGACAGAAGAATATCCCTTTTAAAGAAATTCCCTGCAGACGTCGCCAATGTTCTAAAAATAGATTCATGTGTTTTGCGATTACTTAGTATGACATTCGTGTTACCTTTTATTTATATAATTCCTTTATGTCATATTGTTGAAAGAACCACCATCTACAAATCAAATTGTGGTTCAAGATGGATAATATGGTATTTAAATGCTGAAGTTTGCTAGCCATGGCTTTATTATGTCAACATTTGCCCCATTGAAAAAAAAATTATATAAAAAATAAAGTGCGGTGAAAATTCCATACAAAATTTATTTACTTCCAGATATAATAATTATAAAATTAATATTAATTTGTTAATACCATCTTCAAGGCACTTGCAATGATTAATTTTCCACGGATATTTGACATGTCTATAGTCCTTTTCAAAATAGCATGCAGTATAAAAACATAATTGAGTTATCTTTCTTTGTGCCTTATCATCTTAAAAGTTATGATTTTTATTCAGGGATTTCTCACCAAGACACCTGTAACAGCAGACACTCACAAGGTGTGTATATATATTACATAACTTATACATATGACTTTAAATTACTTAACAAATTGTGTTTCATAGATATTAAGTAGATTTGGTCTAAATGCCTATGAGACCTTATTAGTATGCATGAAATTCAAGTTTCTCAAATTTAAGAAGTGCAATCAATTTGTCAACTGATTTAATATATTAAGCCTTGAAATAGTAACTGATAAACAGTTTCATATGCATGGTTTTTATAATTGTACAGCAAACATGCCAAATTATGTCTGATCAGTTCATAATGAAGGTTTATAGAAAGCAAGGATTGTTTAGCAAATTTCAGTCACTATGTTATTTTACAAGTATTCCAGATCTGTAAACTGTACTGTCAAATAAATGTTTTATATATTGATATGCAAATTTGGGAAGAGAGAAACAATTGTAATAATTGTATAATTTCTTCTTTTTTGAAGAGTATAAACTATCAATTCACTTCTTCAAATAAAATAAGTCTTTTTACATTTCAGACAGCATAACATCTGACCAAATGTTCACAGCTGTACCCATCTCGCCAGTTCCAGCTCTGAATGCTTTTCCAACATGCCAGACTGTTGATGGTATTTATTACTTAGATAATTTCATTAATGGTATAGTACTTTTTTATTCTGCATTTTATATAAAGTTGCAATGATAAAGCATAAATTTTGATAGTAATAAGTTGACAAAAATATATTATGTTGTGTCAAAAAATCTTAATAAGAAAAAATCAGTCTTTTATTTTTATGTAACAGCATGTTTTAAGATAATCAATCTGATTTTGATATATTTATAATTATTGTTCTATTTGTCAAACTTATTGATAGAATTATAACTTATATATATTCAGTAATTCATTTTTACAATACCCTTCCCCAATCTATGTTGTTCAATTTATTTGTTTGTCCATTTATTTTGAATCTTGTACAATAGTATTTTTGAAGAGGCTTATTGCCATTTTTGAAAAAAATGGCTTTGTGAAGGAAGTGTTAGAAATGGGCATGTAAATAGTATTTGAATGAACCAAACATAAGGCTCCATACAGGGATCTATCTATATATACCTCTGTGTATTATAAACAGCACATTAAAATGCAAATATGAATTAACTTTTAACTAGATACATACTAAACACATATGGTAGTATACACTGAATTGAGCAAAATCTTTCTGTAAAACAATTGTCAACTTTAAGATTTACCGTCTTCAGTGGAGAGTATCTGGATAAGGGGACTTGAGCAGGCTCACCAGAGAAATGAGGAGTTAGCACTTTCTAGTGCTACTGTTCATGCCAGCCTACCTGTACCTGTATGCTGTACCTGTACCTGCACAAAAACAGACTTGCACTCAGCAACCACCAAAACCCAGGTATGTGTTTCATATGTTAAAATACAGCACTGTCTATGATGTAATTACATACGTTGTTTAGCGAGTCTGATGAGAATAACTTTTTCCTACAGATTCCAAGTTTGTTTTAAGATAAAAAAAAAAATTGTAGGGATTCACTGAAGCATGACTGGATTGGGCATCCCTTAGGTCAGACACTCAGCCCCTCCCCCCACTTCCCCATCCCCTGAAGTTCTGGATCCGCTACTGATGACCATGATTAGAATGGAACAATTGAGTTCTTACAAGCACATTTACTATTTTCAGATTTTGTTAGTCCCTGTCCAAATTAAGGAGACTGTAAAAAAAAGTATATAACTTGGGCTGTTGTTTGTTTAATTTTTGTTTTTAGCTTGTGTCATTATTCATTTTTTTTAATTGTTCCACATTTGTCTTGTCATGTCAGTTATTTTATAAGAGCTAAACAGTATTGGGTTTTCCTCATTGTTAAAGGCTGGGAATAGTGATATTATTATAATAAAATCTGTATCATTTTGGCTCTTTGAATAATTGTCTCATTGGCAATGATATAATATTAACACGTCTACTAAATATTAAGTTACATTTTAAAATAAAAATACCAAATAGTAAAATTTCTATATTTCAGTGAAAGTATGCAGAAGAAGAAAGAAAAGAAGACTGCAGATGATGTGTATGAGCTGCAGTGTCTTGTTTTAGAAAGTGACCTGAAAAGAAATGAAATGCAGATGGAACTTTTCCAAAGACAAATGCAATTTTACAACATCATGATCCAGAAGAAAGCTATTGACAGTAAAAACATGATTTTAGATGCTCTTCTAAATACAGAAGCTTAATCAAAATTAATTTTTATTTATTTATTTTTCTGTGTTGATGATTCTTGTTCTCTTATTCCATTGTTATTGATGAAAAAAGTATTAAAAGATATTGTCATGATTTATTTCTGATTTTCAATGATTAAAACATGTTGTGGAAATATGATCTCTAACAGCTCTTCCATCTTGATGACCATTGAAATGTTCCCCAAGATCACCATCATTGCCTACAATTACTCCATCATCTTCAACCTCTAGTTCATTCAACACAATGCATATATTGTGGAGAATAGCACAAGCAATTATTATTTTGCATGCCTTGCCGGGTTTCATTCTTATCTGAAATTTAAAAAAGAATCTTAACTTAATTTGTTACACTTAATAATTGTCTTCTTATCAGCATTTTGCTAAAGTAGTATTTTATAATATTTCAAAAGTTGGCATTGCATGTATGTATTTATATACAATGTAAAAATATAAAGCTGTGAGATCACAGGTATGAGTGCCAATGAGACCATTTTCTGTTGTTAAAGTAATGAAATATAAAAGTTTACAGTATGATATTCAACATTGGAGCCTATAGTAAGCTATAAATAATACTACATAAAATGTATCTATAGTGGTTTACCATGTATTACATTTTGGTAAGCATTTCGAAAGATGTTGTACTTATATATTAATTGATTCAAATTAAGGTTGTCCAAGTGTTGTGTTAGTAGCACTTACAATTCATCTCTTGAGTGTGGTAAGATTTTTATACATCAATTGCTGGATTATTTAGGTTTCCAACTGTATACTTAATACATTTTTTCCCCTTTTATCAAACTTCCATTTGTGATATGGAACCTTGTGGTACAATTTCAGAGAGAACCATACAATAATAAACAAGTAATTGTCTGGAAAACTAGAAAAATGTTTGTTTCGGCCTCTATTTGGCCCCTAAGTCATAAACAGTTTGGACCAAAACACCCCAAAATAAACCCTATGTACCTGACTTTTGGGGTATTAAACTTTTTGGTAAAACATATGAATGCAAATATAAAAAAGAAGATATGGTATAATTGCCAATGAGACAACTCTCCACAAGAGACCAAAATGACACAGAAATTAACAACTATAGGTCACAGTACGGCTTTTTTTTTTTATCACTGATCATTATATAAAAAGTTATTCTACTATACTTTACCTCTGAGTGTAATATATGGAACCGTCTCTTCAGCCTCCCAAATGTTCTCTCTATCACACTTCTGGTTGAACAGTGGCATTTGTTGTACTTTTTTTGATGATCTAATACAGGATTCAGATATGGGGTCATCAGAAATGGTCGCCATGGATAACCACTATCCCCAAGCAATACACCATTTGCCCATCCACCATTTTCTTCCATGTAGGTACAGACCTATAAATAAAGGTTTATATTTCTTTTTACAACAAATATTTTGTTAAAACTACCATTTATATAATTAAATTGATATATTCAGCTTTACAGAGGAGTTACCTAAAATCATATTGAGCAAGACAATTTTTCAATATTCCTTTTTCAGTTTTTGTACATCAATATTTTTAAACATAGCCACCCCTTAAAAGTAATTTATTGCTTCTTTATATATATATAGAATTATTGATTTGAGTGCTTGAAAGGTAATATGGCTTATATAAGATGACAAACATCAGGAACATTGTATTAAAATACATACCTGTGAAGTCCTGAATATGTGGGAATCATGACTGCTACCTGGCCAGTTTGCATTTATGTTTGTGAATTTACCTGCAAAATGTAAAAGATTATATATTATCTTTAGAAGAAAGAAATGTTTTAATAGCATGAACAGATTTATTGCACAATATTAATGCATAAATTAGCTAGGCGATTAGTTTTCTAGTTTTAATTATTTTACCTTGTCATACCAGGGCCTTTTATAGTTGATAGGCTGTAGGGGTTTTGTTCATTGTTTAAGGCAGTATGGTGACCTATAATTGTTAATTTCTGTGTCATTTGGTCTCTTGCGGAGAAATGTCTCATTAGCAATCTACCACATCTTCTTTTTTATATGTATAGACTCACAAATTATGACTCAACTATATTGTTTCAAACTAGGAAACATGATATCAAAAGTTGTAATGCATGTTGCATGATGCATAAATGTGCTTATCCACATCAGAGCAACATCAAATTATAAATTGTACAGTAGCTAGGGTACCCTAGGTTAATGTTTCTTTCTTTTAGACTGAAATGGGGGAATTTAAGAAATGTATCTGAAACAGCAGTGGTGGATACAGGGTAGGGAAATCTCCTCTTTTAATATTATCAGTGTATTTGAATGGGGACGTATGGTTGGAGCTCCCCTTTCAGGCTGTATCTTATGTTGGGAACCCCCTTTTTTGGAAATGGCTGGCCCCTGAACAGAATCTTTTTCTCATTAAAGAAAACTAATATCTTCTTTTAGTATGTGACTAACCAATATTTTAAGTTATCTTTAGTAGATAAACCATAGTAAACCCTATTCATGTCCTAGATGAACTGAGTGAAAGTGAAAGTGAAAGTAAAATGTTCTTTTGTGAGAAACAGACTATAGGGGTCCCAGTCATACTGAAAAGTTGATACAGTTTATTATTTTACGAAGTTCAATGTCATATTAGATGAGTAATGTTTTACCTCTGGCATCACAAACAGCCTGCACATTTACAGAGTGTACCCCTTTCCTGTTAACAAATGATGCTTCATCTTCTGATGGAGCCTGGATACGGACGTGTGTCCCATCTATTGCCCCTAGCACATTCGGGAAACCACTTAGACGGTAAAAGTCTCCTCTTGTTTCGTCCACATTCCTTGGCCACTTGATGAACTCATCCCGTTTGTTACATAGTGATGTCAACACATCAGACACAATACGTGAGACAGTTCCCTTGTGCAAACCTGTAAACAGACCAAAAACATACAATTTTGGAGATCGTTTAAGAACAAAAATTAAAATGTGTATTTACCAGCGTTTGTTTACATATTATTCGAAAATTAACAAATTGAAATTATCATTCAAACATCAGTCAAAGATCATTATAGCAGTTGATTAACACAATTTTACTAATGTTTACTTAATTTTAAATCATATATGATAAATATATAAATGAAATCTTACCTATTATGTCTCCAACTACTTGCAAACAACTGCCTGTAGCTAGAAATCTAAGGGTTACAATGACCATCTGTGGTACAGTGAGAGCATGGTTTCTCTTTGTTTTTCTTGTTATATCATCACTGACTAGATTGGAAATGAAAGTAATTCCCTCTCTACCAAATCAATACCGTTCTCGTAACTCCTCATTTGACAAATTCAAAGAAAGGTCATCTTTCAGGCGAAAATGCCTTTCTTTTCTGTGAGCTGGAACAGGTACTTACATGAAGGCGGCCATATTTAACAATAACTTAAATATTTAATCGACCTCCTAGAAGTTGTTAAAGTTAACGACTCGTTATCATAATTTTTGTCGTTAAATTTTTTGAACAACAGTTAACGAATTTGTTAAATTTAACGACACCCTAACGACACTTTAACACTGTGTCAGCTTAACGACACTTTTGAACAACTGGGCCCTGGTGTCTATCTGTCGCTGTAATTGGATAAATGTTTGGTTGTCAAGTATAGACTCATCATGCACTTTTGACTCGATTTCGGCAAGAACTGTACTTTGATTCTTCTGGTAAATATTCAGTTCAGTACCTAAATCTGTGATTGACGTAGTGTGATTCTTCTGTAAAATCTTCATCCTGGTATCTAGATCTGTATTTGACCTGTTACTGGTAACTCCTTGTTCCTGTACTCTTTAAAATTTCAGTTTTCATTGAAATATGCATGTTCCTTCATTCAAACAAAAGTGTTTTCAACTTTATGATACCGCAACACTTACGAAACCAGGTTTTGTTACATCTATTTCAACTTTGCCCAAAAAAATCAGAATATTTTAGTGTTTTTTGTCTCTTTTCTCATAATATCTTAAAGAAATGACTCCGGATTTTTAGCGCATTTTAAGTTTGTGATTGCGCTGCTACACTAAAAATTACATTTGCAACTAGTGTACAAGTTAGAACTATTAGTTTAATACTTCAAAAACTCACTGCACAGTTATTGAAAAAAGTCGTAAATCCTCTTAAAAGAGCAGTTTTCTTTGCACTTCTTTTTGAGAATATTCCTCAAAATTCGAAGAAAAATAAATGGTTTTTACAGAAAAATTACACATCAGTAAGGGGCGACTTGTTTATTAACTAATAATGATAGAGGTTTGAAGCACATTAAATCGCATTGCTGGTTATCTGAGGATTAAATTGAGCCCTTAACCTCGTATGTACGTCAGCAAATGGCGATGGAACAAGTCTAAATGCCCCAAAAAAAATCCTGAAATTGGCTTCACCGGTAAGCTGTACCGGTGTGAAAGGGAAAGGGTTAAAACAGATGATTGAAAAATGGGAAAAAAGAATATTTCAGTTTTATTTCATCCTCAATTCCTCCTGCGCTTGCAGAAGAGACTCTGCTATAAAAAAAATATATTTAAAGCGATTATCTCGTACTCTATTTCTAACGAACATCTTCAAAAACACTTAAAACATTCTCCAGTTTCTAAAACATCCATTACATATGCGCATCTACAATCTCATTCGGAACACACCTCCCCCAATGATATTGCTGATATATATAAAAAAAGAAACGAATTGACGAACAATTTAATTTTTGTTTACTGAATCCTCCGGCTTTCACAAAAACATTGAACACTCCGGTTTGAATTTGCTTTATGTTGTTTTCCATAATAAAACTTTTTATAAACATATAAGAAAACATTTAATGAGTTCTTTTCGCATCAGGGAATTTCATTTAAGATCCGAACGTTATAGCGCAAATAGTATCACTAACGTAATAGGCATAATTATGATTGCTTGTCACTTTTTAGCGAGAAAACGCACGCAATGTCTACCTTAAAAGTGGCAAAGCTATAGCCGTCAAAGGGACTCCTATGGGAACTTGCGTTGTCTATGATTACAAAAGTGCAAGGTATAACCTTTTTTTCTTGTGTAGCATGGTTTACCTTTATTGTATCGGTATCCAAAGTTCTAGTAATAGATTTATAGCGTATGCTGCGATGTCTTTTTGCAACACATTGTGTATTATTTCCTTTATACTACAATTTTTTCCATTTCAAATGGAGATGGTGGTATACAGGTTAAAAAAATATATTAATTGAAGCAATGAATCACTTATAATTATGTGTCGCCATAATCTCATCCTTGTAAAATGATAAATTTTGTATTTAGGATAAGATGAGTACTTATTTATTTCTAATTCTTGGTACCAGACACTCTTAGTAGTGATTTCCACATGTTCTACACAAAGACAATATCAATAATTTTGTACTCAGGAAAAACAACAAATTTGTCGTGAGGAGATGATATACAATCCACAACTTCTTTGTCACTGAAAAACAGACTGTGGTCGATCATTCACACCGTTTTTTAAGGGAGTTGGCTTCTCAGGTTCAAAGTAAATAACTTTTCAAAACACTAGTATATATTGATAGGGAATAAATAAAGGAATCCAAAGAGCAAAAAAAAATATGTAGGTCACCGTGCTTGTTTTCGAGATAAAAGCCATTGAAATTTTGGCGGGAAAATATTCTCTCTTGACTTTTCATAGCTTTATCATTGACAGTTTAAAGTACTCAAAAACTGTTAAAAAGCAATTAAAATTAAAAGACTTTTACAGGTGGCTTATCATTATACATGTAAGATTTACAAAAAGAAAAATGGGGGTCACCGGGCAAATTTTTAAAAGGCATTCAAATGGATAAAACCAGAGGATTCCGAAAATCTGATAAAAAAATCCAAAACATGACAAGCCAGCTTCCTTAACTTGTGAATTCGATGTTTTTATTAGAAATTTGATAGTTTTGACCCATTTTGACAAAGTACACACTTTTCTAGTTTAGCCCTTGCGTTGATGAATTTCTCAATGGAATCCGTAATTATTTTAAATCTATTGTTCCATGTGATGTCAAGTCTTAGACCCCATGACATATCACTTTTCGGAAATGTTCATGTTGAGTTATTTTAAGAACCCAAACAATAACCTGGCCAGAGGGGCTATAAATATAAGGCGAGTAGGAATAGTTAATTTGTTGAAACACCATATGAAAACAAAATATTATATTATGAATCATTTGTTGGTAATCATAACTATTATTAAGGGATCAACGGGTGCAAACGATTAATTGTCAGTCCAGGTTTGGTAAATAACACGGTAAAATATACGAAACATCACAGTCTGTGGTCAAGGCTTCGTTGTAAACGAATTTCAACGTTTTATTTATTCATATAAACTTCAGGTAAAAAAATTGATTGAAAGTATTTATCATGTCATTTAAGGTTATGTTTATATTTATGTATGTGTTCATATAATAGCATATGCACATATTCTGTAAAAGTTGTATTGCTGTTTATTCTATTTCACTTTAATAATCGTTAATGTCGACCAAAGACTTTGTCTTTTATATGATAGATATTATGATAATTAACCCACACATTATCATTAGGATGTAACTGTACAGCTACAACAGCAGTACCGGTATGTTCCATGCCAGGATTGTGTCCATTATAAGCAATCCGTGTGTACGATATCGTTTTACCATTCAGGTAAATGTAGTATACAGCATTATTACTGGAGGAATAGATTGAAACCGATATCATCCACCCATCTCACAAGTAAATTTCCCGGTACTTTTATACAATGACAAGTTGTTGATGCCAACACTGAACCGGACATCGTCAAACTTTAGTATACCACCATTGGTGTTTGAAGTTAGAGGATGTGCAGTCATTGCCACTGAAATAAAGCATTTGAAATATAAATGTTCTAATTTTACCTGAAATTATATTTTTAACTTAAACAGGTATCAGTTGATTATGATTTTCAAATTAATTTTTTCTCGTTTAAATCATAAACGCTGCTTCAAGAACGTACACGGAGATTGTGAGTAAATAAAATAAGTTGCTCCTATGGATATGTTTGATTTCGTAAAACATTCAAATTACTTAAAGAAATATCATTGTGTGAAATACAAATGAAGCACTCATTTATTTAACTACATTAGTCTACTAATAGAATCTAAGTAATCTTGAGTTCAATATATACATATATATATATTCTGAAATTTATCACTGCAGGATTATCACACAAAAGAAACTTATGAAGACGAAACGTGCGTCTAGCGTATTCAATTATTATCCTGGTACCTTTGATAACTATTTTGATAATAGAAACGTAATTTTAATTTCAAATTGTGAACAAGTAAAAACCATCTTTAAGCAAAATTTTGTACATGTTAAAACATGTAAGAGGTAATTTTGTACATGTTATAACTTGTAGTTTTGCATTATACAAATTATAACATGTACATAAATTTTGTACAGGTTATAAGGGACCGTTCAATATTTACCATATGGATGGGCCGGTGCATTCTTAAAATTGTTTCATTAAAAAGTTAATGCCCATCCTTTTAAATTCTGAAAAAGTCCTTGCCAATCTAAGAAAATCTATAAAAAAAAAGTACTTGCCCCTCTAAAACTATAAGACAATCAAAAATAATTTAGGTTCTTTTTCTGTTTTAAAGTCTTGAAATTTTTATGTCTTGAAATCAAAGAATAAACTTTGGTGTTAATACAAAATTTAAAAGGTGCTAGTTAATTCCATATATATGAATATATATGTATGTGTGTATCAGAACCATAATTTTTATTGTTCTTTAAAACCAGTATGAATATACATAGATATAGGAAGATGTGGTGTGAGTGCCAATGAGACAACTATCCATCCAAATAACTATTTAAAAAAGTAAACCATTATAGGTCAATGTACGGCATTCAACACGGAGCCTTGGCTCACACCGAACAACAAGCTATAAAGGGCCCCAAAATTACTAGTGTAAAACCATTCAAACGGGAAAACCAACGGTCTAATCTATATAAAAAAAAACGAGAAACACGAAATACGTATAACTGTACAGATTTGATTTTATATGTGCAGCCTCATATACAAGATTGATTTAAAATAATAGGAAATAATTTGAATTAAGGGACAAAACTCTTGGACTAGTAAACTATTATCATATGCAGAATTACTATATATTGTCCTAATAACAAAGGTTGTTTATAGTTCAAATATAAATGTCCTTTTTTTTTTATTCTACTTTTCAAAAAAGAAATTATGGTATTTTTAAGCAAATATAAACATACATTTTTTTCACTTTGATGCAGCCTTTTTCGCCTATAAATTAATTCCCTAAATTTGACAGCTAAACACCAAACTATCAAACCTGGCATTCTGTAAGATCAACATATAAATGTTAAAGATGTAGAGTTATATGAAAATCTAAGTTGATTTGAAAAAGTTATAAAAAATTTAAAGGTGACCATCTGAATTTAATCTAAACATAAAATTGTAGCTTTTTTTAAAACAATTAACTAAATCCATAGATAGGACAGCAAAAAACAAAGTACTAAACAGCCTGGCATACAGTAAGATCAATATAAAAATGATATAGAAGTAGAGTTTTATGAAAATGCAAGTTGATTTGAAAAGGTTAAGAAAAAATCTAAAGATGACTATCTTGAATAAGCCTAAACTGAAAAATTTAGCTTTTTTTTAAACCTTTTTTTTTTAATCTAAAAGAATGACTTTTATGAAATCTGTAGGAATGACAGCAATACACCAAACTACCAATCCACCTGGCATTCTGTAAGAGCAATATACAAATGAAATAGCTGTAGTTTGATGAAAATCCATGTTGATTTACAAAAGTTATAAAAAAATTTAAAGATGACTATCTAGATTCAGTCTAAACTTAAAATTTTAGCTTTTTCTACCTTTTTATAAAATCCATAAAAATGACAGCAATACACCAAAGTACCAAACAGACTGGCTTTCTGTAAGAGCAATATATAAATGAAATAGCTGTAGTTTGATGAAAATCCATTTTGATTTAAAAAAGTTATAGAAAAAATTAAAGATGACTATCTAGATTCAGTCTTAACTTAAATTAAAATTTTAGCTTTTTTTTTACCTATTTATAAAATCCATAAAAATGACAGCAATACACCAAAGTACCAAATAAACTGGCTTTCTGTAAGATCAATATATCATTGAGATAGCTGTAGAGTTTTACGAAAATCCAAGTTGATTTGAAACAGTTATAAAAGAATTTAAAGGTGACTATCTAAATTTAGCCTAAAAGGAAAAACAGCTTTATTTTCTTTCCTATTCATTAAATCCATAAATTAAATAGCAATACACATAACTACCAAACAAACTGGCTTTTTATAAGATCAATATATAAATGAGATAGCTATAGAATTTTATGAAAATCCAAGTTGATTTGAAAAAGTTATAAAAAAATTTCAAGTTGACTATCTGAATTTAGCCTAAACTGAAAATTTGAGCTTTTTTTCTTACCTATTAATTAAATCCATAAATTTAACAGCAATACACCAAAATATTAAACAACTTGGCCTTCTATAAGGTAAAAATAAAAATAAAAGATAGTCCGAACTTAAAATTCTAGATTTTTTATTCCTTAATTAAATCCTTAAAATTGACAAAAATGAACCAAGCTACATGTACCAGTTTGTTTTGAGTGCCCGCAAAAGAAATTTCCTACACACCGATAAAATTGATAGCAAAAATTTTTCCTATAAAATATGTTCTGGTCCATCCAATAAATATTTTTATAAAGTTCTCGCCCATCCAAAAATTTCCAAAAAGAATGCAAGCCCCGCCCTATTTTGCACGGGCCCATCCATCTGATAAATATTGAACAGTCCCTAACCAGTACAAAATCGCAACTTGTACACAACATATGGTCCGAGACCACCATTATCGTCCCTTGATTTTCGTTGTTCACAAATATAGTCCCTAGTGATGACAATGGGTTACTTGTCATTAATTTTTATACCCCTTCCAAATTTATTTCTCAATGTTTAATGCCTCAAATTGCAAGTAGGGGGATGAAATTACACTGTAAAAAAATTTGGGTCCAGAATTTTAAAGGAAAGTAGTGATTTGGTCCAGCTGAAAAAGGTTGAAAATGAGCACTTCGGAAGCTGTCAAAAGATTTCAAGACGCCCTAAACATAAAATTGTCCATATTTTGAGTTAGAGCCGATGAAGTTTTCTATAATTTTGATATAATTTGTCCCAAAAGTAGTACAACACACTGTAAAAGTTTCTTTGAGAAAGCGCTGGTGGGATTTTTTTTATTTTCATTTATGTTCTAAAAGAAATGCACTACGAATTAATTGTGTTCTCGGACCTAAGAGGTGAAATCTGTAAATATAGAATTTGTACTCTGGCAGCTTCCCTAAATGATTTGATGGTGTCAACTTGTCAAATAGCATGAAACTAAAGGATTTAAACTTTTATTTTATAGAATTTCTGCAAAAATGACCAATTTTGGCATTTTATGTCAAAATAGGCATTTTATAACTTTTTCAATATTGATGCATAAATGGCATCCTGACTTTCTATCTGACAGGTTTTCATGTGTCAATATTTGTGTTTCTATGCCTTTATCCTCTTCTTTTACTTATTTATGAACTCTGAATCTACAGAAAAGAAGTTTATCTCAGACAAAATGTGCAAAATGTGTTGTATAAATGACCCTTGTCTAACGCCTTGTTTGGATGAAATCAATAGAGGGGAGCTTGGTACATAAAATTTGATGTCCATATTAAAGACCTCACTAAATGTGTATTAAATGCACTTTACAATGTCTATTGTACCTGTTCCATTTCACATAATATCTTTCTTTTCTTCTGTAGGATAGCAAGTGGTTTAAATATAAGCCTGTTGAGAATAAATTGCATGCAAGTTTTTCCCTAAAAAGGCAAAAATCTTTGTATCAGCCCATACTGCTTGTAAGAAAAGTTAATTGCAAGAGTCTTTTTGTGCTCAGATTTGTTGTATCATGTCACATGAGTATAGAAATGATAAAAAAGACACAAATTTTTATTTCTTATAGCCTCAATATGCATTTTTTAATGTAAATATGTGGCACGGCCTAAATTGACCCTAAATTTTTTCCAGTCTTACTTGGCCTAAGACCCTTTTAAACTAATATTATATGTTGTTTGTAACTTTTCTTTCCATTTAAAGTACTTTCAATACATATGTAAGGATTATTTATAACCAAAAAGCTTCACAAATTCAAAATTGCTGGAAAATATTACATCTTCATGTAAGGCCTCCCTTCATTGAAAAACCTCAATTTTTAGGCACAGGCTGATATAAATTTGACTTTTGAATAATAAGCCAAGTCTGATAAATCAAATGAGTACTCTATTGCTTTTAGTACATGATAAGTTATATATTAAGGCATTTAAAAAGTATTTTTTTGCAATATTTTAATTTTTAAAGCCCCAAATGTTGATAGTTGAAATTTTTCAATTTTAACGTCAAAATTTTACACGCAAAGATGAGTATAGAACTTAACTTAATGTCTATAATATACGTCCTATTGTCATGAAACTTTGTAAGCAGTGTTATAATTCATTAAGCTTTGGTCATACCAAGTTTTTTTAAGATTTGTCAACTCTTTCTACCCTATTAGGTCCGAGACCACCATTATCGTCCCTTGATTTTCGTTGTTCACAAATATAGTCCCTAGTGTGACAGTGGGTTACTTGCCATTAATTTTTATACCCCTTCCAAATTTATTTCTCCATGTTTAATGCCTCAAATTGCAAGTAGGGGGATGAAATTACACTGTAAAAAAATTTGGGTCCAGAATTTTAAAGGAAAGTAGTGATTTGGTCCAGCTGAAAAAGGTTGAAAATGAGCACTTCGGAAGCTGTCAAAAGATTTCAAGACGCCCTAAACATAAAATTGTCCATATTTTGAGTTAGAGCCGATGAAGTTTTCTATAATTTTGATATAATTTGTCCCAAAAGTAGTACAACACACTGTAAAAGTTTCTTTGAGAAAGCCCTGGTGGGATTTTTTTTATTTTCATTTATGTTCTAAAAGAAATGCACTACGAATTAATTGTGTTCTCGGACCTAAGAGGTGAAATCTGTAAATATAGAATTTGTACTCTGGCAGCTTCCCTAAATGATTTGATGGTGTCAACTTGTCAAATAGCATGAAACTAAAGGATTTAAACTTTTGTTTTATAGAATTTCTGCAAAAATGACCAATTTTGGCATTTTTTGTCAAAATAGGCATTTTATAACTTTTTCAATATTGATGCATAAATGGCATCCTGACTTTCTATCTGACAGGTTTTCATGTGTCAATATTTGTGTTTCTGTGCCTTTATCCTCTTCTTTTACTTATTTATGAACTCTGAATCTACAGAAAAGAAGTTTATCTCAGACAAAATGTGCAAAATGTGTTGTATAAATGACCCTTGTCTAACGCCTTGTTTGGATGAAGTCAATGGTGGGGAGCTTGGTACATAAAATTTGATGTCTATATTAAAGACCTCACTAAATGTGTATCAAATGCACTTTACAATGTCTATTGTACCTGTTCCATTTCACTTAATATCTTTCTTTTCTTCTGTAGGATAGCAAGTGGTTTAAATATAAGCCTGTTGAGAATAAATTGCATGCAAGTTTTTCCCTAAAAAGGCAAAAATCTTTGTATCAGCCCATACTGCTTGTAAGAAAAGTTAATTGCAAGAGTCTTTTTGTGCTCAGATTTGTTGTATCATGTCACATGAGTATAGAAATGATAAAAAAGACACAAATTTTTATTTCTTATAGCCTCAATATGCATTTTTAATGTAAATATGTGGCACGGCCTAAATTGACCCTAAATTTTTTCCAGTCTTACTTGGCCTAAGACCCTTTTAAACTAATATTATATGTTGTTTGTAACTTTTCTTTCCATTTAAAGTACTTTCAATACATATGTAAGGATTATTTATAACCAAAAAGCTTCACAAATTCAAAATTGCTGGAAAATATTACATCTCATGTAAGGCCCCCCTTCATTGAAAAACCTCAATTTTTAGGCACAAGCTGATATAAATTTGACTTTTGAATAATAAGCCAAGTCTGATAAATCAAATGAGTACTCTATTGCTTTTAGTACATGATAAGTTATATATTAAGGCATTTAAAAAGTATTTTTTTGCAATATTTTAATTTTTAAAGCCCCAAATGTTGATAGTTGAAATTTTTCAATTTTAACGTCAAAATTTTACACGCAAAGATGAGTATAGAACTTAACTTAATGTCTATAATATACGTCCTATTGTCATGAAACTTTGTAAGCAGTGTTATAATGCATTAAGCTTTGGTCATACCAAGTTTTTTTAAGATTTGTCAACTCTTTCTACCCTATTAGGTCCGAGACCACCATTATCATATTTGATTTTCGTTGTTCACAAATATAGTCCCTAGTGTTGACAGTGGGTTACTTGCCATTAATTTTTATACCCCTTCCAAATTTATTTCTCCATGTTTAATGCCTCAAATTGCAAGTAGGGGGATGAAATTACACTGTAAAAAAATTTGGGTCCAGAATTTTAAAGGAAAGTAGTAATTTGGTCCAGCTAAAAAAGGTTGAAAATGAGCACTTCGGAAGCTGTCAAAAGATTTCAAGACGCCCTAAACATAAAATTGTCCATATTTTGAGTTAGAGCCGATGAAGTTTTCTATAATTTTGATATAATTTGTCCCAAAAGTAGTACAACACACTGTAAAAGTTTCTTTGAGAAAGCGCAGGTGGGATTTTTTTTTATTTTCATTTATGTTCTAAAAGAAATGCACTACGAATTAATTGTGTTCTCGGACCATATACAAGAATTACATCTTCGATATGCAAATATATTTAAAAAATTGTTTTATCAATGATGAATTGTAAAATAATTACCTGGTTCCATGCTGTTGTTGATCTCTCGCTGTAATTGGATAATTGTCTGGTTATCTCGTTTAGATGAATCATGAATTTTCGACTCGAGTTCGGCGAAGCTTTGATTTTTCTGTAATGTTGTTAACGCGGTATCAAAAGCTTTGCTTGACATATTGTGATTCGTCTGTAAAATCTCAATTTGTGTGCCTAAATCCAAGATTGAGGTATTATGATTCATCTGTAAAGTCTTCATCCTAGTACCTAAATCTGTAATTGACCTGTTATTGGTAACTTCGTGTTCCTGTACCTTACTGTATAAAGCAATAAAGTCCTGGGTACACGCCTGTTCCTTCATATTTAATGAACTCGTTTGTGTAGAAATTGATTTTACTTCTTTTTGTAAAGTTTGGAGTTCCTGCAGTGGTTGTATACTCCCCAAATGCTTAAGATTTACAATGTTCTGGTCCACCAAGAGCGATTTAGTTTTCAACACGGTCAATTTATGTCCCTGATAATCAGTCTAATTCTGTAAGATAAACAGTATATGTTCCATTTCATCTTTCTTGTTTTGCAACAAATTATTTTCGACCTTTAACGTGTTAAAATTCTGTTCCAGATTTACATACTTTTGTTCTAGTTGTTTATACTTTTGGTCCAAATTGACAGCATTCGGATTGGTTTCGTTTTGTGTTTCAATATCTGCTAACTTCTTATCTAGCTGGTCAAATTTCTGTTTAAGTTGAGTGGTAAGAAAAGCAAGTGAGTTATCCGTGTCATGGCGCAGTTTTGTTGTTTCTTGCTGCTGGAGCTTCATTTCTTCATAGAACTTAGACAATGTAAGATACTGATTTGTGTTTGCTGTCCCTCCATTTCATACAGGGTTATCTAGTAGAAAGCTATTAACTGACGCCAACAAAATAAAAAGCAACACTAACAGTTTGAGGATAAATCAAACGTCGTTGTCGGTTTGTATTATATATGAACCTTACGCAAACTTTTAAATAAATACTGATGTAACAGGTCATACTCTTTTTATCAAATTACATTCCGACATAAATTTGCAGATTACTAATATGATAACGTACGCAAATACATTTAAATTGGTCAAATATTGATGCAAACAAACTCATCATAGATACAAGGATTTTGTATTTGCGCCATACGTGCGTTAAAGCCTACACAAGACTCATCAGTGAGGCACGAATAAAAAAAAAGTCCAATAAAGCATTGACAACCAATTTGCAGAAATAAAACAACCAGTTGGAGTTCCATTTTTTTTTGGGGGGGGGGGGGGGGCGGAGGGGGCTAATATTTGGAAACAATCTGTTTTCTTTGCACTTACTTGAGTTTGGCTTTGAACAATGACTAAATGGAAACAGAATATATGCTGAAAGATCTATCCCCTGTTTTATTCAGAAGAAGATAACAAAATAAATAAATTTTGATACTTTGATATTGTTTGTTTAATTTATGCACATTATTTAAAACGCTGGGCGAAAAAGATCTTTCCATTTTTACAGACACTTTTAAAATGTTTTGTTAACATTTTGAGTTTCAGTATCACTAATGTAAACCAAACATCTCATAATACTTATATAAAACGACCCTTGTCTAATAAGTAGATGACGGGCAGACCTGATCTTCAGTTATATCTGTTACAATGTATGTGAACTTAATACATGTTTGATAACATACTGATAACCGAGTTAGATATTTGACGTCTACTATTTATTTCGAAATATTGTAATGCATGTATGCAAAAGATTTTGCTGATTTGACGAATAAAATCTTTGATAAAATTATTTTGTCTTGTTTTACGATTGACTATATATACTTCAGAAACGCCTTCCTGGTGGATCATCATTCTCTATTTTTTTCAAGCACTTCTTATTAGATCAGCCAAATTTTAAGTAGGATTCGATTTCCCCAATCTTTACATTTCTATACTTATTAGGAGATTACTGTATTGTATTCTAAGCTCCGAGGCATCAATTGGGGATTTGAAGGTCGCAATTAAGTTTATACTGGCGACGCCTTAGCAGAGACAGTGAACAGGTATTTGCGACCATGCCGTCTGCGCTTGCGCGTACGTCCCATAGCATCAATTGCCAATTGATGCCATGTAAATAAGTAACGTTATCCAATCAAAATGAACGTTACAAACGTTGTTGCATTAAAATAGAATATCGTTGATCATCTCAACAAGATTGAGATTTTCGTACTTTTTCCGGTACGGAGATGAGATGACCAATAATAATCTGCGTATCACAACTTTACAAATGACAACATTGTTAATTTCATTGACAAAGGGTACGTCAGTTTCGAGCGATAATTTTTTATATCACTCTACTGTGCTTAGAAAGGAGATTATTAGTCTGTAAGATGAAAGAACAATTTTGTAAAATATCGATAAAATATTTAAGGACCTGGTTTTTTTTTCATAATCGTTCGGGTTTTTATTCCCTGGCATATACAAATTCTGTTGGACTTGTAAATTATGAAGATCCGTTGGTATATATATATATATTTATCATTGCCCATTTGTCTTTTATAATGTGTCACCAAGCTCTTAACATTTGAAAAAATATTAAAAAAAATATAAAAAAAAGTGGTATGATTGCCAATGAGACAACTCTCCATAGGAGACCAAAAAGACTCAACAACAACGATTCATCACCAAAGAATGAGCAAAGCCCATACAGCATAGTTGGCTATAAAAGGCACCGAAAGGACAAATGTAAAACAATTGAAACAAGAAAATAAACGGCCTAATTCATGTACAAAAAATGAACGAAAAACATATATAAAACACATAAACAAACGACAACCACTGAATTACAGGTTCCTGACTTGGAACAGGCGCATATATACAGAATGTGGCGGGTTAAACATGTTACTGGGATCTCAACCCTTCCTAAACCTGGGACATTGGTGTAACAGTACAACATAAAATTCATTTCGAGCAATCCTGATAAAGGTTTCAAAATCCAGAGAAGCTACGAATTACCGAACTTTTTCTCGGTATCTCTTTAAGTTTGTTCACTGTTTAAGCTCATATCCATACATAAGTGAAAATTTTTATCATGAGTAATCAAACCCACAACTTATAACCCATTTGTACACGTCATACTTCATCATGTTGTAGTCAAAGGGCAACATCAGTAACGGCAGATAGCCCTATTTGAATACTTTCAAAGCAACTTATGTCCGTAAATAAACTCATCATCGATACCTGAATTAAAATTATAGAGACAATATCTGTATCATGGTATTTGAGACAAAACATTTCTGTTTGAGTTCTTTTTTAATAGATATTTTAGAAGTATAGAACTGTGTCAAATACTGTTATTCTTTCGTTTGTCAACGTGTTGTATCATGGTATTTGACGTAGTATTAAATCTTATTATTTATAGTGAACAGATTTTTAGAATTATAATTCTAAATTCTAAATTCGCTTAAATAAAAAAAAATATCTATGAAATAATTTGCACAGAAATTGAAAGCATTGATTAAGGTCTGAAATGTCATAAGTCGTCATCTATCCATGTCAGGAAATAAATAAATCATCTAGATCTCTTATATAATAAACCACATATAATTCTTCAACAGAAAATATTTTGCGGCTGCATCCCAGGAGTCACATAAATACACGTGCAGGGCTAAATGCCTAGAGTCACCTTATACATGTACAGAATGTATCATAATGCTTTATCGCATGGAGTTTCATAAAACATTAACAGAATGTTTTCTGAGGTTGCATACCCAATGTCAAACATTACCTATAAAGAATATATTCTGAGGCTGCATGCCTGGAACCACACTTCACATGTACAGAATATATTTGGAGGCTGAACCTGAAGTCATATGAAAGATGTACAAAATGTTATCTAAGGTTGTATGCCTGGAGTCACATTATACATATGCAGAATGTATTCTAAGGCTGCATTGCGCATGCCTAGTTTCACATTAAACATATACAGAATGTATTCAGAGTCTGCATTGCCTGGTTTCACATTATCCATATACAGCATATATGTTGAGGCTTTATTGCCCGCAGTCATATAAAACATGAACAGAATGTATTCTGAAGCACCACAAGGAGCCATTTAATTCATGAACAGAAAATATTCTGAGGCTGCATCCCTTGAGTCACATAATACTCGAGCAGATTATTCTCTAAGGCTATATGCATGGAGTCACATTATATATGTACAGCATGTATTATAATGCCGTATTGCATGGCGTAAAATAATACAAACATATAATGTATTCTGAGGCTGCATGCCTGGAGTCACACTATACATGTACTGGATGTATTCTGAGGCTCCACTTGGAGCCTCATTATACGTGTGTATAATGTTATATAAGGCTTATTGTCAGCAGTCACATTATACATGAACAGAATTTATTTTCAGGATGTATGTCTAGGGTTACATAATAAACATACAGAATGTATTCTGAGGCAGCACCTGGAGTCACACTATACATGTACAGAATTCGAATGTATTCTAATTCTGTATTGCATGGTGTCACTTTATACAAAAAAAATCATGTAAATAAAAAGTAAAATCGCAACAATACTGAACTCCGAGGAAAATTCAATCGGAAAGTTCCTTAACAAATTACAAATCACATCATACGACACTCCTGACTTGGTGCAAGCATTTTCAAATCGTGGGTTGAACCTGGTTTTATAGCGTTAAACCTCTCACTTGTATGACAGTCGTATCAAATTCCGTTATATTTACAACAATGCGCGAGCAAATCAAACATAATAAATGAAATGGTAAAAATATGGGTACAGCAATCATAACTGGGTTACTATCTCAAAACAATCATTTACCAAAAAAATCATTTAATGTATTCTATTGCTGTATATACATGTATTGAATGTCTTTTAAGGCTGAATGCCTGGAGTCACATTATACATGTACATAATGTATTCTAAGGCCATTTTACATGGAGTCACAGTTTACATGTACGTATTATATATGCCTTGCTGCTTTGATTCTCATTTTACGCGTACGGAATGTACTCTGAGACATTGATAACAACTCTTATAGATGAGTTATATACTTTGCTTGTTTGTCTTATTTGTTAGATAGTGTAAATATTTAATGTTTAACTCTAGTCTTGTATATAAACAAAATATATGTTGTCGTTCATTTCAATATAACATAAGATATAATATGGTGTCAAGTGGTAAATATTGGTTTTAATGAATGTGTGAGTTCACACAAAATAAATTATGGAAGTGTATCATATGTATTTAGTAATATACTATAGTCATGTGTAATGCAATTTTAGTTTAAAGGGGCACTAGCTGTCAAATTCATGTTCACCGATTATAATCAGATTCTCATATTTGATTTATTACAATGTAAAACATTTATCAAAACTATCAAAAGTCTAAATAAAACAATAAACAAGGCACAGGCATGAACATACGTAGCTTAGTTGCGTGTGTATTTGAGTCTAGACGCTATCTAATTATTTATTGAGTTGACCACTATAGTCAGCCGATGACCATATAAGCAATGTTAACATAAATATAGATATAAATAGACTAAACAAACACGTGCTGTTGAATTATTCTTAGTCTATCTAATTTCATATTACAGATAAAAAAATAAATGTTTATCATCGTTTTTATCTGTATAAGAATGTTTATTTGTGAATCAAATCAGTCAATCAAATGATTTACCTTTGTTTCACTTTCAATGTTGACATTCCCTTCCTTTAAATAAATTTACACATTCAATTAACGTGTTATCCATCTCAAGCTACGGGGTCGAATTAAAGTTCACATGAATACGGATTCAATGAGGTCGAAATATTCACTTGCAAGTGAATAATTCATAATCAATGTTTGTTTTGCTTATTTTGACAAAATTGAACCTTATTGACTACTAAAAAGGAATTATTACTTCACTATTTGTATTTCATTACTGATTGAGCCCAAAAAAATAATATATTAGGTTTTTCAGATATCTCGTGGCTAGTGTCCCTTTAAGGAGATAAAATGAAGCGATAAAGAACTTCAGATTATTTTACAATGCAGCCACTTCTCAATTGTTTTTGGTTGAATGTTGATTAATGGTTGCCTTATAGTATTGCCTTATTGGTTGCTGTGCCACAAACATATATCTCATATCACGTTTAGATAAAAACTATCATTTTTCAATACGTAGATCACAGTTAGACTCGACTTTTAATCTAATCTGAAGTATTTGCAATGATACATGTACTTGATAAGATACCGATGAATGGGTTCAATGTTTAATTTGTTCTATGCTTTGGTATTATCATAAATATTTTTAAAAACACGTACTTCTCATTTTGGTATCTAGTGGACAGTTGTCTCATTGGCAATCATACCACATCTTCTTTTTTATGAACATTGTGAACATCATATGTACATATTGACCTAAGATAAAAATGATTGTTTATATTCTATGTATGAATTCCGTATGTATTTCTTTGTTTATTCGTATGCATGTGTTATTATAATAGTTCAGAGACTGTAAAGTTGCTTAATTGTCTCTTTTATTTCAATTTGATAATCGTTAATGTGGACCATGGTTGACCTTCTATACAATAGGTACCAGGACAGTATACCCACACGCTATCATTAGGATGTAATTGTAGTGCATGGACAATAATACCGGTAAGTGCCATTGATCCACCATGGCTGTTATAACCAATCTCTGTGTCTGATATCGCTGCAGCATTCATGTCATTGTGGTAGACGTAGTATTGAGCATCATTGGTTTTGGAGCGAATTGACACAGAAATTAAATACAATCCTGCCTTTTCACAAATAAACTTCCCGGTACTTTTATATGCAGACATGTTATTGATGCCAACACTAAACTTAACGATGTCAAACTTTATTATACCAGACATGGTCCTGCTAGATGTAGGTTGAGCAGTCATAGCCACTGAGAAAAAAAATTTGACAGTTTTATAAAAAAAACTTAATTTGATAACTATATTAACGGTTATATCATATACCGGTTTCGATTGGGTTCTTTTTCTAAATTTTTAACGCCACAACTTTGATTTTGTGATTAATTTGATGGACAACAAGAAATATGATTGTTTTAAGTTCAACAATAAAAAGCAGTTCGTGTTGAAGACATAGTATCTGAATTAGTTCTACGTGATCCTCAGTTGGATATAAAATAACCATACTGTTTGATTTGAAATTATGGAAAAAAATTAATTCATACAAGCATAACACATAAATACCTAGCTCCGTGTTGGTGTCTTTCTGTCGCTGTAATTGGATGAATTTTTGGTTGTCACGTATAGATGTATCATGAATTTTTTACTCAAACTCGGTGAAAACTGTACTTTGGTTTTCAGCTCAGTACCTAAATCCGTAATTGACGTAGTGTGGTTCGTTTGTAGAATTTTAATTTGTGCACTTATATCCTTAAATGAAGTATTGTGATTCGTCTTTAAAGTCTTTTATCTGGGTGCTCAACTCCCTTATTGACCTATTACTGTTTGCTTCGTCTTCCTGTATCTTACGATATAACGCAATAAAATCCTGAATTCGAGTCTGATACTTCATATTAAAAGAATTTGTTTGGGCAGAAATAGATTGTATTTCTTGTTGTAAAGCTTGAAGTTCTTGTAGTGGTTTGATGCTTTAGATTTTCAATGTCCTTGTCAACCAAGAGTGATTTTGTTAATTCTTTGTTCGTTTCATTCCGTAATGATGAGATTTCATTTTCCATCAAATCTCTATCGTTCCGCAACACATTATTTTCCATCTTTAAGGCGTTATAATTCAGTTCAAGATTCAAGTATTTTTGCTGTGATTGTAGATATTTTTGTTCAAATTGACAGTATCCGTAGTTTAGTTTTGTTTTGTTTTTCAATTTCTGCTAACTTCTTATCAAGTAGATCGAATTTGTGTTGCAGTTGTGACGTAAGTAGGGTAAGAGAGTTATCCAATAACGTTGTTTTTTGCTCGTGAAGTTTCATTCCTTCATATAGCTTTAATAAAGTAATATTCTGATTGGGAGTCGCTGTCCCTCCATTTCCTTGAGGAGTGTCAAGGAGAAAGCTGTTTACTGAAGCCAACAAAAGAAAAAGCAACACCAACATTTTGTAGTTTCTAATACACGGTTGTTAATTTGTTTTGGTGGTTAACCTAACGCAAATGATCAATACAGACAATAGTGATAAAATATGTTATACTCTTTTTATAAATAATTTTCAGATATAGATTTTGCAGATTGCTATTATCATGATTATCACTCATACACAAATACATTTCAGTGGGTCAAATTTTGATGAAATTCACAGGAAGAAAACAACTAGCTGGAGTTCTACTTTATATTGAACTCATATTTAAAAACCAATAATATACTTTTCTTGATCACTGACACACACACATACGTACAAACAACACGTGGCATCTAATAATTTATTGTATCACGCCAATGACGTCAATATGAGTACATAACTGAAATTAAAGTCCTAATCATAATCAAAGAATTAGTACTTTGCTGTAGTAAAAAATCGAAATATTTACCGATTTCATATAAATCAACAATTTAATATGGACTGACAACACTGACCATATATTTGGTACTTCAAAGTAAGAATTCAATGGATTACATTGCCTGGAGTCAGATTAAAAATGGATTATGTCATACGGCTTTTAGGAACTAGTAAACAATTTATTTATCAACATTTTTACATTATGTCCAGACATTTGTTAATTGTTAATGATAAGGGTAGAATCATTTTGCGCCAATTACAGTTTTGAAAAAGGTATCAATTGCGCAACTCTCTATTTTTCTAGTGGTATTAATTATGCCAATTAGTGGAATCAAATTGCGCCACATTTACCTGTTTATAGTTTACCTATATCATACATGTATCCACTTTAGTTTGAACTGCATACTGTCTCATCAAAATTAAGAAAAGAAACCAATAAATTAATTGTTCAGTAATAGAATATTTTTTCAAATGTACATACATCTGATAATATATCGTTCGAGAAAGTAAAGTCTGACAGAGGAAAACATGTCATCGTTGTTGAAGAACACACAATTTGTCAGGCATTTGTAGAGAGTTGGGGATGCACTGTTAGATCGAGTTGTTCTAGGCTTTTAGATTATTTACATGAAACTTATAGTCAGAAAATACAAAGACAGATTTTGAGAATAGCATGCAAACGAAAATGCAACTGATATGTTATATATCTTAGCGACCTTCTACAATAATTAATTCAGAGATCTTCAAAACTGACAAAGAACATTTATAAAAAAAAAAGAAAGATTTGAAATATTTATGTTCGTCAATTCATGTCCAGAGAAAGGAGGAAACTTCACACACCTCAATCAGTTGATCATGCCAAGTCTCACAAAACTCTTGATCATATTGGTCTCTGGTATCTCTCGTCCCTATTTTACACTGCTATTCAAATGTCAAAAATAACAAATTTATAAAACCAAGGTATAAAATAAAAGCAGATCAATTATTGATTGAAAGTTCAACATAATAAATGGACAAAAATGGCTGTATTTACAGTTAACACAATACTCTGAGTAAGGACTCGCCAGTCCAGTTGGAAATGTTTTAATGCCTGGTATCCAGTAGATATATCAAATTAAAAGGCATCTTGCTTTTCAGAAAGATATAAGCTATTTTTTATTTTAATGTGCATTTTTTTCGTTCGTTATATTGGCCAATCGTTATGATGCATCTTAATACAAAATGATCATGTTTTCATCTATTTTGTAGATTTGATAAAGTGGTGATTATTTTTGCCTGTGCCGGCAAAGAAAAAAATACTGGACTAGTATGATAATTTGCCGGGTCTCATAAACAAAGCTTGTGAAAGCCGTCAAACTAGAATATATATAAAGCAATGACTATTTTGCTTACCGGCATTGTCGTGAATTTGTTATTTTCTTGTGAAGGAAAATTCTAATATTTACCTTTTAAAAGTATTATGAAAGGTACATTATCAACACACACAAATCATATGATAACTCTTACAGTTAAATACTAACAATATTTGAGATTTATATTATCGTTATAAAAAAATCTTTAATTCATTTCAATTATGTTCAATATACTAGCTATGTTATTGTGGTTTAATATATTTTGTCCATGTAATGCTCTATTTTGGAGGGTTTGAAGAGTTTACTCGAAAGTTAATGTTCATTGTTAACTGTCTAGTGCGCTTGTGCAGATACGAAAAAAGTAACCCGGGTTAATCAAATTGAAGTCGACTTAAGAAAGCGACAATATCAAAATCACGATATTGCCAGCGCCGAGAAAATGGACATCGCTATCTTGGATTATGCCTTTTGTCTGGTCTAATTTAAAGTATCTATATCAGAGCTAGCAAAAAAGCTTATATTTTTATTTTCCCCATCCTATATAAAAGCAACAGTAGTATACTGCAGTTCAAAATTCATAAATCGATTGACAAAATTTTTAATTTGTAGCGTCACTGATGAGTCTTATGTAGACGAAACGCGCGTTTGGCGTACTAAATTATAATCCTGGTACTTTTGATAACTATTTTAATGATACTGCCAAATATAAAAATTTCCTTTTCAAAATACACAAATCCACGATGATGACGGTGCAAGATAAAAAGCCATTGATATATAAATATGCTATTTTGGTGTCTTCTATTAAGGTTTCTTACTCAGAGCCGGCAAAATAACATGTTTTGTAGTTTTCCGGTACCCATTGTAACATGTGTAAGATGATAGCAGCTTAATTATGAAGATAATCTTTTTCTGTTTTACTTACATCTGTTTTTTTAACTCTAATCGACTAACCTGCACACAAAATAGGTATTGCCAGCGCCGAGGAAACTGACATCGCTATAGCTTATGCCTTTTTGTCGGATTGAATTAAAGTATCTTAAACAGAGCTAGCAAAAAAGCTTATATTTTTATTTTGCCGGTGCTATAATTTTAAATGATACTTTTCAAAATACACAAATCCACGATTATAACGGCGTAAGATAAATAGCCATTGATGTATAAATATATTACATGTACATTTTAGTTTAACGTCTTTTTATCTTACAATTAGCCATCTGTTGAACAAATAACAGGTACACAAATACATTTTTGGTCTATTTGTACTTGTACAAATAAAGTCTGTTCTAATTCCGGTTCCACATTCCATGTTGAGCAACCATAAATGAATATTTTATGGCCAGGTTCTCTTCGTGGTCCGCGTTTATAAAGTATGTCTACTTTCTTTTTAATTCTTATGATAACAGTTTAATTTCTTGTTATGAATTATTGTCTGTAATAGACTAGAATAGCCTTTCACTGCAAGTTCCACAAAACATGCACTCTATGCAACGGCAACTACATACAGAAAAAGTGTCTGGTGTAAATAATAGGATACAATTTATTTGTACTCGCTACAAAACAGGAGAAAAGCTCAGCGAATTCTTTTCGTCACGTTTATAAACATCAAGCTTGTACATTTTTTTTTGTCCGACAATGTACATGACTGTATGCTTATTCTGTTTGACAGGCCGTTGCTGTACATTCCACTTGATCGAAGGTCTTACTATAAATTTACACCCCGGTTCTATTATAATACTTCCTAGTTTCTATTTCTGAAACAATTGTAAATTGAATAGATCTATTGTTACGTATAACAATGGATTTTGAAAACAAAGTGTGACGGGCGGGGTTTCTGCGGGGATAAAATCGTAAGATATAAAATACAGTTATGATTACCTGTATCAAACTGATACCGGTAAGAACTTTGGTTTATATTATTGCCTTTATCTTTAGTAGAACAAATTGTCTACCCATGAATCAAGTTTTGTATAGAATGAATATGGGCGAGACTCCCATTTGTCAAATGTGTACATGCAAATCTGAGGAGTCCGTGGAACATTTCGTTCCTTTGGTATTTTTCGTCCCTCTTTTTCTGAATATTCTCCTATACGAAATAAGTAATTTGCCGATATAAATGAGTACCTAAGTACTAACTTCCCCGACTTTTGCTTCACAGAGTTACCGTCCTACGAAAAAATAAACATACTGCTAGGTGAATACTTTTATAAGGTTGATCCAACTGTTTGTAAACATGTTGACACTTTTAGTAAAAAGATGTTGAGTGAAATTTACACTTACAGATCTTCAATTTTAGAAATTCAAGCTAACTCTGATTTACGTGTGCAACTTAATTGATGTGATCTCTAAATGTTGAGATTTTATATTAATATATTATGCTGTTATGTTTTACATGAATGTTGACTTGTCTTAAAAAAGAATTAATTTTTAACTTTGATATTGTCCTATGTGTGTAATGGCCTGACCATTAAGTATAACCACGATTGGAATCAAGCAATAAGAATATCAGGTGCTGACACTTTATTCGTAAACCAATCTATCAAATGGTAAAAAGCTGAAAAACAAATAAAATACAATTTTACAATGTGTTGAATTAATGTTTCTAGTGTATAAAATGTCCAAAATAGTAATTAGCACAGTCCGTTGAATCCGAGAAAATGTTGTACTTTCAAGAACGGTTACATTTCCAGTATTTCACGGAGAAAAGGTTCAATTATACGAAAGGCAATTTGAAGGCTGTAAATACAATATGTTATTTAATCAACTCACTCTGTGGTTAGCCACGAATTGTGTCCAAGATGACGTCTCGACGAAATGTTCCTCGTGATCGTAATGACCTTGCAGTTTTCCTGTAACGGATACGTGTGAGAGTGGGAAAGGTAGCGATGATACGATGTTTTAACGTTCTTATAAGGTTAAAGATGAATAATCCTCCTAGACTGGAACACATAAATAGATTAAGAATATAATCAAACGAACAATATAAATTGAGGAACGGCGTAACAGAATACTCCCCGTCTGATGACTATCTGATATCACTTTCATAACTAAATCATTAAAATTCTAAGGACAAACGTCATCATGGACACAATTCGTGGCTAACCACAGAGTGAGTTAACTCTACAACATTGTATTTGAACCCTTCAAATTGCTCTCTACATATTTGAATCTTTTCTCCGTGAAATAGATATAGGAAGATGTTGTATGAGTGCCAATGAGACAACCCTCCATCCAAATAACAATTTAAAAAAGTAAACCATTATAGGTCAATGTATGGCCTTCAACACGGAGCCTTGGCTCACACCGAACAACAAGCTATAAAGGGCCCCAAAATTACTAGTGTAAAACCACTCAAACGGGAAAACCAACGGTCTAATCTATATAAAACAACGAGAAACGAGAAACACGTATAAATTACATAAACAAACGACAACTACTGTACATCAGATTCCCGACTTAGGACAGGTGCAAACATTTGCAGCGGAATTAAACGTTTTAATGGTACCAAACCTTCTCCCTTTTTCTGAAACAATAGCATAACATCATAACATAGAAAAACATACGATAAAATATCAATTGGCAGGCTTAACTCAATCAAAAAACGTAAATGTATACACTATGAACGAATAAATTTGATCTGTGATATCTGAATGTAAATGCACAGTAAAATTTAACCGTTCTTGAAAGTATATTTTCTCACATTCAACGGACTGTGCTATCAATTATTTTTGAGGTTTCGTTTTGATAACATTAATTGAACACATTGTAAAATTGTATTTATTTCTATTTTCAGCTTTTTACCATTTGTAAGATTGACTCTTGATTAAAGTATCAGCACCTGATAGTCTTCTACTTGAGCCCAATCGTCGGTTATACTTAGTGGTCAGGCATTACATCGCAGATACGATTTCATTGTACATTATTCATTGTATATGCTCTTAGACGCATTTGTGGGTACGCTGCCTGCAAGTGCCGCCGTTGTAAAGGGGTAGTTTCTTAATAAATATGCCATGTATATAGTCTCTTCTACCAAATCTAACGCTTGATACACAATGTCGCCCGTCTTATACCCGTCCATATTGACAACTGTTGTAACAAGGAGCATGATGTATTTTTTGTTTGTAATAAGAATACACGAAACAGTCAACCTTGACCTGCTGATCCATATTGGCACATGGATATAAACAACTTTTTGCATTTGTAAAATAAACTACCTTGTCAAAATAACCAAAGAAATGTTAGAAGTGGGCTCGGTTGGGGGGTAGGGCACTTCTATACTTAATCGATAGGGGTAACGCTGGGTTTCTGTTACCCTACCCTTTTCATATAATGTAGATTTCAAAAATGTATACCTTTTCATATATTGCGTAGGGGAAAATGTTACCTTTTCACATATTGTGTGGGTCCCATTCGGTGTGCAATGCAATAGTGGAATACAAAAGTGTCAAAAGAAAGAAAATTGGTTGATAAACACAACCGGTAACACCAAGAAAGATGACAGATGAAGTTGTTGGAACCTTCTTGACCTTATCCATGTTATCATATATTTCTGATAGTTTTTCCGACCTATTTACATATTTTCCAGCTTGAAAAGGAGACCTATTCCAGCGGCACGTCCTATCACCTTGTATAAAGGAAGTGGACCCCCTAAACTAGTGGGGTTTCATTTAATTACAAAATATTCGTATAAATCATGGTTTTATATTTTCAATAAAAATTCTATATATATAGGAAGATGTGGTGTGAGTGCCAATGAGACAACTCTCCATCCAAATAACAATTTTAAAAAAGTAAACCATTAGTTTTTTTTTTCATTTAATAATCAATGTTAACAAATATAGGGTTTAGAATGGGGTGTAAGTTAGTTATACACCTCGGAATACAGCGTGTCTGGATAAGAAATCCCTACGGTCGACGGGGTTCCTTATCCAGACACACCTATCTCTCGACGATAACTATTACTGAAATGTTCTACTCTATCAAGGTCGGATTAAATGCAACCATTATTGATTTGACAATGTTTGATAGTTTTATCTTATCTGATCCCCTGACGAAGTGGACCATGACATTTGATATTTATAACTACCTATGTCATATATTATATATGTGTGTATGTTTATAAATAAATACATGTATTTGTCGTATATTTATTTCCGCTTTTAAGTGTAAATTTAGTATCTTGTATATTACATATCCTATAGAATTTGTGTGGAAAATCAATGACATCCTTATTGTAATGTAAGTATTATTTTTTGTTTTAAGAACTATGATATATAGTTAAAAACAATCATTTTAAAATCATTGTTATTATTTGTAGAAAATGTAAACATGTAGTATTTGTCGTTATCAACCGTGTATTATGATTACTAGTGAGTTTGCTTTTGTATTTTATTTCCAACCTTTAAGTTAGTCTCTCATATAACATGTATAATCTAATATGTCAAATTCGATCAATAGCAATATATATTTCAAGTAAATATCGTTTAATTTTTTTTTTTTAAATAAAAAAAAGAAGATGTGGTATGATTGCCAATGAGACAACTCTCCACAAGATACCAAAATGACACAGAAATTAACAACTATAGGTCACCGTACGGCCTTCAACAATGAGCAAAGCCCATACCGCATAGTCAGCTATACAAGGCCCCGAAACGACAATGTAAAACAATTTAAACGAGAAAACTAACGGCCTTATCTATGTACAAAAAAATGAACGTAACACATATGTTCTAAATTTAGTATACAACTAAACATGTTAAATGCCTCAATGCACAGAAATGTTACCAATGTACATACATGTGAACATGGTGAATCCACATCATTTGCAAATCCATGCTGCAGTAAATTGAGGGGGCAGGGGGCCTGGTCCCCTTTTGTAGAAAAAATAGGTTGATTATATATAAGTATGAGGCATGACTGGAGCTGGACACCTCTTGGGCAGTCAGTGCCCCTACCCCACCCCCGTTTTATTGAAATTTCTGGATCCATCACTGCTTTGCGTATTATATTATGGATCGGTTATCATAAGACTATCAGTCCCCGAGGGTATCATCAGCTCAGTAGTCCGGCAGTGCTTCGGTACTGACATGATTTAACAAACTTTACTAAAATTGTCGGTAAATTAATTTTGAAATTATTATGAAACTAAGGTTTCAACTCCCTCAGGCAAAGTTTGCTTTAGATGAATTTGGGTATTTATTTTAGGTATTTTTGACATATAGCTCTTTCAACGATTTTCGGTACTTATCTATCTTCGGATTTCAAATGTTTGGCTTTGAGCGTTCCTGATGTAGATAAATCTAGAAAAGCGCTTCGGACGCAAGAAATTATTAAACGTGTTATTTTCAATATTTTATAATAGAACTTTTAATTGATGTTTCAGAGAATCCAAATATATTTTTTTAGAGATTATATTCTGTCCACATTATAATTGAAAAGATCAAATAACAGGCGGTCTGAAAAAAGTAGATGAAGACAGACAAGTTTTCTTTATATACAATTTGTCTAATTTTACAAAAAAATGAGAATCATTTAATTAAGAAATAAACAAAGATCTACATGAACAATCAAATATCTAATTCGTAGAAAATATTTAAGATATGCATACCAGCTATATCCTGCACTGAAGGGTTAATGCCACTCAAAAAATAATTAACAAGCAAAAACGCAATAATTAACAAACAAAAATGCAATAATGAACAAACAAAAATGTAATAATTAACAAACAAATTTGTACACGGTAAATGTGAAATTCACTGTTTAACACGAAAAAAAAATGTACGTTATATGATGTTTTGACGATTTATCTATTTATTTTTTAGAAATTATCAAAATGTGGATCTGCCCTGAATGTTTTATAGAAAATAGTGCCAACAATGAATCGTGTAGTAAATGCCATACCATTAAGCAAGACACAGATCCGAAAGGTAAGAGTTACTGTGCATGCTTGAAGAGATATTGATTCAAAAGGTAACTAGAAATAAGCGCATTTGGTATGAGTGCCAATGAGACAACTCTCCATCCAAGTCTCAATGTGTAACAAGTAAACCATTATACTAGTAGGTTAAAGTACGGTCTTCAAAACAAAGCCTTGGCTCACAACGAACAGCAAACTATATAGGGCCCCAAAATGACTAGTGTAAAACAATTCAAACAAGAAAACCAACGGTCTTATCTATATATAAACAAGAATGTGTCCCAAGTAAACAGATGCCCCACTCGCACTATCATTTTCTATGTTCAATGGACCGTGAAATTGTGGTGAAAACTCTAATTTGGCATTAAATTAGAAAGATCATATCATAGGGAACATATGTACTAAGTTTCAATTTGATTGGACGTCAACTTAATCCAAAACTACCTTGACCAAAACATTTAACCTGAAGCGGGACGAACGAACGAACGAACAGACGGACGAACGAACGGACCCACAGACCAGAAAAAATAATGCCCCTCTACTATCGTAGGTGGGGCATAAAAAAAACACGAGAAACGAAAGCAGCGAGAAACACTCATGCCGAACCACACCAACAAACGACAACCACTGAATAACAGGCTCCTGAATTAGGACAGGCACAAAGCAAATGCAGCGGGGTTCAATGGCTTAATTCGATCAAACTGATACTACATAGATATGAAGTACAAGATTGTAGGATACCATTATATGGATTTGACAACTTTTAGTATGTTCATTTTGGTGATAACTTTGCGCTTTGGGCGCACAAATATACACAGCGTCATCTTGATTTTCAAAAAGGGCTATATTTAATGGTTCTTAAATTACGAACATAATGGATAAGATAAATTTATTTGACACAATAGTAAAATATTTACACAAGTACAAGCACATAAAAAGATCAACACCCAGCCTAAAAAGACTTATGAGACACTGTTATATACATATAATTACATTAGATGTATGTTTCATTAGAATACTTTATTCTGATTGGCTAACTGTACATCACGTGTTATTCCTTAAGCAATTGCATTACCCAAGTGCACAGATGATTAAATAAAAAAATTATAAAATACGTATTTTCATGATCATAGCTTAAAAATGTAATTATAAGTATTGAATGCTACTTTTTGTAACTTCATAGGGTTGTAAAAGCGTTGACCGTGCGCATATTTTTGAATGAAGCGCTTCTGCGCTTCAAACAAAATGTACTTCGGTCAACGCTTTTACACCCCAATGAAGTTACAAAAAGAAGCATTCAATTCTTAAAATATAAAACAGCTCAATTACACAATTTAAAAAAAAAATAAATAATGAAAAGTACATAAACCATTGTCTAATTTCTTTTCAGTACGGCGGGAACATAGACGTGCAGATGTACTAAAAGATAAGAAGACGATGTACACACATCCTGGTTCATTCGGATGGAAATTATGTAAATAATTTACCATATGGAAATTCCTATAGCATTAATTAAAGCAGCTATATAAAGTTAGCAATAACTACTTCAATGCAAGGTTTACATGAATAGGATTCATGCACTGGCCGATTCAAAATCATGAATTCTGGGTAATATTTGTCATAGTGAACACCAAAACGTTAGTGCCGTGACGTTTTATAGAAGCTGTAAAATAGCGTCACCAAAATCGCCGCATCGCATACTTTCAAAGAGGGTGTCGGTGGTGGTGTGAAATAGGGGGAGAAGTCTTCATTTCTTTATTGTATAAATTTTTGCACAGTATTCTCTTTTCTGTGTGTTAACTCCTTCGTGACCCTCATTAGATTATCGTTGATTGAAGTCTTAAAGTTGTTTTAAAGTAATATACGACACACAAAAGGATTAAAACGTTGCGTCCTTTCACTCATGACTTCGAGCTATTACAACAATGGTCGCAAAATTTGTTTAAGCAAAGGTACTTCATTTAATTTTCTAAATCTTTTGCAGCAAAACACGGCACAACATCAGACACAGAGAATACATCAACTGACACGGCCAAACGTAAGTAAAATATCTTGGAAGCATTGAGTGGTTAGACAAAGAGATTCTAATATATGCATTATTTAGATTTGTGCGCATAACACTTTCCCCCCTCCTGTTATATTGAGGTTTGTTTTGTGTTTAATGAGTGAGTAGATCCGAAATAAAACTGAAACACGTGGAACAATGATATTCCATATGAATGGCAAACATATTGACTTTGAACTTTGTATGATTCGGCAATAATCTAGTCTTAAGTTTAGAGAACCCCAACACATCAATTGGAACCATAACTTCAAAATAATTATGGATTTCATTGAGGACTTCGCCAGAGTATAGGCTAAGCGAGAAGAAGTTGAACTGGACACTTTGTCAGAATGGGTTAAAACTATCAGGTCTCTGATAAAACGTCGCATTCACAAGTTGAAAAACTGTGTGAACGATCGACCAAAGTCTGTTTTCAGAGACAATGAGGCCATTAAATGTCTATCATCTCTTCACGATGAGTATGTTGTTGTTCCTGCGGACAAAGCTTCAAATAATATTGTCTTTGTATGTAAATCGTATCACTATGAATGTCTTGTAAAAGAATTGGGTATAACGGAGCAATCAGGTAATCCCACATACAAAGACATATAATTTGACAAGGATGAGATTTTAGCAAATCATAAGTCCTTCATGGCTTCAATAAACATTGCATTGAACACCAAATCGAAGGATTTACCTTGTTTGTATCGGATACCAAAGCTTCACCAAATTCCGTACAAACAACGGTATATTGCTGGCTCATCTTCATTTTCCACTAACGAATTGTCCATTAGATTGACTAAAATTCTGTCCGCAGTGAAAGAGGGTGTTCAGAAATACTTCAGACAATTTTAAATTTCGGTCTTTTTCTGAAATTAGTTCTATCAAAACTTTTGATTTTTCAACCCTGTATACCACCATTCCCATTTTTAAATTGAAAAATCGCCTTAAAGAAGTAATCCACAATGCTTTTCAACATAAAAATAAATTTATTACTTTGGAATTTCATAAGGCATATTTCGTTAATAGTGACAAAAAAAGGTAAAACATGCTACACAGAAGAACAAGTGGTCAGTATGCTGGAGTTTCTTATCGACAACATATTTGTTGAGTTTGGAGGTAGACTTTTCCAACAAATTGTCGGCATTCCTATGGGAACAAACTGTGCACTTCTTCTTGCCGACCTCTTCTTATTTTCTTATGGATCGGAGTTCCTCCAGACACTTGTCAAAAACAAGAGGATCAAAGAAGCCAGATTATTTAATTTCACTTTCAGATATATTGATAAACAATCCGAACTTTTCTGATTGGGTTCCTTTAATATATCTCTTAGAACTAGAGATTAAAGAAACAAAAGAGGGACGAAAGATACCAAAGGGACAGTCAAACTCATAAATCTAAAACAAACTGACAACTCCATGGCTAAAAATGAAAAAGACAAACAGAAAAACAATAGTACACATGACACAACATAGAAAACTAAAGAAAAAACAACACGAACCCCACCAAAAACCAGGGGTGATCTCAGGTGCTCCGGAAGGGTAAGCAGATCCTGCTCCACATGTGGCACCCGTCGTGTTGCTTATGTGATTACAAAACAACAGACACGGCTTCCTCCGCCTCAGTTTTAGACTTATATCTCGAATTTGACTTACACAGTCATCTCAGTACCAGAATCTATGACAAATGAAACGATTTTAATTTTGAAATTATAAAATTCCCCCACCTTAGTAGCAATATACCAACTTCACCTGCATATGGGATATATATTTCCCAACTTTTTCGATATTCAAGAGCTTGCAGCTCCTACTCAGACTTTACAAAACGTCATCAGTGTCTGAGTAGAAAGTTGATGAACCAGGGGTATGTCAAAGAACGTCTCGTCCTTTTTCTAAAAAAGTTCATCGGAAGGTACCAAGACCTTGTTGATAAATATTCCGTATCAACTTCACAAATAATAGACGATGGTCTTGATGTATAGATTTTGCGTACTGATGTTGTTTATCATCTTAACAACATGTTTTATAGTTCTTTCATTTGTCTTTGTTCTATTATTAATATAACTTTTACTGTTGAATGATTTTATGTGATATCCGTTTGTCGTGGCTCGGTACTTATACATCTCGTCAATGTGTTTGTATTGTCTTTCATTTATTGGTGGCGTGTTTTGTATATGCGACTTTCTGTATTTCTTTGGTTCTTATAACGTGACTGTACTTTAAAAGATCCCGTCAGTATGATATTGTTCTATTTAATGTCATTATGATATATTTCTATTATGAATTACAAAATACGTTGAACCACAAAATAATTCAGTCGCGTAGTGGAATTAACTATTTGTGGATTCTTATAAATTCTATATATAACTTTTGGACTATTTTTAATCTCGGTCTATTTCTGAAATTTATTCTTACATACTTTTGATTTTTTAACCTTATATGCTAACATTGCCTATGTAAATTTTAAAATTGTTTTTATGCACATTGAACGACAAATCTATGTAACGTATAAAATTTTCTAACGTCAGGCACACAAATCAATGAATGTGTTTGTAGATAGATGTTTTTGTGTTCTGTTAAATTGTTCCTTTTAAAATTGTTATACGATGATGACTGATGTACCTATATTTTGACTATTTTATTTATTGTGTCTGTTTAGTTAACTCATCACTGTAGATATAACAGAATTTGACGAGACTGTCATCAAAGTGAGAGGGTTAGCGCTATAAAACCAGGTTTAATCCACCATTTTCTACATTTGAAAATGCCTGTACCAAGTCAGGAATATGACAGTTCTTGTCCATTTGTTTTTGATGCTTTTTGTTATTTGATTTTGCCATGTGATTATGGACTTTCCGAATTGATTTTTCTCTAAGTTCAGTATTTTTGTGATTTTACTTTCTAGTAACATATCGTATCCTTTATGGGAACTATGAGATTGAATTACGGAAGACCGAGTCAATGTTTTGCCATGATATTAAAAACGTCCAGAGAATCAAAAAAGATATACTAAAGTGAACTAGTCAGGCTTAAGCATTATGCATTTGTTATTTGGACTTTTTTAAAAGTACTGTATCAATCACTAGCTAGTCAACTCTGAGCTTTTGAGTTCAAATTAAGATGTCAAATGGCATACGAAGTAATAGTTCTGTGAAAATTGACGCCATACGTCATAAATCGCTTCTCGGGTCTTTGGTTCTTTAAAAATGTCCTGTACCAAGTCAGGAAAATGACCATTGTTATATCATAGTTCGTTTCTGTGTGTGTAACATTTTTACGTTGTGTTTCCGTTGTGTCGTTTGTTTTCTCCTATATTTGATTGTACTATAAGACGTGTCACGGTACTTTCTATCCCAAATTCATGTATTTGGTTTTGATGTTATATTGGTTATTCTCATCGGATTTTGTCTAATGCTTAGTCCGTTGCTGTGTTACATTTTAATGTTGTGTCGTTGTTTTCCTCTAATATTTAATGCGTTTCCCTCAGTTTTAGTTTGTTACCCCGATTTTGTTTTTTGTCCATATAGATTTATGAGTTTTGAACAGCGGTATACTACTGTTGCCTTTATTTAGATAGGTGCATTGAACAAAAGAAAACTGAGAGGTGTTGATCTATGTTGACTTTTTACAGATATAACTTCATGTAGAGATGATTACACAGTCGTTGCAGCATTGGATTTAGGAACAACATATTCTGGATTTGCATTCTCAACAAGACAGAATCCTTTGAACATACAGCACGTAGAGAAAGTACCAACGTGTTTATTACTTAGTCCCAAAAAAGAGTTCGTAGGGTTTGGAAACGATGCAATCAGGATATATACTGAATTGGTCAAAACTGGACAACACACTGGTCATTACTTTTTGCAGAAATTTAAGATGGATCTTTATGAGAATGAGGTAAATTCTAAGATAAATTGAAGGCGTTATTGCCATATGTAAACCAATCGTTAAACTACTCGGCCGTTCTCGCTACATGTACATAAAAGGACCATGTAGTAACGATTTCATTCACTCTATTGCTTTTGTGACTTTATTTTGATTTGGCATATTGATAAACTATCAAAACTTCAACTCTAATGAGCTTTTCATCGGATATAAATGCATACTCAATTACAAATAAAACAAGACATGCTTATACAAATGAATAATATATTTTGATATTATTTAACTTTTTAATTTAAACCGTAAAAAATCAATAATAATGAATTTCTTTTTTTAAGCATATTTCAACTGAAATGACAATACAAGATATGTCAGGAAAACCAATAGAAGCTATGATTGTTTTTCGAGAAACTATTCTGGTGCTCAAGAAATCCTTGGTATATTTTATAAAATGTAAAGTCTTAGACGTAAAGATGGAAGATATAAGATGGGTAATGCCAGTTCCGACCTTCTGGAATGATGCTGCGAAACAGTTCTTACGAAAAAGTATCGACTTTGTAAGTAGAGAAATTATATTTATAAACCATTGAAAGATAAATTGGCCTTATGCAGATTTTTGATAGGACAAATATAGCATGCTAGATACAAATAATTACCAGGTCTTCATTGTATAGGGAATCTTTTATGTAAAATGAATGTCGGTGGTGTTTTCGTTGCAAGTGATTATAGTCTTATATAGAAGTAAATTTAATTTGAGGCAACAACAACATGGTTATTTATAGTCTGTTGATAGCAAAATGCAATCCTTAAAACCAAGACAATGAACTTTTTATGATTGAACAAAATATCATTGCTTTGAATGAACTCAAAACTAAATATTGGACTTCCGTATTTTATATATCAATGCGATTTATTATACATCTTCTTATTATAATTAAAATATTGAGACGTACTTCTTGAATATTAAAGATGACCTTAGATTACATTTAATAAAAATGGACAGCTGTTTTAAACTCTTTTTTTTAAACTTTCTAAGCCTGGTTTCCACTTCTTACTTATACATTTTCATACTGTCCCCTTTGTAGATTGATATACCAGAAGACCAGTTTCAGATAGCTTTGGAACCGGAATCCGCATCCGTCTTTTGTCAACAACAATTATCTGACTTCAGCGCTTCTCTTCCGGGAACAAAATACTTAGTTGTTGCTCTAGGAGGTAATGTGAAATACAAATTGTTCACATCTGGTGGTCTGAATGGTTTCTTTCAATAAACAACAGAAACAGGAATTTGTAAGATAACTGTTAATTTCTTGATTGTTAAGTTCCCTTTTCTGAGTAAGTTCCAGACAGAGTTGTTGAAAAGAATTCATAGAACATTCATCTTTTGTTGTGTTATGGTTCTTTTAATGACTTGTTCAATTTCAAATTTATTGAAACAAAATGTTTGTTTTAAGAAAGGAAATGAGGAAATCGATGGTTTCGTTAAAACATTTTGGGGAAAATAAATAAGATAATGAGTTTAAAAAAAACTTCGCATATCTTATTGAAAAATGGTTCGCTTTTTTGTTAAAGTGGAGAGAAAAATCCTTGTTAAAAAAATCGAATTGCTCACAAACATCTTCAATAGTGTTATAGAACAAATGAAGCTAACATTATTTAAAGAAACGTATTCCGTATAGGTTTGCTTTTGTTGAAGGCTGTACTGTGTCCTATAATTGCTAACATCTAAGTCGTGTGTTTTCTGTTTGAGAGTGATCTCACTGGCAAATATACGACATAGTCTTGTATTTACAAAATGTTTAAAAAAAAAAGTAAATATATATTTCGTTTTTCACTTTCTAGGTGGGACTACAGATATTACAGCTCATGAAAAAATATCAAGTTCAACATTACGAGAATTGATCTTTGCGACAGGAAACAGTTATGGTGGTACCACAGTGGACGATCGGTTCTTACAATTGTTTACCGCCATAGTTGGGAAAGACATTATTTCAGATATTAAACAAAACTATCCAATGGCTTACATTGACATTTTACAAGGGTTCGAACTTGTAAAGCGCAATATTTCTACAACAAATTCACAAAAGGTGAACGTCAGTATTCCATTGTCTGTTTTGGATTTGAAATGTAAACAAGTATTAGGTAAAGACTTTCGGTCTGCTATTGGTGCATCAAAGTTTTCTAGTGATATTGAACTTCACGAAGATACAATGCATGTTGATGTAGGTTTAATGAAAGCGTTTTTTAATGTGACAATCAATAGTATATTAGATCTTATCAAAACGAGGCTTCAAGAACCTGCAGTATCTGATGTATCTCAGATACTTCTTGTAGGTGAATTTGCAGAAAGTTCCTTGATGCAGGACAAAGTGAAATCTGAATTTCCTAGTAAAAGAGTTATCGTACCTGAAGCAGCAGGCTTAACTGTTTTAAAAGGGGCTGTTTTGTTTGGCCACAACCCGTCCTATATACAATCCCGTGTAATGCGATATACATACGGCGTAGGCATCAGCGATGAATTCGATCCAGCTGTTCACGATGAAGCACATCTCGTTGTCCAGAAAAATGGTTCAAAGTTAGCAAAGCACATTTTTGATGTCATTGTCAGAAAAAATCAACTTGTTGATGCCGGTACATCTATTGAAAGCGAATATCTTACTATAGACCCCAATCAGAAAACAATGGAATTCGAATTGTATTTTTCATCCAATGAAAAACCTGTTTACATAGATGAGACGGACTGTAAGCCCTTGGGATCCGTAATCATTCATTTTCCCGACGTCTGCCAAGAAGAGAGGGATGTGAAAGTATCATTTGTTATAGGGAATACAGAATTAGAAGTGAAGGCAGTTGATAAAAAGTCAAGACAAACGGTTACAGCAGAATTCAATTTATTCTAACATTGAAATGATAATGAACGACCATTCTATTTTATGTGTAGATGAGTTTGGAAAGAACAGAAAAGTTTAGTGAATATAAAAAATATATCTAATCCACTCCGAAAAACAAATTGTCGTCCCTGAAGTCGAAAAAGCGTAATATTTGTTTATATTTTCATATACTTATATTTACAGGATATATGTATTGGATAATTTTAACAATTAAACGATTTGCGTCTGAGGAACAAGTCCTGATTTTGGATTGACTTACAAGTTTATAGTTAACTGAATAAACAAAAATCAGCAAAGTGTTCTCTTATGCAATTCGACAAATTTCATCCTTGTTCACTCCCCGGGTAGGTAGCCGCGGTTCTTTCTCGCTTCTTTTCGTCGTTCACCACTTGGGACTAAGAAAAAAAATAAGAAAAAAAGAAATGGCAAGGGGAAGCGAAGAGAGAGAAGGCAGCGGATCGCAAAGGTGCTTAATATCTGTGTATAATAAAGATGTTCCGGACCGTATGAGTATTTGGACCGTATGGGTATTTGGACCGTATGGGTATATACTCGTATGATCCGACCATACGCGTATGGTCCGACGGTACGCGTATGGTCGGGATAATTAACAAGTTAACAGTCAACACTTAAACAAATCTTCGTCAGGTATGACTCTTTTAAGTTGTCAAAGGTCATTTTATTATATTATAATGATAAAAAGATTAACCAAATATAAATAAGCAGTTCGTCATGCATTTAATTTTACTCACTAGTCACAACTAAAGTTAAAGCATTTCATAGCTATGGTCATTACCGATTTGTTATTACGAGTGCATGGCATTATCATAGGTGGATCCAGGGGGCCTAGGGGATCCGTCCCCCCCCCTTTCGTGGGAAAAATTTGGTTGATTATATAGGGAAACATTGAAGCATGACTGGGGTGGGCCCCCCTTAGGAAAAGTTCTGGATCCGCCACTGATTATGTCGACTTGGGGAGATATTTTTAAAAACAAAATAATGAACTGTTATGGAATTTCCCAAGACCACGGTATCACTTCACGCTTTTCATTCGAAAAAAAGATGTACCTGTAAAGGATCGTGCACAACCAAGAAGTACAAATGCAGACCAGATAGGGTACCGTGTGGAAGTAAATGTCACCCTCAGCATAAATACAAGAATATAATTAACGATGTAAACTAACTGTGGCATCAATGAATATTTAATATTTGTCACGGTAGCCTTTGAATTATCAAATTAATACATTTTCATGTTTAATCATCATTGTTTCTTTTTGCATTATTGAAACGTTTCTAATGCATAATACCTATATGGTCCAAAAACTCACATGGTCCGGCCCGTTAATGACCAAACGATTATATTCGTATATGGTCCAACCATACGTTCCTTACGTCGTAACTACAATCCCCTTCCCTTTCATGAATGTGACCTACCGAATAAGACTATTTACCGGATTTGTTATCACATAAGCAACACGACGGGTGCCACATGTGGAGCAGGATCTGCTAACCTTCCGGAGCACCTGAGATCACCCCTAGTTTTTGGTGGTGTTCGTGTTGTTTATTCTTTAGTTTTCTATGTTGTGTCATGTGTACTATTGTTCGTCTTTTTCATTTTTATCTGGCGTTGTGAGTTTATTTTAGATTTATGAGTTTGACTGTCCCTTTGGTATCTTTCGTCCCTCTTCTTTGACAATATGAGTATACGCATATGGTCATGGCCATACGCGTATGGTCCAAATATTCATATAGTCCGGCACATAGATACAAGAAGATATGTTATGAGACAACTCTCCATCCAAGTCAAAATTTGTAAAAGAAAGCCGTTATAAGTCAAAGTACGGTACCGAACAGCAAGCTATAACGGGCCCGAAAAATGACTAGTGTAAAACCATTCAAGTAGGAAAACCAACGGTCTCATCTATATAAAAAAGAGAAACGAGAAACACTTATGAACCATATCAACAAACAACAAGTACTGAACATCATGTTCCTGACTTAGGACAGGTGCAACCAAATGCAGAGGGTTTAAATGTTTAAATAGGTTCCAACCTTCAATCTTACTCTGAAACAATAGTGATAAATCACAACATAGAAAGACACACTCTACAATGTAAAGTTAAATGGATTTACTCAATCAAAAGACATATTCAAACAAATGAACATACACTGAACGAATAAATTCGAATTGAAATTATACATGAAATGCGGTAATTGGTGATATTTCATATTCTACTAGATCTATGACTTTTTAGCTCACCTGGTCCAAAAGGGCCAATTGAGTTTTCTCGTCACTAGGCGTCCGTCGTCGTCAATTAACTTTTACTAAGCTCTTCCCCTCTGAAACTACTAGTTCAAATTAAACAAAGCCTAAATCATTCTTTAATATGGTATCTAGTCTAAAGAATGTTTCCGATGACCTCGCCCATCAACCAATATGACCGTCATGGCTAAAAATTGAACATAATGATAACATGCAGTTTTGGCTTATATCTCTGTCAGAAACGATATACATATCATTTACAGCAAATCTGACGGAATATAAATGTTCATCAGGTCAAGAACTATCTGCCCTGACATTTTCAGATAAATCAGACCACCTGTTAATGGGTTGCTGTCCCTGAATTGGTAATTTTAAGGAAATTTTCAGTTATTATTATAATTATCCTGATATTATAATAGATAGACATAAACTGAAAACAGCAAAATTGTTCACCAAAGTAAGATCTACAAAAAAGGGTATATGACCAAAATGGTCACTGTCCTAATATGATCTTTGACATTTTGTAAATGATAAGGATTTTCTACCCAAGGAATAGATTACTTAACTTCGTTCTTTATTTGACCTTTTTAATTTTTCTTATTCGAGCGTCACGGATGATTCTTTGAGGACTTAACTCTGGTGTACATTTTTCTAATTGTGGTATCTTTTGATCTCTACATATATTTTTTATATGTGAACCTCAAATCTATGTCCGGCCTCAAATCTATGTCCTTTCCGCAAATCTATGTCCTTTTCAATATTACGTCATAGACGTTCCAAATCTATGTCCTTTATTGTCTGAAATCTATGTCCTTTATTTACTCAAATCTGTGGCCATTGTTGGCCCAAATCTATGTCCTTTCATCGACGTAAAACTTAACAAACCGTCATCAAGTAAACAATGAAAAGTTAACAATTACAGGTGTAAGTATGGCCTTCAACACGGAGCATAAACTCACACCGAACAAACATTGTACCACTGGTTTTTATGACAAATAAAATTGAGAATGGAAATGGGGAATGTGTCAAAGAGACAACAACCCAACCATAGAAAAAACAACAGCAAAAGGTCACCAACAAGTCTTCAATGTAACGAGAAATTCCCGCTCCCGGATGCATCCATCAGCTGGCCCCTAAACAAATATATACTAGTTCAGTGAAAATGAACGCCATACTAATTTCCAAATTGTACACAAGAAACTAAAATTAAAATTATACAAGACTAACAAAGGCCAGAGGCTCCTGACTTGGGACAGGCGCAAAAATGCGACGGGGTTAAACATGTTTATGATAGTTCAACCCTCCCCTATACCTCTAGCCAATGTAGAAAAGTATGTAACAATACGCACATTTAAAATTCAGTTCAAGAGAAGTCCGAGTCTGATGTCAGAAGATGTAACCAAAGAAAATAAACAAAATGACAATAAAACATAAATAACAACAGGCTTACTTGCTTACTTAATACTCTTCATGTTCTTGAATACATAAGGCATCAACAGCCTTGTTTCTGTTTCTGTAGCATAAGTTTCTTTCCGTGGCTGAGTAGCTAGCTCAGCGCACAACCCCTTACCAGGAGGGCCAGGGATTTATTCATCAAGGTTTCCTTCCTCTAGATAAGTCGCTAGCCAAAGCTTATGACTCCCATCTTGCCTTGGTTTTATATCGAGTTTTCCTTCTCTTATATGAACTGCTTTAACAGAGCTATGATCTTCATCTGACCAACTATTCGCCCTTAGCTGGGGCAAGGTTGATGAGTGCTAGAGCATGTCCACACGCCGGTGGGCCTACACACTGCATCTCTGGGTCCTTTGCTGCTCCGAGATTCTCTACAATAATGCATAGGATGCTAGACCCTAGTTACCGTGTGCTGTCACGAGGAGGCATTGTAGAAGTCTTGAATAATGCAGATGCTATGTACTGGCAGAAAGACTTACGCACTCGGCTTTCTCTTCACCTGCAAAAGCAGGCTAGACAGCGGTGATATAGAACCTATGGTTCTTACCACACTAGACGCATGCACAATCCTATGGACAAACCACCAACACAACAACAGACTACTAGCAGTTAACTGACATGCCAGCTCCAGACTTCAATTAAACTGATTGAAAGATTATGATTTCATCATATGAATATCAGGCACAATCCTTTCCGTTAGGGGTTAAGTATCATACCATCATAACATATATGAGAGGAACACAACCCGTGTCATGCCAACAACTGGTTTTTAAATAAATGTGTTTAGTTCCGATGCAAAGATCCTATAAGTGAATCAATATTAACGCCAAAATATGCAATCTTTAATGACCTGACAACAGTATCGTAACTATATCCCTTCTTAATAAGTCTACTTAAAGGTTTTGTAAGTTTCTGAGGTGAATACTGACATTTTTGTGCTTTATAAAGAATACTTCTATAAAAAATTGGATGTGAAATACCTGAACGTATGTTGCATGTTGAGCTATATTTACGAATGATGTCATTATACCGATGATAAAATTTAGTAAATGTTTTGACAAGTTTGTGATATCGAAAACCGTGGTGTAATAATTTTTCAGTAATACATAAATTTCTCTCGTTAAAATCTAAAACATTGAATCATACACGAGCGAATCGTACAAGTTGAGATATATATAAACACCGTAAGATGGTGACAAGGGAACGTCACCATCTAAAAATGGATAATTAACAATAGGAAATGAAAAATCATCTCTTTTATTATATATTTTAGTATTAAGCTTTCCGTTAGTGATATAGATATCAAGATCGAGGAAAGGGCAGTGGTCATTGTAAGTATTAGCTTTATTCAAAGTAAGTTCAACAGGATAAATGTCTTTAGTATAGTACATACTGAAGTCGTCATTATTGAGAGCCAAAATATCATCTAAATATCTAAAAGTATTACTAGTATTGAATTTGTTGTACCAAGTGTACTGGTAAGAAGAATAGACAATTTAGTAGTGAAACAATGGCTTGAAGACAAAATAAATCTATATTTGTACTTGTGTTTTGTGTAGCTTCGGAAGACGATACATAGTTGGGCCTTTCATTGTATTTGGTTCTGCTTGTAAAGCGGTAGCTAAAAGTTTATGTTTGTTACAGATGTCGTTTTCTGAAAATTGGGTCAGTTGGAATGTTGGTGAATTGGTATTTTTTTCAGAACCTAAATTTAAAATTTACGTCAAACAATAATAATATTATTATCAGCTTTATCGCAAGGTTAAGATTTTATCTATTAATACCCATGGTTTAAAATGTTCATGTTTTGTTTTTTTAAACTTGAGGAAAATCTGTTATGAATAGTGGACTTATGGAATATTTTCAAAAAATACAACTAGAGATTTATCCTCTTGAAATGTTTTCTGACAATTCAGGATATCTTTACTCCTACTATTGGGGAGTATTTACAATTCAAACCAAATCCAGTCATGAACAATGGAACTGCAGTGTTTACGTCTGGTTTCTGAAGAGAAGGAATATGCCAAAACATAAAGAATGATTATTTTGGGGGAATTAATACAAGTTTTGACATTTGAACTAAATAGATATAAGCTAAGACTAAACAATTGATAAATGTTCTATTGTGATTCTCAAATATTTCAATTAAAAATATAAAAAACGTTATATTTTTAACAATTTAGAATGATTTTTTGATATTAGTATTCAAGGAAAAACATATATATATCTAAGTGTCTAAGAATGTAACTTTAACACACTAATGAGTGTTATAAAATTAGTTGTTATATTTTATATATTATTCACGCAATATTTCGCTAAACAAATTAGCTTCATCGGGCGTGTGCATCTATCTAGGTGAAATCGGATGCATGACAAAAAAAATATCTTTGTAGCTTGACGTTTTTGTGTAAAAGTTTAACATATTGATTGATGGGGTATATAAAAGATATTTTTGCCGTTTATTGTACATAACAACTTTTAAATCTAAACAAATAGTTGTTTTAGTTAAATAGAATGAAATTCATGATTTATTCCTTTGGTTTTGGGTAGAACTGTTTTTCATCCCTCTCATTAAGTCCATCAGGTTCAAGAGTACGTAGCTGATGCATCCAGAACCTTTCTCTCTGTTTTCTCCTTTCGGAGTCCCAATTTTGATTTACCTCAATTATTTGAAAGGTGATATTATCAAAAGTATGTCCTGTTCTTATATATATATATAGATAAAGTGGTATAAATGTCAAAGAAACAGCGATATGAACAAATTCAAAGACAAAACGAAGTACGTTGAAGTTGCAAACAAATATTCATTCTTTACTGTCTTTTTTTTAGTAAAATAAATATGTGTAGTTTCATTCTTAAAGACGGCATACAATAATAACACACGCATGTAAAGATTTCAACCACACACATGGAAAAATGACTTAATAAAAACAAAAAGCATAAGACCGTACTTGAAACTATATAATAAATACCAGCTAAATCAGGGGCGGATCCAGCCATTTTAAAAAGAGGGGTTCCCAACCCAGGATAAAAGGGGGGTCCAGCTATATGTCCCCAATCAAATGCATTGATCGGCCAAAAAAAGGAGGGTTGTTCCAACCCCCGGAACCCCCCCTCCCAGCGGATCCGCCAATGTAAATAATTTAGCCGGATTTCCTTAAACGTATACTATACTTCAGCTCTTGCATGCACATACATGGAGAACACATACCAACTTAATATTAAATTATGGGAGATTACTTAATAAAATAAAAAAAAAACCTATAAGGCAGAACAGACGGGCATAAATTTTCGCATGACGAAACAAATTGAAAAAATAATAAAACATTACACAGATTCGAGACCTTATCTTTTTAACGGACACAGATTTGCGAATTGAAAATCGACCACAGATTTGAGGCCAAATATTTTTTTACGGACATATATTAGCAATTGACGTCACGTTGGGCATAGATTTGAGAAATGGACACATATTTGAGGTCGTACACAGATCTGAGGTTTACATATATATTGGTTCTTTTGAGAGTATGCTCAGGAACATTGTATTTATAAAACTTTTGAAAAAAAAGTAAACCTAGTTTTGCTGTAGAATATGTGGATAGATTCAAGGTCTAAACCCACTAAATAATACCCCCATTGCTTTCTAAGTTAAATTCCTACTTTGGAAAATACGTTCAAATAAAGTGGCAGGTATTTCATGTCAAAACTATACCTTATGCTGAAAAATAATCAACATTTCTATAATTGCATATACGGCAATAAGTTTGATATTACAAAACAAGTACTTCTAATTTGAACAAAAGGGCAAACCTCCTATAAAGATTTCATTATTTCTTCATTCTTCAAAGAACCTTTCAACAAGGGTTTTACAGTGAACCCAAGTCCCTTTACATTTTATTTGATAACAAAACTACCCAACTATTTCACCCATTGACAACAGCTATGCATTGGAACTATTTTGTTTCAAATGTGTACTACTTTCTTGAATGTTCAAACATTGCTTAAAAACGGACTTATGCGTTAATCTACAAACAATTAAATATTTTAATTAAAGCGTTTTTACGTTATTATCTTATGTTTTCAATTCAAAAGCAAACAAAAATTTAGAAAAAGATTTTGGTGACCAGTAAACCGTCTTGGGTTCACGTGTTGCTTTTCTTTTTTTAAGAATGCAACTGGTTAAATGAACGAATGATTTTTCTAAGAAAAAAACACCTAAAACGAAAATTGAAGTAACATTATATACTTGGCATTGTTTAATAAGGTGCGTGCAATACACACACAGCTTGTTAATTGATAGTTTGCGTGACATTATTCTATCCGATAGTGTTTCTCCTTTCATAGCTTAAATGCTTGCTGTTGGCTGTTTACAATCGTTGAATGTACCTTGCTAAAATGTTATACTGTGCTGCTGTTATAATATTCGGATGTACTATGTTGTCATCTGCTTGTCAAATTTCTATTTCTGGTTATAAAGGGGATCTCGGCAGTGATCAAAGACTAGAACAGAAAATCCTGAAAATCGAGTACACCATGAAGACGACACTTCAAAGACATGGAGAAATGCTAAAACAAATCCTGAAAAGGAAATGTAAAGGTATGAAATAGGAAATGAAATATAAATCGTATGACATTTTTCCTTATTTGTTATTTTCAAAATGTGTATGGGATCTAACATCAATGAGGCTTTCGTACCTGATCATTTACCGGGGGCTTCATTCACGTGTTCCTTGATTTAACAATTTTTGGAGAAAGTAAGTAATTTATCTAACATATGTTTTTGTATAAATGCGCGCAAAGGAAGTAACTTTTCAACAGGTAAATTTCGCGCAAACGTGGATTCTTTTCGCGCGAAAATGTAGGACCAATCCGCGCAAACGTAACATGCCGGTTTTATTTATAGCTCCAAGTTTTATATCTTGATTATAAATAGAAAACTGATTAAAGTAATTAACATATGTCTAAAATTATATAATATTTTCATTATAACGAGAAAATGTGTGTGTTGGCAGAGACATATAAATCATATATTGGAGCAGCTATAAAATGGGAACAAAACTGGCTCATGTTATTTCACCCTGACAAATGTAACATCTTAAGAGTCTCAACAAAGAAAAAACAACTACACTTTTATTACAACATGCACGGTCATATCCTTGAATAAGTACAATCAGCTAAATATCTAGGCATTACAATCTCTTCAGATCTCAAATGGAACAAACATATACAACATTCAGCAGCAAAAGCAAAACAATCTTTATCATTCGTCAGACGCAATCTAAAAATTAGTTCCAAATTAGTGAAGGAAAGAGCATATCAAACAATAGTAAGACCAAAACTCGAATACTGTTGTACAGTTTGGGACCCACACATATCAGAATATATATACAGACAGGAACAAGTACAAAGAAGAGCTGCACGATATACTTGCAACAGATTTCACAACACCAGCAGTATATCTGATATGCTTCAAAATGTGAAATGTCAAACCCTACAAGAACGAAGGCTTAAAACCAGATTACAAATGTTCCACAAAGTAATAAATAACGAAATTGCAATACCATCTCAAGATATTCTCATAAAAAGCCAGTCCAAAAACAAGATCTACCCATCAATTAACACTCAGACAGCTCCAATGCAATAAAGACAGTTTTAAATTCTCATTCTTCAGCCAAACAATCAAAGACTGGAATAAATTACCACCTGAAATTTCAAACAAAACTTCTACAGACAACTTTAAGGATGCACTTATCCATGAAGTACTCCTTAAAACCTTTTCTCACTTAAACTAAATGTACCTATTGTTTTTATTTTAATTTAAAAAAAAAATGTAAAAATTAAAAGTTCAATAAAAATTGTAAAGCTTAAAAATAAAGAAAAATTGAAATTAATTTTAAAAAGCAACCTCAATCCGACATGCGCCAGAATGTAATCTTCAAAATGTTGATGGTTTTCTGTAACTTAAGAAGAAGAAGATATATCATATATGTCTCTGGTTTTGATAACTTGTTGACAAATGTTTTAGACTATTATAGTATATAATATTGCCGTCTTCTGTGATCTTTTGTTTTTGTTATTTTCCTTACTGACGTATATTCCTTATCCCATTTCAATTAAATAGAATTAATATGTAATCAATTATAGTGTGAGTTTGAATAGACGTGTTAGGAAAGTCGATACTACTGTTGGCGCTCGTGTTGGATGGAAGATGAATACAATATGATTTGGGGACCATCTCTAAAAGTACAAATACTTAATATTTTTGTTACCTGTATTGGCGTGTTTGATACTGCTGATTTTTTTTTTTCAAGTATCAAAAAAGTTTAATAAATTCATTTTTAGATCAATGTATATCAATCATGTGAAAAATCTATTTTTTATATATATCCAGCGTCTTTGATAAGATTATTTTGATTTGAGAAATAAAAGGTTTGCTAGACATTAAAATAATGGAAAAAAGTTAGCCTCAGCTGACACTGTTTCTCGTAGTTACAATCTCATTCCCTATAACAGGCTTTCATTAATGTAATTAAATCCACCCTTTGTGCCCCCATTTCCATCGTGTAAAATAACACTTGTCTGCATGTCGGATTCAAATGGTTTTTTTTTATCATCTCGTCAACAAAGTGGAAGGGGATTCGTGTAACATTACCGTCTTTCCATCCGTCTTTCCACCGCTACACCCTTGATAAAAGGGGGGATGAAAGATACCAGAGAGGCATTCAAACTCAAAAATCGAAAAAAAACAACGCCATAGTTCAAAAAGATAAAGACAAACAGACAAAAAATAGTACACAAACACCACAAAGAAAATTAAAGACTAAGCAACCCGAACCCCACCAAAAACTGGGGATGATCTCAGATGCTCCGAAAGGGTAAGCAGATCCTACTCGACATGTGGCACCCTCTGTGTTGCTCATGTAAGCGAAACCCGGTAATAAGACTAATTCGGTAGGTTACATTCGTGAAAAGGGAACGGGATTGGAAACATATCCGCTATCATCTAAAACGGCCAACCAACTCGTGATGGCATCCGTACGAAGGGATGATTTCATTTCCACCATTTGGAAACTCTTGATTAAATAGCTTCCTTGTGATAACACTCTAGACTCAACATCGCTTTAGGATTTTGACCAAACTGAGTAATACTTAGTTCTGATGAACATCGTGCTTCCTGTTTATTTTCAAGGGCAAGTCTCAGTTGGACATATAATTTATTTGATATTCTTGTTAACACTCTAGACTCGTCATAGTTCGACATATATTGACCTTACTTGGCATATACTTTACCCGTATAAATATCTAGAACCAAATTAATTTTCAAGTTCATAAGCCAAAGGTAAATTGACAACCAATTGTTACACAATAAAATAAACATAATTTAAGACAGAAAACGTGGAGGAAAAAAGAAATGTTATTTTTTTTTTTAAATCGGAGTCTCGTGTGTATCTTAAACGCAATAAAACGTTTATAGACATAATAGAACTTTATGGAGAAATCATTGGAAAGAACTATATCAAATAGTTGAATTGTGTGCTGGACTCATTTTCGTAATAAACAAATGCTTCCCTATCAAATAATGATTATGTATTTAGGCAAATGAACACAAAATATCAAATTTGCATCTTTAAAATAAATCATCAAGCATTTATCTTGTGTAACAGGGGTTTTGTGATTTCCAAAATAAATTGTTTAAATCTTAATTATTTTTTTTCAAAATCGTTCCAGAATGAGAGTCAAACGATACTTTGTTTTCATTGGGAGATAAGGCGGGACAAAACTATTGTTCCTTTATTTTTTGCAAGAATTTGTTGATTCTGAATATAAAATAAAAACATGTCCCTCCTTTTTCCATAAAAGGTAAACATTTGCCTAATTTTTTTTTTACCTTTTGCATTCCGTAATCAAATGAATAAAACTACATGTATGGGTTATTATTATCTTCAATATTCCACGTTATTGATTTAAAATTCACATTTAGAAATAAATTTTGGGTCTTTGAAAATGCTCTATTGATTATAAATTTTGGGTCTTTGAAAATGCTCGATTGATTATGACTTGAATACTTTAAATACCGTATTCTAGTGGTCATACAGGTAATAAAAAACGATAGAGTATTTATACGTTTGGAGATGACCCCCAAATCATATTGTATTCATCTTCCGTCGAACACGAGCGCCAACAGTAGTATCGACTTTCCTAACACGTCTATTAAGAATTAAAATAATCATTTATAAATTGCTTTGCAATACGAACACTTACTCTTCTTTGTATACTAGTAATTAGTTCACGACGAATTTTATCTTTATAAATTCTGCGAATTGAACAGTACAAACAACGACTTTCTAATCTGTTTTAAAGATGCGATTCCAGCAAATATACGTGTGGAGGATGTGTCTTACAAGAAGCTGACAGGTCAGAGTTCATCGCGCTCTGGACACAAACCATCAGGTAGTGCTGTTGACGGCGATCTATCTACAATCTTTCATACAAACCATGACAAGACGCCATATTGGTGGGTAGACCTTGGAGGGTCCTTTTCAGTTCAGCATGTTGAAATTTGGAATAGAGCAAATGGCTACGGTTAGTATAAGAATTCTTTTCGTTGGCAAAAATGCACAAAATCAGGATTTAAAATACTTTTTGGTACAATATTGTATAAATAATGTTTGTGTGGTGTACGGTCACTGACCGTATATAATTGTTTAGCTAACGTGTACCACTTTAAAATTTGGAAGGAAATGTAAAATTGAGAAAGGAAAGGGGGAATGTGTCAAAGCGACAACAACCCGACCATAGAGCAGACAACAGCCCAAGCTGTACACACTTTCATCACAGTTTATCCCACAAGTAAACACATATATCGTCTATATGCCAGCTTTGATAAGTGTTGTTCAAGAGTTGTCGTTTGTTGATGTGGTTCTTAAAGTGTTTCTCTTTCCCGTTTTTATATAGATTAGATCGTTTCTTTTCCCGTAAGAATGGTTTTACACTAGTTATTTTGGAGCCCTTTAGGTGTCACACCACCAATTACTCCCTCCAATTTAGAACGTATGTGAAAGTAGCCCTACTCTGACACAAAATAGTGCTTTTGATGTCCTTGTGTACTTAAACTAACCAACAAATTTGCAGAAATGAAACTTTTGGTGAAAGAGATATATATCTAGACCATTTTGAGCCAAAATTTACTTGTCTATGAGTTTGCATTAAAAATTGAGGATTAATGCGCTCCATAGAATACTAATTTAATATTTCCAGAAAACCAGGGGTTATTTTTGGAGTACCTCTGTTCGAAGGTCAATTTTTTGTTAGAAGGCTTTAAAGGTATAGTGAAAATTGGCATGTAGAAAGCTGATACATGTGCAATTTAGGATATACCTAGTTTCTATGAAGTTAAACTTAAGGTAAAATATTTAGAAAGCTGTGAAAATTGCAAACTGATTTGGTTGAACAGATAGGGACTTTTAATTGGTGGTATGACACCTTTAAAGCTTGCTGTTCGAATTGAGCCAAGGCTTCGTGTTGAAGACCGTACTTTGAACGATTATGGTTACTTTTATAAATTGTGACTGACTTGTTCTTATTATCTGAAAAGAAGTATAAATTCTGATATTTTTTTTATTTTTCTTCGCTTTAACGTCCGATGTCTTGTCTATGGTTAACCTTTTAAAGCAGTTTTGAAAATATTTTAAGTACAAAATGATAACACAAAATGGGTTTTGATTTATTTTAATTTAACACGATTTAATGCTCCTTTTTGTAATTTAATTGTGGTGTTAAAGCGTTGACCGAATCACATTATTAATAAAGCACGATTAATATATAGTTATCCGGATAATTTTAAACATTTTTAACATTTTACTATGTTTTTCAATTTGTATTTGTTAAGTGCCAAAGACAGCTCAGGTATAATCTAGGCCTGGGATAAGAAAAACTTTATTTATTTCGAAAAAATCCTACTTTAGTAAAACAGGAAATTTATAAAAATGATCATATAATTAATATTCATTAACATACTCAAATGTTCACGTACGTTCAACATGAAAGTGCAATTTTACGTCCTACACATCGTTAAACATTTTCATTTTAGGTCGTCGACTCCATGATCTGGATATAACGATTGGTCCAACTCTAAGTGAAATGAAGCTATGCACTTATTACAAAGGCCCGGCTAGTGATGGAGAGCATCTCATTCTGACCTGTAGTAAAACCATAAAAGGAAGATACGTTAAGCTTGCCTTAAGAGGCCCCGAATGGCTACACCTAAGAGAAGTTAAAGTGTTTGCGTATGTTAAGGCGTGTTGACAAACCTTATTAAAAATGTCATAGTTATGCACTTTTTAGTTGATTTTCCATCTGTTCGCATCCTGCCTACACTTTTGAAGTCATACTGAGCTCACAAAACATGTTGATTCAAAGACTGTCAAAGGAAAAATTAAAATTTTACTCTCCAATGACAAATATGCATGAGAAAATCTCAAAAGTATTTTGTGCAGAATGTGTGGGATTTTTTCATTTCAATTGTCTTTAATAAGTATAAAAATAAGAAGATGTGGTTAGATTACCAAAAAATGAGACAAGTCTCCACCAGAAACAAAATTACATAGAAGTTTTAAAACAACTATGGGTCACTGTACGGCCTTTGACAATGAACTGTTCGAATTGTATTGCGTTTGTCTTTTTGTGACGTTGAATAGCCGACTATCCGGTATGAGGTTTGTCCATTGTTGAAGGCCGTACAAACTGTGACATACCGGGAAAAGATGCATTTTTCGACTGATTTTTATCATTCAAACTGATTTAATTTGAAAACGAGTGCATGGACCCCTATTTTTTAAAACGACATTTTGTTTAATACGGCCACAAATCCGAATTTTGAGCAAATATACAAAATTTCGACCTCATTTAACTCAAAAAGTAGCACATGAAGGTATATTTTTATTACATATTTGATTTATAAATCAGGCAAAAAATAGCCTATCTGGAAATTTTCATCAAACTGTAAATACGGGATCAAAACTGTATCGTATGCCCTTAATGTACAAATCGATGAACGAAAAACTAATATAATATACAGCAATCGACAACTACCACTGAATAAGACGCTTCTGACTTGGGACAGGCACATACAGATTGTGGCGGGCATAAACATGTTTCCGGCCCCCTAATCTGGAATAGTGATGAAACATTACAATATAAGAACACATTATAAAAATCAGTTGAAAAGGGTGGAACTAATCAGGTCGATACAAAGCAGAAAACCAAGTTTAAAATACACATACCGGACGTGGCAGAATATTTATAGACACTAAAATTCAGAAGATGACACAACGTACAGATCTTAACGACTCGTAGTTACTGATAGCAAGTCAAAAGCAAATAACAACAACAGAAAACATGTACAGACTTGTGCAAAAAGTGAAGATAATTCAAAGATGGCTGCCACATAAAGTTGTCAAGTATCTGTCACAGTTCAACCTTCGTAATTATAATAATAAAATGATTTTAACTCACCTAATACTTTGTGATGTTTCCCTTTGCCCTTATTACTAGCCTCAAACGTCTTGGAATTGAATTATAAAGTTTTCTTATGAATTCTAAGGATATATTTGTCCATATGTCCCGAATTGCTGTCTCCATTTGAACCTTTGTAGCGATGTTATGTGCCTGTTTTTGCTGTTCAATTTTAATTTTACGCCACATATTTTCAATAATATTAAGGTCTGGACTTTGTGCTGGCCATTCCATACCATGAAGTTATTTTGTTCTATGTAATCTTTAACAATTTTGGCCCGGCCACGGCCAGGATTTAAGCATGGAGGAGTCCAGAATAAAAACACGATTGTTCATTCCAATTTCCTACATAGGGGACGACCATTTAATATTCTTGGGAGGGGGGGGGGGGGGGGGTCAGGGGGATTTTGAAAATAAATAACTCAGCCTTGATAATCACAAAAATAAATGGTTTGTTCTGTGGTAGTTTGAAAATAAATTACCTGACTTTCAATGTATTGAAAATAAATAACTCGTCCCCTTACATTCATCACTATATATGACCTTTCTCCAATAACCACAGTTTTGTGCCTGGCCAATTTACACCAAGCAAGCTTTTTTTTTACATTTGCAGCACGAATTATGATGGATTTTTTTACAACACGTTTTTTGAACCCTTCTTCATACAATTTTCGCTTAACAGTACGCTAAGATACTGGTTCTTCCCTAGATTCATTAAAAACAGCAGTTATTTCATGTAGTGAACGTTTTCTATCTGACTTGACAGTGGTGCAAAATTTGCGAGTATCCCGCGGTGTTAGCAGATTTGGCCTTCCCATTCTCTCCTTGTTTTCCAAACTCCCCCGATTTTTGAAACGGTTTTAAACCCCATTAATTGTTGGAAATGGATGTCTTGTTTGTCTTGCGATGTCAGGTCCTTTCATACCAGCCTTGTGTAATGCTGCAATGACATTTTTCATAGACAATGACAGTTCCTCGTGTTTTGGGGCCATTCTCAAAACTATACGAAATTTAAACAAAGCAGACGATTCCAAACTTCCGGTGACGTATCAGGTCAAATTGATCTTCCTCAAAAATATCATATTGTGCAAAAAGAGAGATAACTCCAACTTATTTACAGAGAAAACGGCTTTAGAAGTTGTCACTCCCAACCCGCATTCGACATGACGTCGTTAAATTATCGTGACCTTTGGCATGGTAGTGTATATAAGAATAAAATATCAATCATTACACATCCAACATCCAATGTATTTAGTAAAAAAAAACAAGTTTGTAGGTCGAGGCCAAGTGGTGTAAGTAGTTGTACTACTGTAATCACTAGCCAATAAACACTGATATTGTGAGTTCGAACCCCGCTCGTGCTTGTGCACTCTACTTTATTGACTAGGATTAGTTTTGCTATCGAATGTCTGTTGTTTTCTCCGGGCACTTCGGCTTCCTCCACCAATTGAAAAATGGTCGCCCGAAATAGTCCACAAGTGGCGCTTAAAAGTGGCGCTAAAATACCAGTAATCAATCAATCAATCAATTTTGTAGTTGACAAGATTACAATTTGTGTAAAATTTATCATTCTTAATATCACATAATTAGTACAAATAACAACATTAAATGTTTAAAAAAAATTAAAAAATTAAATATTTATATCACATATTTAGTAGCAAAATTAAAATATCTAAAATAAAAACATCTGATAAAAACATTAGTAATAGATAAATAATATTAAAAGAATTACAAGTAAATCATCCAGCAACAAGTATGATAACACTTAAACTGCTACGTTTAAGAACTTTATTCATATGTAACAAAATACCTTGACCTTCGTGTGAAGTCAAGGTCATAAAACACCCCTACCCCGACTCCCCCCTCCTTATTACATGTAGAATATTAAACAAAAGTCTATATAAATGAAATATTTTTATCTGATTTAAGTTCCGCAGTTGCAACCAGATTTTTTCTAATATCTACATGTAAAAAAAATGAGACAATTTGGTATAGTTGCCACTGAGACAACTCTCTGCAAGAGACCGAGAAACACAGAATTTACCAACAATTGGTCGCCGTACCGCCTTCACCAATTAATAAAACCATGTTTACACTTATGTAATTACTTCAAAAATATATCCCGAAAAAAGAAGGAATTTTGGTATAAAATTGATTCTATATAAAATCGGTATGTATCTACAGCGGAAGGAGCTTTTACATTTTTAAATTACAAAATATGGATGTCAAAAATCCTTTGTGCAGAATGAATGTTTATTTGAAACCTAATTCATGCATTAGTTAACGTATTTCTAAATTTACACTGCAAAAGACCTAAAACTGCATAAAACTACATATCTTGGCATTTTTAAAAGTATCGCATCTTTCTTAGTATGGATAGTAAAATTGGGTATTTTTCTCTGGGTCGTTTAAATCACTCGAAACTAGGTGAGACATGCACAGAAGTGATAGATATGTATTATAAATTAAAAAAAATTAAAATTTTAATCACCAAAAAAAAAAAATCTGTATCATTGACCCAAGCGCCTGTGCTTTCATTGACGCACTATTAATAAGGATTCATGCAAACACTATATGATATACATGTACGATGAATTATTCGACATAAATGCATTTAAATCTATTTTCAAATTGTTTGATTGTCAACTTCAATATCACTAAGCATTGATCGTCTTAACGAATGTCATGTTAAAGATGTTACCATGCGCACTTGAGCAAGCCGTTCCAGTAAAATAATGGACGACTCATGTTTTCTGTACTGATGAGGGGTAGCAGAACTGAACCGTCGGAGGCTTTTGCTTGGGAAATTAATAAAGCAGACGTCAGTCGCTTTCGCTTACGTGACTTCCGCTCTTGCGTGGTAGCACTTGATTTTTCGGTATAAGTAGGGGATCTAGGTACTTCAGAGATCATCGTTGATGTTTTTGTTTTATCGAGTTTTAGATTAAACAATGTTACTAATTCCTTTATTTGGAGTTTGAAAGAAGTTCTTTGGTTTTTTATACCGAGGCTAGGCGGGTTGTTTTCTTTGACATATGTTGTATTATCTGTAAACACATTGTCTTCAGATGTTGCCTGTTGATCCTTGCGTTTTATCATTGCGGGAAGCTTCAATAAAGTTCACTTGCTTTCAGTTTCCTTATCTTCTAGTTTCGACTTTTCAGGTTGATCTGGTTTCTTTGACGTATTTTCAGTTGGCTCTATAGTCTGGTCTTTGGATAAGAGTTGTTTGCTTCTGAATGCTGGCTTGGCTGGAGATCTTTCGTTTGATTCGTCTATAATTGGCGCCTCGACAACGCTCTTTAGTTTGCCTAATATTCCTGTTTTCGACGGATTTGTGGGTTCAGAATCGTCTTCCGAAATACTTGTAACTGTACCTCGTCTTGCACGACTTATAACAGAGCCAGGGGGACCAGTAGGTTCATTGATTGAACTTATTGACTCTAGTGTCCTTTGTTTTGCACCAATAATTTTGCCTAATGTAGAAACAGGCTTTTTCGGTAGAGTAGATCTCTTGTCTTCTGATTCTTCAATAATAGATTTAATACCGGTGATAAATCGAGTCTCCATATCAGTTCTATCCAGAATATTGCCCCACTTGGTATTTTTTTTGTAGTTTCATATTTTTATAGTTTGTAACTGCTGACATTTGTTTAAAGTATTGTTCGGGATCGTCCTTGTTGATTGCATATACATCCTGAAATACAGACAGCAATTTCTTCCGAATAATTCCGAGTTCAGATCGAGGTTTTCCGGTAATTGGACTATCAGTCACACCATTGACGACGGGTAGACCAAAGCTGACCAGTGGTCCACTAGTAAACGATTTTTCTTCAAAGATGATTTTGTCGTTCCATACGTTGCGAAAAATCTTTCTTTTGCAATGGTAGCCCATTCTTTAACTTTACTTAATAAAATTAACGGTATCAATTTTCTTGCACCAGATGCGCATTTCGACATAACATGTCTCTTCAGTGATGCTCGTGGCCAACATATTTGAAATCCAAAGCTTATATAAAAGATGAAGAGCTATATTCCAAAAGGCCCAAAAAGTATAGCCAAATCCGTGAAAGGAATCAGAGCTTTGCATGAGGGAGATACATTTCTTAGTTTATAATAATTTCTATCATTTTGTAACAGCTAATTTTAATAACACAAAAAAATCCGTATTTTCATGCCAGTACCGAATTACTGGCTACTGGGCTGGTGATACCCTCGGGGACTAATAGTCCACCAGCAGAGGCATCGACCCAGTGATAGTAATAAAATTAACGGTATCAATTTTCTTGCACCAGATGCGCATTTCGACATTACATGTCTCTTCAGTGATGCACGTGGCCAAAATATTTGAAATCCAAAGCTTATATAAAAGATGAAGAGCTATAATCCAAAAGGCCCAAAAAGTATAGCCAAATCCGTGAAAGGAATCAGAGCTTTGCATGAGGGAGATACATTCCTTAATTTATAATAATTTCTATCATTTTGTAACAGCAAATTTTAATAACACAAAACAAAATCCGTATTTTCATGCCAGTACCGAAGTACTGGCTACTGGGCTGGTGATACCCTCTAAAGTCTGAACAGATAATGCACCAACTTTACCAACAGAAACCTTTGACCATTGCCTTGTTAACAGAAACGAGGCGCACAGTTAAACTTTTTGACGTAAAGCGATATTAAGTGGCGCAAGGTCGTTTCCTTTTTTAGCCATGACGCAAGTAATATCGTGATTAACCATTAATCGCAAAACACCAAGCTGATTATTTTCAGTTGTTTCGTGCACCGGTGCTTTCTTTGTTTCGATATGTGGTTCCATTCTCATCCATTGTCGGAGGGGATGTTCGCCAATTTGTTCATCTGAACGGATGCCTAGCTTTATAAGAGACCTAGCTAGATCTACGTTCCCATAATGTGCCGCATAAATAATGCCACTTTCATTTGAAATCGAGCTATGATTCTTCCGATGATATTTGTGCCATCACTTGAGGGGTAAATCCAATTATACAAAGATTTAAAAATTCATTCCATCCATCCCAGTTTTTTAATCGAACCGTATGGCCTGCCTCTACACCATAGTCGAAGAGCTGGTGGTCATCATACAGTTCTTTCTTGTTATACACAAGACGGAACACCGATACCGGAAGTTCAGATTTCCTAGCACAGAGCGTGCGTAGATCCTCATTTTTAGTAACGGTGCAGACAAATCTTTATCAATAATTTCGATATTTTCATCGTTGTACGTACAGTAGATGAACAACACAGGTTTCACTTCTTCTTTTATGATTACCCTGATAGTAGATCCCGCGGGAATACCGAGGTCAGTAAAACACCAAGATTCCTCCAAATCCGCTCCACCATAATGAAGCACCAGGATATTTCGATCCTTTTTATTCAACTCATCAATGTAAATGTTAAATTTATCCTGAAACAACTTTTTCACATTACCAACTTACGTCCCTATTGGTTCATCTAGAGAGCATCGCTCTCCTTCGTATAATCCGAACACTAACATGGTTGTCTTTCGAATTTTTGCTTTCCTTTTCATAATCTTGATTCTTGACGCACAAATTTTATATAATTTCAATAACTCTTAAGTTGGAAAGATGGCTGCTCCCGGAAATGCGAACCAGCAATATTCAAAATGAAGTTTTGACGATAAGTTTAAAATAGACAATGAAATCCGTGCGCAACACTTAAAATGCTGACACTGCAATTCTTCGCTGGAATAAAAAAAAATCCATTGCATTGCCAGCCAGCTTTTTCAAAACCGTCTGAATTTTCTTTTTTTCTGCACGAATTTCTGACTTTTTTTGTTCAGCTTTTAATTTACCTACTGGCTTTGAACTGCTAGTCACACTTCGGCTCTCTGCTTTTTTCTTTTCTTCTTCTTTTGATACACCTTCCTGCTTTTCGGTCCTTGTCACAATGAATATACCATTCTCTTTGTTTTGTTTCCCTCACTTCCTAAAATATAAATATAAGAAAATGTAAGAAAAGTGAAATTAATACGTGCAATTTTTTCTAGTTATATAATAAGAACATGCAGTAACTTTTTTTTTTTTTTTTGAACATTCTATAAAATCACAATGTATAATTGTTTAATGCAACCATAGTGCATGCCATGTATCATATCATATAGTGTGATAGTGAGTAACTGTTGAATTATCATCTCGTTCGAAAGGAATATATGCAATGTATATTGTTTTCACATAAAATGAATATCCAGTTAGAGGAAGAACTTCAAGTGTGCGTGCAACTTTAAACTTTGTCACCCATGAAATATTGTGACGTCCGCCTGACAAAATTTCATAGAGTATTTTCCGAAGACACGATTTCATTATGAAGTATTATGCTTCTATATCAAAGTTTGTTATTTTCTTCGGGACAATATTTGACTGTGAATTTCTTTACATGACAATATTTTAGTGAAAAACTGTACATTATTTTTTTTTTTCTAAAAAACTATGTCTTCCCTTAGGTTAACCTTTCTACTGCATGTCATTAAAAAAAATGTTTCTGGAATCTTTTAAGTTTATCTTTTAAAATTATAGATACAACCGCAATAGATTGCAAAAAATATTTTTCATCTCGTAAGCAAGCATGAACATTTGACTGTATAATATATAATTCATAACTGAAAATATTTTGTGAGGCAAGTATTTTGTGTAAAATGTATAATTGTTTGTTTGTATTGCTTGACCCTTATGGGTGTAATTTTGCAATAAAGATATATGTATCAAACAAATATACATTTAATCAGAAGCTTATTCTTATATTGTATTGAGAAATGATTTTTTAAGTCAAATTTCTTGATTCAATATTACAATATTACCACTGTTTAAATACATTGCATAATTAAAGTACTGACATTCACTTATAATATATGTTTGTAGATATCAATGAAAATAAAACACTAAATTTAAAACTGATATCATTGTCCAAAATATAAATTTCAATACCCCCCTTTTTCATGAGATAAAATTTCATGACATGCATGAAATATTGTCTAATTATACACAAAATAAAGATTTGAATAATTAAATACGATCAATCTATGAAATATTTTCCAATAAAGACACATTTTATATTGAATATCTGTCATTCGCTGGGATATTTTGTATACATATAACAGAATATCATGATACAGAATCATAAAATTATTTGTTTGATGGACAAAATTTCATCTGGGTGTACAATATTTGATTGGACTATTTTATGCTTTACATACGCAGTCCTGAAATACGGGTACTGGAATGTACAGGATTAAAAAAGGATTTGTTTTTATATCAGTGATAGTGTAAAACGAATTATATACCCATGAAAATTGAATTCAAGTTCACCAGATTTATCGTCGTCAAAACCTTAGAAATTTAAAACAATTTTCGCCGCTTACCTTATAATTAGTGGCGAGAAAAGTCCAAATCTTTTTCCTCTTTTCTAAATAACAATGTTTACACTTATGAAATTTTAATTTCAATGACGTGAAATGAACACAAGAGATGTAATATGCTTGAACCCGTTTGTTTATGAGCTCCTTGTGTTAACATTGTTATATTTACATTCAGTAGTACCTGATTAGAATTGTGTCCCTTACGATTAGGTGTGTCGAAATTTTTCTCGCATTAATTTTTGGAATTTGAGTGTTAAGGTTCATCATAACAAATGGACAAATATGGCCGTATTTTCACCTCAAAAACTACTCTTAGTACAGACTTACCTGTGCTGTTTTGAAAGTTTTAATGCCTAGCATCCCCTAGATATATGAAAGTTAAATGCCTTTTGTGTATATAATCTTTCTTGGTTTTTGATGGGCATTATTTTTCCTTTCTGCAGAAGGTGTAAAAATAAACAAACACCTGAATTACTTTGATACTGTCCACTCACTGACTCAGATAAACTCTTTAACTCACCTAAAGTTATGAAGATACATCTTGTCCATGTCAATTAAGGACAATCAAAACAATACAAACCGGTTTTTACCTGAGGGAGCATCTCAAAGTTATACCACAACTTGGTTGATTTTCACACCTTTTGCATGAATGAAAAAAACGCCAATAAAAATCAAAAAGAGATTTTATCTTTCTGAAACACAAAATGCATTTAACTTTTTTTATATCTAGCGGATGCCAGGCTTTAAAACTTTTCCAACTTCATAGGTAAGTCTGTACTCAGAGTAATTTTTGGCATGTAAATACAGCCATATTTATTCGTTTGTTATGATGAACCTTAAATCAATTTTTTTTTAATTTATTTATTAACTGATGCTTATTCTATTTTACCAGGATTGATAATATTCTTGTGAGTTAAAACATTGATCTATAATTCGTATAAAACAGCATATATAAAACAATATGCACAACACAACAGTGAAAACAACTCACTAAGGGTATATAGTGTGTATGGTCAACGATCGTCCGTAATTATTAAGTTGGACTTTAGACTCTATTAATTGCCTACAGCGGAATACGGTATACTTGTATCATACAGTTAATAGCAGACAAAACGTGTTCATACAGACAAGGACTTGCGAAACTATCCGAAAACGCATTACTACACTCAGTTATTATGAACGACTCTTACACGATTACTGAGCTCCAAACGGTTGGTTCGTTGTATTTACAATACGGTCAAGATGATAGTCACATAGAAACGAATAATGAAATGGATCTGACAAAATAAAACGAGGGATGATTTTAATGAGTTCGAAGGACCCGACGATTTAGTGTTTAACTATATTGATATATCATCTCAAGATGCAATAATCAATAACTTCGATGAAAATTTCAGAGGCTGCCCAAAAGAAACCTTCATCCCAAACTTATCCAAACAACCAGTAGTGATACACATAAACTTGAAGAATTAAGAATGCTTTTCTTTTCGGAAGTTAGAGATCGGGAAAATTTTTCCATACAAGACAGCAACATTGAAAAAGCGATATAAAGCACGTTCAAAAAATGGGGACACATTATTACAAACAATAGCCAAAGATTGCTTTATTTTGTATGTTGCATTGAATGACAACTGTCACGACGAATTGCTAGAAACTTATAATGTTCCAAAATCGCAAGGACCAAGGCAATCACAAAACTGTAGATCATCTGATAACGGACAAGATGTAGGAACAGACTGTTCCTACGACTCATTCATCAAAGAAGGCTTAGCACGGTTGGATCACGATATAATGACGATAAAAGGTGAAAACGCACCAGATATCGATAATATTGATAGAAGGATACGAGATATGATTAAAGAAAACGAAACGTTAAAAGATGTCGTGAAGAAACAAGCAGATAAAATATACCGACTCCAAAATTCGATTGACAAATCTGACTCTGTTTTAGTTGAATTCATGGCCGACAAAAGATGCGAAATCAAAACTCTTACAGATGAAAACCATCAGACTAAGCAAAATAGTCAAAACTTGATTGAGGTCAAACAGGATATTTCAGAAATCAACACAGTAATAAGTTCTCTTGCAACCGAAACAGGAAATAACTCAACCAAGATACAGTCAGTAAAAGAAGATATTGATGCGTTAAAAATCACCGAAAAGTCTGTAGATTCTAGGATAACAAGGCTGGAAGACTCGAAATTTAGCGGAGTAGATGCTTTACGTGCTAATTTAAAATTAGTGAGAAAAGATATATATGATTTGAATGACGAAATAGACACAATTAAATCAGACATCAAAGTGAATAACAGAAGTATCTCAGACTTGCACAAAAGTGGTGACATGAAGAAGACAAAAACAAAAACAAAGAACTATCCAAAGTCACCGAAAATAAGTACAGACAGCGACATTGATCTCATTTCTTTCGTGAGTCCAAAACGTCTGTCAAAATTTCAAATGGCAGAGCTAACAGATAAAGAACAAGCAGAGTCGACAACTGAACATCAGTATAGAGGAAAAAATAATTACTGATAATTCTACAAATATAGATACAGTCATCGATGATAGTAGTATGTCAGAATTCAGTTCATTTGAAATGTCCAAGACTTTACAAAATCATGGGAAAAAGCAAACACTAAATCAATTCTCACCAGAACACATTGAAGTTGTTATATCGAGTGATCAAAAATGGTTTCGTTAAACAATTTTAGGGGAGTATCGGATAAACGAGTCGGAGGAATTAGGAAAGACTGCACCGAAAGTAGCGAGCCTTCCTACTCGAAAACAATGTCAAGTTCACCTATATTCGATTTTTCACCAAAGGATTATATAGTAACTCTGCTAAACTAAATGTTCGACACTCAAAAAAGAAAGAGTGTATGATTCTAACTTTTGGCCAGACGGCATTTTTTTCAAACGTTGGTTATCCTGTCGTCAGCTCCAAGAAAGAACCAGTTATAAGAATGAAAAATATGGCAGTTAACAAATTAATATATCTAGTAATCATGTATATCTTATGTGACACTTTAATGAACATGTCCAGCAAACTAACACTTATGTGATGAAATTGTAGAGGGATTATGTCAAGTGTCCCATATTTATTGGAGTGCTTGAAAAACCACGATGTTGATATATGTGCTTTACAGGAACATTGGTTGCGTAGACACTGTGTAAATGTACTCGAAAGTATTGATTCGACTTATTCATCTGTAAATCCAAAATGTGTTGATGATAGCTACCCTGAAGCGTTTAAAATTCGCATGGAAGGGGGTATGACTTTTATTGTTAAATCTTCAATTGTCAAATATGTTGAAAGTATTGATATATAGGACACGCGTATAACAGGAATAGAAATTCACACATTCACTCCGAGAATATATATTGTGTCTGCGTATACTTACCTGCATCGTCAAAGCCATTCCAACATTTTAGAATTTACGTTGAGCGACTGTACGACATATACATGATATACTCTCAGCTAGGTAGGGTCATCATTCTTGGAGATATAAACGCCAAAGTAAATGGTCCGAGATCATTTAATTCCGTTAGAGATAAACGATCAGTAACATTTGTGAAATTTTTGGACGAATTGCGTCTCGTTTCCTTACATTTACAATCCTTTGGGGAAGGAAATACAATTACATTCCAGTCGTATGAAAGTGGTCCATCTACTGCTTTAGACCATATTTTGATATCAAAGGATAATATCAGTCTGATTGATTCTGCAAGAGTGTTAGACGACCATTCGTTTAATGTTTCGGATCATCATCCAATTATAGCCAAGCGAATATTAGACAATACAGTAATTGCAGACACGGAAACAATAACAAAACAATCTAAGGTATCATGGAACAAGGCTCGAGAAAAGAACAATTTTGAAGACTTCTCTTTTGCAACTTCACAGCATCGTTGGGGCGTAGGAGATGCCGAGTTTAGGATGTTCTAATTGTGATATAGAGTGTTATTATTCGAACATCGTCGATGCAATACAACAAGCTGAAACAGAACCTTTAACACACAAAACTTTCGTAAAATACCTTAAACCATTCTGGACTCATCATGTAAATGCGCTGCATGAAAATATGGCTTCAAAACGCCAACAATGGATTTCTTGTAATAGGCCAAGAGGTGAACAGGTCATATTTCAAGACTACAAATCAACCAAAAGAAACTTCCGACGGGAATTACGAAATGCATATCAAAAGCATATGGAAGAAACATATGATTCACTCGCATTTAGAACCGGTTAGTGACAAGGAACGGGTGATAACCAAGACTGTTGAGGTTGCTCACAAAGATTTCAGAGTAACATTTTATAACAATACTAAGCTAAATATTTCAGTTAACGAAGTGGAAAAGGTATTGAAGTGCCTAAAAAATAATAAAGCGTCTGGATTTGATAACATCGAATATGAACATCTGAAATACGGCGGCAACAATTTGAGAAATCACATGACAAAACTTTTCAACTTAGTTTGTTACAACTTTTATTCTTCAAAATCTTGGAAATCAAGTTTGATTGTTCCTTTATGTAAAGGAGGAAACAAATGTAAAAGTGATCCAAACTCATATCGTTTAGCACCGTGTATTGGAAAAGTGTTTGATACAATCATTGATTTAAAACTTGACTTGAATAAAGGCAACAGTAGTATACCGCTGTTCAAAACTCATAAATCCATTGACAAAAAACAAAATCGGGGTAACAAACTAAAACTGAGGGAAACGCATTAAATATAAGAGGAGAACAACGACACAACATTAGAATGTAACACACACAGAAACGGACTAAGCATTAGACAATATCCTATGATAATAACAAATATAACATCAGAATTGAAAAAAGACAAGCAAATCAGCAGTGTTTATCGTGTTTACATACATCATTCAATATCCATGAATCCATTTATCAACATATTGAAAGACTTGGAACAGTTATAGTTGTTTTACTTGATTCAACAAAAGCATTTGACACGGTTTGGCACAACGGATTGTTGTACAAACTGCTTGAATTAGGAGTAACTGGGAAATTATGGTTGCTTAAAGCTAATATGTACTCGGACGATAAAAGTGCAGTTCTTTACAACAGAAAAATCTCACGTTTCTTCCCAGTTTATCGTGGTGTTCGCCAAGGGAGCAGCTTATCATCTAAATTGTATTTGTTATACATTAATGACTTGTTAGAAGAGCTCCCCGACTGTAGACGTGGCATACTCGTAACGGACATTCATATTTCATCACCCGTTCAAGCAGATAATATCCTTTGATCATTACTAACTGTTGTACCATGCAGACGATGGTAACAATATGCGAAAATTATAGCATTGATTGGAAATTTAAGTTTAATCCACTAAAAAGCATTCAACTTATTTTTTCCAAATCAAAACAACATACGGATATTCTACTGTACAACAGCAGCATACAATTAGAAATTTACGCTAGGCACGTAGAAGTCCTATTGAACTGTAACCTTAATTCTATGGACAGAACACTTCAAGCCTGCAGAGCATTAAGATCTTCAGCATTAGGGTTAATCAAATCAGGTTTACATCCTTCTGGTATCAGTATTGACACTTGTAACCGTATAGTTCGTCAGGTATGTTTCACGAAAGCTTTTTTCGGATGTGTATTGTGGACTGAAATTACCAACACCGAGATTTCATTACTAAAAACGTGCACAGCGATATGTGTGTAAATCAATATAGGGACTACCAAGGCAAACTAGATCTAATATGGTAAATGCGTTGATTGGATGGAAGTCCGCCGAGTAATACATAGATGAACGGAAATTATTATTTCTTGGAAAGTTCGTATTAATGAAAGAGTCAATGCTTCCAAAGCAGATATTTCTTACCCGAGCTATGGAATTTAAATATAACTGTTTGAATCACCAACTTGGATTTATTCCAGTTATACATAGAATTTTGATCAATTATAGATTGTCAGACTTTGATACTTACCTGAGTACATTTCCCAACTTACATTCAATGGAAGAAGAAAGTTAAAGTTGCCGTCCAAGAAACCGAGGAATCGTTGTGGCGTTTCAGGACACAAATAGACAAAGATTTTAAATTCTTCAGTCGTATACATACTCTTAAAAAGGTCTTCATCCTGCTTTGACTTTTAGCCGAAAACATCCATTACTTATAACACAGTGCCGTTTTATTGTCAATCTATGTACCTTAATCCGTTCATATGAAGAACCGTTTTTTCTGTGTGACAAATTTCGGAAGGTTTTTCGGTGATATAACTATTCACATCGTACTCTCTTGTGAAACTTTCCAATCAAAAAGGCACACGTTTTGGTGTGATTTAATAGATATAGGTCCAATCGAATTCAGTACCTATCTACATAATTTAACTGACGAAGACTTTAGTATGCATCTTATCATGTCATACAGACTTTGATCTAAACGAAGATGAACGGACTATGTTTCAAAAGGGCTGCATCACAAACATATACTGGATGTGTGGGACTTGAATTGGATTAATAGAACAATTTCTACATATTAGACAATAAGTCGTGTAAAAGTTTCTACGGTGTGAACATTGCTACTTTCTTAGGTTGATAAACATTTAATTTTATTCTCTTGTTACGCATTCTTTACGTTTATATATTTGTGTAAAGCTTAATTTTTGATATATTTGTAAATATACTATCCTATCTTCCAACTTTACTTTAACTATCGATCTAGCTAATGCTCTTCATTATTGAAGGAAAGAAAGATATATATAAAGATATATATAATTAGTGGCGAGAAAAGTCCAAATCATTTTCCTCTTTTCTAAATAACAATGTTTACAGTTGGAAAGCAAGTCCTTCGATACGGCCGTTGTCGTCAAGCTCTATCAGCAACAATAGCAGGGGGAATTAATTAGGTGGCGCTACAGTCGTCCGTAACGTCAAAAAGTCCGCCAAATCAATCGGCTAAAAGATTGACGTTTAAAGTATTTTTTGCAGTTGTCATGCTTTTATTACAATTAAAGTTTAAAATTTGTAGGTTTTGTGACCAATATAATTTCTTTACGAAATACAAACATTACAAAAAATAGCTTGTTATTGCTATTCCTTTATCCTGTCCGTTCTAAAAAAAATAGCCATCTTTTTTGTTCGCCAAAAAAAATCGATTTTTCCTAATTTGACGTTTGCGTATCCAAATACAAAAAAGAACGGTTATAATCTTAAATGAAACCGGGAAACCTATTTTAAATTTATACACTGTTTTGAAGCCATCATTTTTTACTTTTATACATCAATTTTAGTGACCACCAGCCATGTCAATTTTTATCTGGTTTTAGCTACGTTTCTACTTCAAAACAGTAAAGTTTAGCTTTTTTTCATTGTACCTGTTTCAAAGTGCTCTAAAATACTGATTTTATTAAAGACATGAATGAAATTTTGATTAAAAGTTGTGGATTTTCACAATTCCATACGATACTTGTATTTTAAAGTAACTAAAACCCCTTTTGATCCCCTACACAAATTGACGGTGACATTGTTTTCTTTTTTCAACATACGTCATGTAACGTTTATAACAAAATATGTGTCTGGGTCATGTGCATAGTAAAAATTTACACATTGGAAAAGTGAAACAACAAACAAAGATCTTCTTTATTGCGTTTAAAGTTATTTAAACGTCTTGGAAAATTCTGACAGATCTGACAAATTATTGATAGCCTACTGTATGGATGGACAAAAGCACAAAAATAGCAATAGAAAATCCTGTAGGAAAAAAACATATGAAAAATGAAAATGAAGGTCAGTTAATAAAATCTTGCTTATATTATTATCTCTTTACTTAGTAAGCTATATTTCTATTCTCAATTTTATAGTAATAAGAGCAAAAACTAGCTTATCAAGCCAAGTCAGCCAAACAAGAAGTTTATTCATAGAGATGTGTTCTTACAAAATTGAATTTATTCAAATGGCAAATTCTTGTCAAATTTAAGCATCTTTGATCATTATTGAAGTAAAATGCACAAAATTTGTCCCACCAGTTTCATTTCATTTCCTATTACTAGTATTCAGATAAAGTATATATACAATACTTTGTTTATAAATATGTAATTATTTAAAGAAGCTGATACAGCAACCTGTTCAAGAGAAGAAGCCCCATTTTTTTTCAAAAAGTTTACTTTCATAATCTATAAAATATCCTGAGAAATAAGACAAAAGGCTACTGTGCAAGCTAATCTAATAGTTTAATTTTACAATAATAATGATTCTGAAATTCAAAATTGTGTCACTTTCACTTATAATTTAAAGCATATATTTTTACAGAATTTCTGTCAATATTTTTGGTATTAAACTTATAAATCCCTTTTTTGTATTTTACTGTTCAACTAAGAAACATAGGCTTGAGTTAAAAGGCTCTTTTTTTTTAATTTGAAGAAATTTGTTGTGACTCTTGGTCACACTTTATAGAATATAAAATATATATATGATCAGTACTATTTATTTAATAATTATATCAATTTTCAGAAAGATTATTGAAATTGTATAAACTATGTTTTATTGCATTAAATATAATCAGAAGTGTTTAAAAAATTTCTGCTAGGAATGATCCCACATATAAAAATTACATGTAGTATATTTCATCCACCAGATCTAATTTCTTTCAATATAGCTAGGTTTTTAATTTTACATGTAGGTAGGTGTCATTATCCACATTACTGCAGTAATATTTTGTCTTTTAATATTCACATTTAGTCCTTCTCTGAAAAATAGGGGGAAGTATCTCTTCTTTATATTATAATAACATAGTTATAAATCGAGTTTCGTTTATTTTCTTTCTATTTTTTGTAAAGTAAACTCCTTTTTTAATTTTTTTGCATTTTGCTGGGTTTTTACTTTTGACTGGTGATATTAAGGGGAGATAACCACTTGCACAAATCGGCATAAAAACCACCGCTTCGGTTTGAAATCAATTTGACGTTTGCGTATCCAACATTATTTTGCCGAGATATTCATATCGAGTGTTTGTCTTAATGAGATGATTTATTAAATTTAAATTCAGCCCATCATTTTTAGTTTCCTCGTAAATATTTAGATTTTTCGTTCAGGAGACTTGACAATTTTCACCCAAACTCCAAGTTTGCAGATAAAATAAAGAATAAAGGACTTTGATTTGATGTGTGAGCTTTGACGAGAATAAACTATGGATACTCAAGATTAGTTAGGTCAATCAGTTTTTATTACGACAATAGTATTTAGTGAGTAAAAATGAGGTTTGTCTCATTCGTTTTTTTACTGAATTTTCACGGTCACGTGACTCTATTGTTGCTGATAAACTTGGGGTCAAATCGTGACCTGCTTTCCAACTGTTTACACTTATGAAATATTAATTTGAATGACATGAAATGAACACACGAGATGTAATATGCTTGAACCCGTTTGTTTATGAGCTCCCTATGTTTACGTTGTTATATTTACATTCAGTAGTACCTGATTAACGGATTATAGAATTAGTAGGAAGTGGATTAATCAAAGTATGAAGTGGATTGATTATTAATAATCTGAAAAAAATAAAAGTGACGGGTCAGTTATTATTACGAATCATTTATATAGTATATATAATATAGTCTGATAAGATTTAACAATCATGTGTGAATTGGTTAACGTCCAGTGACAAATATGTCATGCATCATCAGGACAAGTTGCAAGCATGGTGCATGATACCTTAAAACAAAACAAAAAGTATCTAGTGAAAAACAGAAAATATTTATCAAATTAATATACCCAATAACGACTATATATATAAAAAAATACATATATTTGATTTCTGCAACGGTGGACATAATTTTATGCTAAGTCATGAGAAGGTTAATCCTTTAAAATAAACTATTCATAGAAAAAAAGCTTACATTTATGTACCGCAAACGCGAATTTCGTCTACAAATGTCTTATTAGTGACGCTCGAATCAAAAAAAGTAAACTAGAGGTTCTTAAGAGCCTGTGTCGCTCACCTTGGTTTATGTGCATATTAAACAAAGGACACAGATGGATTCATGACAAAATTGTGTTTTGGTAATGGTGATGTATTTGTAGATCTGAATTTACTGAACATTCTTGCTTCTTACAATTATCTCAATTTATAATGAACTTGGCCCATTAGTTACAAAAGAAAATATTTTGTTAAATTTTACAAAAATTTACAAAATTATTGAAAATTGACTATAAAGGGCAATAACTCCTTAAGGGGTCAACTGACCTTTTTGGTCATGTTGACTTATTTGTGGATCTTACTTTGCTGAACATTATTGCTGTTTGCAGTTTATCTTTATCTACAATCATATTCAAGAAAATAACCAAAAACAGCAAAATGTCCTTAAAAATTTCCAATTCAGATGCAGCAATCAGAGATATAAGCCAAAATCTAAATTTCACCCCTATGTTATATTTTTAGCCATGGTGGCCATGTTGGTGGGTTGGCCGGGTCACGCCACACATTTTTTAAACAAGATACCCTTAAGATGATTGTGGCCAAGTTTAGATTAATTTGTCCCAGTAGTTTCAGAGGAGAAGATTTTTGTAATAGATTGCTAAGATTTATGAAAAATGGTTAAAAATTGACTAAAACGGGCAATAACTCCTAAAGGGGTCAACTGACCATATCGGTCATGTTGACTTATTTGTAAATCTTACTTTGCTGAACATTATTGATGTTTACAGTTTATCTCTATCTATAATAATATTCAAGATAATAGCCCAAAAACGGTATAATTTCCTTAAAATTGCCAATTCCAGGGGAGCAACCCAACAACGGGTTGCCCGATTCGTCTGATAATTTCAGGGCAGATAGATCTTGACCTGATACACAATTTTACCTCGTGTCAGATTTGCTTTAAATGCTTTGGTTTCAGAGTTATAAGCCAAAAACTACATTTTACCCCTATGTTCTATCTTTAGCCATGGCGGCCATCTTGGTAGGTTGGCCGGGTCACACCACACATTTTTTAAACTAGATACCCCAATGATGATCGTGGCTAAGTTTGGTTTAATTTGGCTCGGTAGTTTCAGAGGAGAAGAATTTTGTAAAAGCTTACGACGACGGACGACGACGACGGACGCCGGACGAAAAGTAATGAGAAAAGCTCACTTGCCCTGTGGGCCAGGTGAGCAAAAAATTAGGAAAAATTGGTAAAAAATGACTATAAAGTGCAATAACTCCTTAAGGGGTCAACTGACCATTTTAGTCATATTAACTTATTTGTAGATCTCATTTGCTGAACATTATTGCTGTTTGAAGTCGATCTCTATCTATAATAATATTCAAGATAATAGCCAAAAACGGTATAATTTCCTTAAAATTGACAATTCAGGGGCAGCAATCCAACAACCGATTGTCAGATTCCTCTGAAAATTTCAGGGCACGTATCAGATTTGCTCTAAATGCTTTGGTTTCAGAGTTATAAGCCAAAATCTACATTTTACCTCTATATTCTATTTTTAGCCATGGCGGCCATCTTGGTTGGTTGGCCGGGTCATGCCATACATTTTTTAAACTAGATACCCCAATGATGATTGTAGCAAAGTTGGGTTAAATTTTACGCAGTAGTTTCAGAGGAGAAGATTTTTGTAAAAGCTAACGACGGAGACGACGACGACAGACGACGGACGACGGACGACGGACGACGGACGACGGACGACGGACGCAAAGTGATGAGAAAAGCTCACCTGGCCCGAAGGGTAAAGAATGTGTTTAAAGGGAGATAACTAGATAAGACAATTAAAGCATAACATATTTTTGATAAAAACTCATGCTGAAATAGACAGCCATTAACACAATAAACCAATCAATAAGAGGACATATACTGTCACAATACAGTTGAGAAACAACCCAGTCAAAAGATGATCTAGATTAACTCAACTCAGCGAGACAACTCAAGACAAAAACAACATAGAGTAGTACAATATAGTTGCAATACAATCAAGCTAATATTGGACCTATGATATAGTTTATAATTATAAACAAGTGTGACAACCAAGCAAAGGGCCGACATATCTTACCCCAATACAAAACTATGACACACAGTACCACGACAACATCACAAGGTAGACATACATTTGCATAATACAGTACCAAGACAACCCAAGCCATAACAGGTCCGAGACTATGAAAAAACAGATGTTAGACAACCACTGCCAAAACAGGACCGCGACTAGCAAAGTACAGCTGTACAGAGACATCCACAACCCAAAGAATACATAGTACTACACGCACAGTTGTGTACCGCGTCGAACACAGCACAACGAGGACACAGACGAGAACAATAGAGTTTGTCAAGACAAACAAAGAAAAAACACCACATTAAGCACACAATTCTAATGCAACAACGTTTGTAACGTTCATTTTGATTGGATAACGTCACTTTCTTACATGGCATCAATTGACAATTGATGCTATGGGACGTACGCGCAAGCAAATACCCGTTAACTGTCTCCGCTAACGCGTCGCCAGTAAACTTAATTTGCGACCATCAAATCCCCAATTGATGCCGTCGGAGCTTAAAATACAATACAGTTATCTCCTAAGTAGTCGCAAAGATATGTACACCTGTAAAAACGTCAATTTTCTGTGATTCAGCAATTGAATATAATTTGTTTTCGATTAAGAAAACTATAACGGTTTTATGTAAATAATGGTACGTTTTTATTTTTATTTTTAATCAATATTACATAATTTTGTAGAAATATTTGTAAACATTTTCCATAGTTTTTTTGAAATCTTGTTTTGAAACGGAAAAATGTAGAAATACTACATATATCGTCGTACTGAAACTATCCACGGAGATAATGATGTTTAGCCCAATACAAATAATTGACTAGGCATTATAACTTAGGACAGCGGACTCTTGATTTATTTATAAAATATATTTATATATCATATAGATAGATTGTTTTTCTTTTTTTCTTTTTTTGTTTTTATGGTTTTGTTTGTTAAATGTATTTTGTGTATGTTTATATTTGTCACAAACTTAATTGTTCAGAGTTTATATGACAATAAATGTTTAAAGTATTTGAAGTATAAAAGGACACGAAAAGACATATGCAAAACAATCCGAACGGGAAAACTAACGACCTGACTAATGTACAAAACAATTAACTAAAACAAATGTAAAACAACAAACGATAACCACTGAATTACGACCTCCTGACTTGGAACATGCACATACAGAATGTGGCGGGGTTAAACGTGCTTATTCCTCTCCCCCTTATATTGGACAGTGATGTAACGGCACAATATAAGAACACATTATAATAATCAGTTGAATCAGGATCAAACAAAGCAGAAATCTAAGTTTAAAACACACATACCAGACTTGACAGGATATTTATAAATCAATAAAATTGAGGAGAAGACAACGTACAGATCTTAAGGACTCGAAGTTACTGACAGCAAGTTCAAAGCCAATAACGCCAATAAAAAACATGCATCTACGACTTAAATATCAATCAGTACACATCCGACATCAAATGGATTCAGTTAAAGAAGTAATTTACAGTCATAGAGAAAACACAGACCGGACGTTACAGGATATGTAATCAAGTATGTAGGTAGGGAATTCAGTGTCCAAGTGGTCTCAGTATTTCTACTACTGTAATCACTAGCCATTCGACATTGAGGTTGTGAGTTCGAACCCTGCTCGTGCTAGTGCACTCGACTCCAATCATAATTGACTAGGATTGTCAGTTTTCGTATCAAAGGTCTGTTGTTTTCTTAGGGCACTTCTGCTTACTCCAACAATAAAACCTTGTCACCCTAAATAGCCCACAAGTGGTGCTTAAAAGTGTCGTTAAAACTCCCAAAAATCAATCAATCAATCAAGTATGTAGTTGACAAGATTACAATTTGTGTAAAATTTATTATTATTATCACATAATTAGTACAAATAACAACATTAAATGTTTGAAATACTTCAAAAAAAAAAAAATTAAATTATTATATCACATATTTAGTAACAAAATTTAATATCATAAATAAAAACATCTGCTAAAAACATTATTGATAAATAATATTAAAACAATTACAAGTAAATCATATGCATCCAGCAACAAGTATAATAACACTTAAGGTAGATAGGGTGTCTTCCTCCATCTTGGATTTGGAAATACCAGAAAACAAGGTCTAGATCTTTAATAGAATGTGCAAATTTTTAGAGTAGTGGGTAATTCATGTGTAAGAACTTCCACTTCGGTATAGAAATGACATGTTTTATCATACTTGTGGTTGTATTTTACAAAAAAACGAAATCATTTGTCTGATCAATTTTTTCCCAACTTTACCGCATAAGGGGGGGGGGGGGGGGGGGGGGCAACTCAAATGCAAGGGCAGATAATTCAGATTAAGGTACTTTTACAATAGAATGTGTTAGGAATTTACCTATTTTATAATGTAGCAAGAAAACGGGTCCGGTGATCCCATTGTTTCTTTTTCTTAACTAAAAGCATATTATTAAAGCCATTTTCTCATATGTTATCTCAAAATTCTATGGTGTAGATTACGCTTTATTGCAGAAAATTGGATTTTCCATACATAATCTATACAAAATTTGTTAATTTTGAACACCGTGTAGCGTGGAAATAAGCCTGGTGACCCATTAATTTTATTATTATTTTTTGAAAAGCATTATATAAACTACATTTTGGCAAATTATAAAAAAAATCTATGGATTATAATTTAGACACCCCATCTACCTTAAACTGCTACGTTTAAGAACTTTATTCACGTGTAACCTCGTGAGTAATCAAGGTCGTTAAACACCCCCACCCCTTTAGTACATGTAGCAGTATATTCAACGAAAGTCTATTAAATGAAATATTTTTATCTGATATAGGTTTGGACGGAGAAACCAGTTTGTTTCTTTATTCATACAAAAATAAGAAATTTTGGTTTAGTTGCCATTGAGACAACTCTCTGCAAGAGACCATATGCCACAGAATGCACTAACAATAGGTCACCATACGGCCTTCACCAATGAATAAAACCAACGTTACACTTATGTATTATTCCTTCAAAAATATATTTCGAAAAAAAGAAGGAATTTTGGTATAAAGTTGATTTTTTATAAAGTTGGTAGTATGTGTCTACAGAGGAAGGAGCTTTTACATTTATAAATTACAAATATGAATGTCAACGTAAATTAAATCAGTCTCAGAAATACTTTGTGCAGAATTTATGTTTATTTGAAACCTATGCATTAGTTAACTTATTTTTAAAATTTACAGTACAAAATACCTAAAGCTGTATAAACCTGACATTCTTAGGGTTGGTGTCTAATCAACTTTGGTTAAAACTTTGGAAAATGATAGGTATAAAACTACCAATTAAGGGGAAACAAGGTTCTACATATAACCTACTAAACTGCCATTACTGACACAGAATAAAAATCAATAATATCAATAAATCATAAAAAATAAAAAGAAGATACAAATGCAACAATCAAAATTCATAAATCGATTTAAAAACAATACTCTGCCTCAAAGTTTTAAAGACAAAGAGTAGAAAATATTAACAAAAACATTACATTCTACAAACAGGAGCAACCATTAAACTTTAAAAAGGGGGGTAACGTTGTTGTTTTTTTTGTCTAGCCAGGAATTGTTTTCCGCAAAGCGAGAACATTTTTTTTCGACGCTTTATCAATCAAATTTAATTTTTTCAAAAGTGAACATTAGGTATTGTAAAAATCTGGATTCAGAATATTTTTGTTTTGTCATCTGCTTGACCACAATAAACCCAGCCCCCTTTTTTAAAAAGTGAAGTTTTATTGTAAACTGAGCACGTTATCTTTCGCTGGGTGCATGTATCTGTCTCAATGATGTAAAGCCCAAATCTCCCATTATTCAAAGAGAGAAGAAAAGGATGTTCGCTTAGACATTTCGAAGATAAATATGCAAATTTAATTACCCCTTTTTCTAACCTCAACATAATAATAAATATATTCGTGTCTGTATCCTTACACATATAGTACTTTATGACGGCCTTACAGTAAATGTTTATTTCAAAAATATATATTTTCATATCTTTTGCATCTAGAATAATATAGGACTTTCATTGACACATTATTAATACGGATTCATGCAAACACTCATGATATACCATGAATTGTTCGACATAAATGCATTTAAATCTATTTTCAAATTGTTTGATTGTCATCTTCAATATCACTAAGCATTGATCGTCTTAACGAATGACATGTTAAAGATGTTGCCATGCGCACTTGAGCAAGCCATGGTTTTTCTTTGAACGAATTTGCAATTGTTAAAGATTTGATAGCTCTGTCTCTAGAAGTTGCACCTTTGTGTTTCGATACTTGATCTAGTAAAGGCAGAACATAATCCTCCTCTCGTAATCCGTTCCAGTAAAAGAATGGACGACTCATGTTTTCTGTACTGATGAGGGGAAGCGGAACTGCACCATCGGAGGCTTTTGCTTGAGAAATTAATAAAGCAGACGTCAGTCGCTTTCGCTTACGTGACTTCCGCTCTTGCGTGGTAGCACTTGATTTTTCGGTATGAGTAGGGGATCTAGGTACTTCAGAGATCATCGTTGATGTTTTTGTTTTATCGAGTTTTAAATTAGACAATGTTTTGCTTATTCCTTTATTTGGAGTTTGAAAGAAGTTCTTTGGGTTTTTCATACCGAGGCTAGGCGGGTTGTTTTCTTTGACATCTGTTGTATTATCTGTAAACACATTGTCGTCAGATGTTGTCTGTTGGTCCTTGCGTTTTAAAATTGCGGGAAGCTTCAATAAAGTTCCCTTGCTTTCAGTTTCCTTATCTTCAAGTTTCGACTTTTCAGTCTGATCCGGCTTCTTTGACGTATCGTCAGTGGGCTCTATAGTCTGGTCTTTTGATAAGAGTTGTTTACTTCTGAATGCTGGTTTGGCTGGAGTTCTAATGGATCTTTCGTTTGATTCGTCTATGATTGGAGCTTCGAGAACGCCCTTGAGTTTGCCTAATATCCCTGTTTTCAACGGTTTTGTGGGTTCTGAATCGTCTTCCGAAATGCTTGTAACTGTACCTCGTCTTGCACGACTTATAACAGAACCAGGGGGGCCAGTAGGTTCATTGATTGAACTTATTGACTCTAGTGTTCTCTGTTTTGCACCAATTATTTTTCCTAATGTAGAACCAGGCTTTTTCGGTAAAGCAGATCCCTCGTCTTCTGATTCTTCAATAGTAGACTTAATACCGGTGATAAATCGTGTCCCCATATCAGTTCTATCCAGAACATTGCCCCACTTGGTATTTTTCTGTAGTTTCATATTTTTATAGTTTGTAACTGCTGACATCTGTTTAAAGTATTGTTCAGGATCTTCCTTGTTGATTCCATATACATCTTGAAATACAGACAACGATTTCTTTCGAATGATGCCAAGTTCAGATCGAGGTTTTCCGGTCATTGGGCTATCAGTCACGCCATTGACGACGGGTAGACCAAAACTGACCAGTGGTCCACTAGTAAATGATTTTTTCTTCAAAGATGATCTTGTTGTTCCATACTTTGCGAAACATCTTTCTTTTGCAATGGTAGCCCATTCTTTAACTTTACTTAACGTTTGAACAGATAATGCACCAAATTTACCAACAGAAACCTTTGACCATTGCCTTGTTAGCAGAAACGAGGCGCATGGTTTAACTTTTTGACGCAAGGCGATATTAAGTGGCGCAAGGTCGTTTCCATTTTTAGCCATGACGCAAGTGATATCGTGATTAACCATTAATCGCAAAACACCAAGCTGATTATTTTCAGTTGCTTCGTGCACCGGTGCTTTCTTTGTTTCGATATGTGGCTCGATTCTCATCCATTGTCGGAGGGGATGTTCGCCAATCTGTTCATCTGAACGAATGCCTTGCTTTATAAGCGATCTAGCTAAATCTACGTTTCCATAATGTGCCGCAATAAATAATGCCACTTTCATTTGAAATCGAGCTATGACTTCTTCCGATGATATTTGAGCCATCACTTGAGGAGTAAATCCCATAATACAAAGATTTATAAATTCATTCCATCCATCCCAGTTTTCTAATCGAATCGTTTGGCCTGCCTCTACACCATAGTCGAAGAGCTGGTGGTCATCATACAGTTCTTTCTTGTTATACACAAGACGGAACACCGATACCGGAAGTCCTGATTTCTTAGCACAGAGCGTGCGCAGATCCTCAATTTTCATTAACGGGACAGACAAATCTTTATCAATAATTTCGATATTTTCATCGTTGTACGTACAGTAGATGAACAACACAGGTTTCACTTCTTCCTTTATGATAACCCTGATAGTAGATCCCGCGGGAATACCGAGGTCAGTAAAACACCAAGATTCCTCCAAATCCGCTCCGCCGTAATGGAGCACCAGGATATTTCGATCCTTTTTATTCAACTCATCAATATAAATGTTAAATTTATCCTGAAACAACTTTTTCACATTACCAACTAACGTCCCTATGGGTACATCTAGAGAGCATCGCTCTCCTTCGTATAATCCGAAAACTAACATGGTTGTCTTTCGAATTTTTGCTTTCCTTTTCATAATCTTGATTCTTGACGGACAAATTTTATACAATTTCAAAAACTCCTACGTTGAAAAGATGGCTGCTCCCGGAAAGGTGAACTACCAATATTCAAAATGGAGTTTTGACGATAAGTTTAAAATAAACAATACAATCCGTGCACAACACTTAAAATGCTGACACTGCCGAACTTCACTGAAAATCTGCTATTCCTAAAAAGTAAAAAAGAAAAATTATATTTATAAAAATTTGAAGGTAATAAAATTAATGCATATGTTTATATAGGTTTAAAATGAGGAAACGCGGTCTTTAACTTAAATGTTCTGTGTTGTTAATGTTTGGTTTTGGTAAACAAGAGGCTTTAAAGAGCCTGTGTCGCTCACCTTGGTCTATGTGAATATTGAACAAAGGAAGCAGATGGATTCATGACAAAATTGTGTTTTGGTAATGGTGATGTGTTTGTACATCTTACTTTACTAAACCAATTATCTCTATCTATAATGAGCTTGGCCCAATAGTTTCAGTGGAAAATGTTAACAAAAATTTACAAATTTTATGAAAATTGTTAAAAATTGACAATAAAGGACAATAACTCCTAAGGGGGTCAATTGACAATTTCGGTCATGTTGACTTATTTGAAAATCTTACTTTGCTGAACATTATTGCTGTTTATAGTTTATCTCTATCTATAATAATATTCAAGATAATAACCAAAAACAGCAAAATTTCCTTAAAATTACCGATTCAGGGGCAGCAACCCAACAACGGGTTGTCCGATTCATCTAAAAATTTCAGGGCAGATAGATTTTGACCTGATAAACAATTTACCCCATGTCAGATTTGCTCTAAATGCTTTGGTTTTTGAGTTATAAGCCAAAAACTGCATTTTACCCCTATGTTCTATTTTTAGCCATGGCGGCCATCTTGGTTGGTTGGCCGAGTCACCGGACACATTTTTTGCTCACCTGACCATGTGAGATTTTCTCATCACTTTGCGTCCGTCGTCCGTCGTCGTCGTCGTCTGTTAATTTTTACAAAAACCTTCTTCTCTGAAACTACAGAGCCAAATTAAACCAAACTTGGCCACAATCTTTATTGGGGTATCTATTTTAAAAAATGTGTCCGGTGACCCGGCCAACCAACCAAGATGGCTGCCATGGCTAAAAATAGAACATAGGGGTAAAATGCAGTTTTTGGCTAAAATTTTCAGATGAATCGGACAATCTGTTGTTCGGTTGCTGTTCCTGAATTGGTAATTTTAAGGAAATTTTGCTGTTTTTGGGGCAGGTGAGCTAAAAATAAAGAGCGCATTATAAAAACCCAACGAATTGTTCTACGCGACAATTATATATTACATGTCATGTACACTATCATATAGTGCTGTAGTTTTTTGTTTTTTTTTATTGGATCCTGTTGAATAATCATCTCGTTAGAAAAGAACAACTTCAATGTATATTATTTTCACATAACATCAATACCCTGTGCATGTACGCAGATATTCACATGTTCGTATGTGTCAACCATAAAAAAAAAACTTTCGAACAAAATTGTCTATTAATATTTGTCTGAAAATTTATGACTTCCCTGAGGTTAAGTTATAGTATATGTCAATGGAAATAAAACATTGAAATGATATCATTGTCCAACATATACATTTCAATACTCCCCTTTCATGAGATAAAATTCGTGACACTCCAAAAAATCATGAAATAATGTTTTAATATACACAAAATATAAAGTTGGATAATCTCCCTTTAATAAGACAAAATTTCATATGTAACAATCTATGAAACATAAAAATAATGTTCATCTTGGTGGACAGTATTTCATCTTGGTGGACAGTATTTCATCTTGGTGGACAGTATTTCAACTTTGTGGACAGTGTTTGATTTTGGTGGACATATTTCATCTCGATGGACAATATTTCATCTTTGCGGACAATGTTTGATATTGGTGGATAGTATTTTATCTCGATGGACAATATGTTATCTTAATAGGTGGACAATATTTCATCTTGGTGGACAATGCTTCATCTTGGTAGACAGTATTTCATCTTGGTGGACAGTGTTTGATTTTGGTGGACATATTTTATCTCGATGGACAATATTCCATCTTTGCGGACAATGTTTGATTTTGGTGGACAATATTTTATCTCGATGGGCAATATTCCATCTTTGCGGACAATGTTTGATATTGGTGGATAGTATTTTATCTCGATGGACAATATGTTATCTTAATTGGTGGACAATATTTCATCTTGGTGGACAGTATTTCTTCTTGGTGGACAGTATTTCATCTTGGTGGACAGTGTTTGATTTTGGTGGACATATTTTATCTCGATGGACAATATTCCATCTTTGCGGACAATGTTTGATTTTGGTGGACAATATTTTATCTCAATGGGCAATATTCCATCTTTGCGGACAATGTTTGATATTGGTGGATAGTATTTTATCTCGATGGACAATATGTTATCTTAATTGGTGGACAATATTTCATCTTGGTGGACAGTATTTCTTCTTGGTGGACAGTATTTCATCTTGGTGGACAGTGTTTGATTTTGGTGGACATATTTTATCTCGATGGACAATATTCCATCTTTGCGGACAATGTTTGATTTTGGTGGACATATTTTATCTCGATGGACAATATTTCATCATTGCGGACAATGTTTGATATTGGTGGATAGTATTTTATCTCGATGGACAATATGTTATCTTAATTGGTAGACAATGCTTCATCTTGGTAGACAATATTTGATCTTATTGGACAATATTTGATATTATTGGACAATATTTGATATTGGTGGACAATATTTCATCTCGATGGGCAATATTTTATCTTGTTGGACAATTTTTGATAGGACTATTGCATGCTTTATAGTATTTGCAGTCTTGAAATACAAGTATTTAAACATACGGAACTGGAATGTAAGGAGGGTTAAAGAGGTTTTGTTTCATGTATATTATAAGTCTTTTTGAAAAACGATTTCTGTATCTTAACACATGACATGAAAAAGTTTCAAGTTCCCGAGTCCAGTTATCGTCTTCCAAAACTAAGAATTTTAGCACAATTATTGTCGCTTACCTTAGTGGCGAGAAAAATCCAAATTGTTTTCTCTTTTATAAATATAACATATGTTTACACTTATGAAATTTTATTTTGAATGACGTGAAATGAACACACGAGATGTAATATGCTTGAACTCGTTTGTTTATTAGCTCCTTGAGGTTACGTTGTTATATTTACATTCAGTAGTACCTGATTAACGGATTTGATTATAGAATTAGTAGGAAGTAGATTAATCACAGTATGAAGTGGATTAATAATTAATAATCTGAAGAAAATGAGAGTGGCGGGTCAATAATAATTATGATTCGCTTATATATTATATATAGTCTGATAAGATATAACAACCATGTGTTCATTCCTTAACGTCCAGTGACAAATATGTCATGCATGTTCAGGACAAAATGCAAGCATGGTGCATGATATCTTATGACAAAACAAAAAGTGTCTGGTGAAAAAAAAGAAAACAGCTATAAAACATGTAAAAATATTATTCCCAATAACGACTAGTATATTATATATAAATAGATGTTTGATTTCTGCAACGGGAGACATAATTTTATGCTGAAAGTCGCGAGAAGGTTAATCCTTTAAAATAAACTATTCATAAACACAAAGCTTACAATTCTGTACGGCAAACGCGAATTTCGTCAAAAAAAAGTCTCATTAGTGACGCTCGAATAAAACAAAAGTAATAAGGATATAGAATTTGGACACATAATTGTGTAATGGGAGATAACTAGATAAGACATTTAAATGTTTTTGTTCAATTCAAATATGTTTTTAACGAAAAGAAAATAGGATTTGACACAATTTGTAATAACATAAGAGACTACTTCTTTCAAACGTTGTTGATAGTTGCTTCGTATCCAAGAATATACAGTTAAAACACATATGGGACTTAACAACGCAACTGGAATTTAAATTTGCATTTATGTTATCTTTTACGATGCTACTTTCGTTGATAGTCAAACAATTATTCTGCAATTTGTAGTAATACACAACACACAAGTTACCAAACACTGCTTTTTGTTTACTTCTTCCCCTCGTTTCAACTCTTGCCAGTAGAATTAAAACGCATGTATAACACGCTGGTAGTAGATACAACAAAGCAAATATAAATATATGATATAGTTTCACATTATAAACTAGCGATACGACCCAGCCCAGCTGACCTAGCTTAGCCCCATACAATATTATGACGCGTCCAACCAAATAAGGCTCACACAGTACCTCGACGATAACATCACAAGGTTTACATATGCTAGCATAATTTAGAACAATGAAAGTCGTAAGAGGTCCGAGTCTATACAAATACAGGAGCGAAACAACACCAATCATTATAGAAACGCGACTAATACAACTCACAGTAGACAAACAACCCCGGCAAAAACGCGACACGAGCACTATATACAGAACAGAGAAATAATATCTATAAGAGGACCGATACAACCACTGCTAAAATATGACAGAGATTACCAGAATACAGTACAAGACATGTACAGCCACAATTCAGGGAATACGAGCACAGTGAGGTACAAATGTATCAATTCAAAACAGCACAACGAGAGACCAGCACAATAAAAAAAGTATTAAGAGGACTAAACACGAAGAGTAACGAAACTATTGAGAATTATAAGTCGCAAAGATATGCGCACATGTAAATACTTGAATCTTCTGTTACAGTAGTTCAGCAACTGAATAAACTTTGTTTTCGATTAGGAAACCTATTATGGTTTTATGTAAATAACGGTACGTTTTTACTTTGATAATTTAACATCACTTTAATTATTACATAATCTTATAAAAAAAATCTAAATAATTTTCCATAGTACATGTATTTAAAATCGTGTTCTAACAGAAACCGGAAAATGAGTACATGATACAAGGTCTCTATAGAAATACTACAATGCATATAGTCCTACTGAAACTATCCATAGAGATAATGAGATATAACACAATAAATAAAAATATTTGTTGTAAACATCTAAAGTCCTTATATCATCAAGTCGCCAAAGTATTCTACTTTCTTTCAATTTGATATTCATCTGTATAGCAAATATACAATATCTATATCGAAAAATGATTGTAAGCCCAAAACATAATTTGAGATGATTTAAAAGCTAATATTTAAACAAGCTCACATTTTCCCCATTAGCTTTTATAATCACCGCCCCCATTAGACGTTAACTTTGATTCACATTTAAAAATTAATTTATTCCCTTTTAAAAATAATTTCAACGCGGCTTTCCAAACAGTTATATAATCCAAAATGTTTTCTTCGTTATGTTATTTTATATAATCGAACGAAATTAAGCATGATAATATCATTTAGGTTAAATTGTCCTGAGAATTAATACAGTTATAATGTTAATTTAAACAGCGTATTTTATATTATAGTAGAAACACGACGGGTGTCACATGAAGAGCAGGATCTGCTGAGATCATCCCCATTTTTTGGTGTAGACTAGTGTGTGTTGCTCAGTCTACAATTTTGTTGTTTGTGTACTATTGGTGTGTCTTGTTGTTTGTGTACTATTGGTGTGCCTTGTTGTTTGTGTACTATTGGTGTGTCTTGTTGTTTGTGTACTATTGGTGTGCCTTGTTGTTTGTGTACTATTGGTGTGTCTTGTTGTTTGTGTACTATTGGTGTGTCTTGTTGTTTGTGTACTATTGGTGTGTCTTGTTGTTTGTGTACTATTGGTGTGCCTTTTTGTTTGTGTACTATTGGTGTGCCTTTTTGTTTGTGTACTATTGGTGTGTCTTGTTGTTTGTGTACTATTGGTGTGTCTTGTTGTTTGTGTACTATTGGTGTGTCTTGTTGTTTGTGTACTATTGGTGTGCCTTTTTGTTTGTGTACTATTGGTGTGCCTTTTTGTTTGTGTACTATTGGTGTGTCTTGTTGTTTGTGTACTATTGGTGTGTCTTGTTGTTTGTGTACTATTGGTGTGCCTTTTTGTTTGTGTACTATTGGTGTGTCTTGTTGTTTCTGTACTATTGGTGTGCCTTTTTGTTTGTGTACTATTGGTGTGTCTTGTTGTTTGTGTACTATTGGTGTGTCTTGTTGTTTGTGTACTATTGGTGTGTCTTGTTGTTTGTGTACTATTGGTGTGCCTTTTTGTTTGTGTACTATTGGTGTGTCTTGTTGTTTGTGTACTATTGGTGTGTCTTGTTGTTTGTGTACTATTGGTGTGCCTTTTTGTTTGTGTACTATTGGTGTGTCTTGTTGTTTCTGTACTATTGGTGTGCCTTTTTGGTCTTTTTCTATTTCAGCCATGACGTTGTCAGTTTATTGTCGACTTATGAGTTTTAATATCCCTTTGGTATTATAGTTCGCCTATCCTTTACCAAATATGTAAAATCTGCTCACAAGAGTACAAAAAACCTAGAAAATACTGTCATTTGCTACACTGTTCGGAAACTTAAAAGGGAATGGATAAATATTCAACAATGTTTTGCACATGCGCTAGCTTATACAACATACAAAATTGAGAATCAGTTGACTGTATGTATATCTGATGCAATAATTGGTTCATATATATGAAAAGAAACTAAATTTTCGTCACAAATAACAAAATTTAAGGTTTCAAAGTATGACCCCCATTTATCTCATCTAAAGTATTGAAAAACTTTCTTAGAGTATTACATAATTATCAATCTGAGATAGTTCTTTGAGTAGTAGACGTCATTGTTTAGTGAGAAAAATTGGCAAAAATCAGGTAAATACCAAAATTTACACACATAAAATTTATAAAAATAACAGCGATATAGTTAAAGTATTGTTTTATGTTTAATGAAGTTGAACATTCTACATGTTCACTTTTACTACGAACATTTTTAAAGAGTTTAATAATAACTGCTTTAAAATAGATTAATTAAACAATTAAAAGCCGTTTGTAGGTCTATATGTACTGATCCATACCGCATGCTGTTCTAATTTTTAACCATTCGTATTGGATTAATAAAATCTTGGCTTAGCTGAATGACAATGGGTGATGATTGAAAATAAAAACAAATTCGAATAACTGACGACATAGAACAATTTGTAATTACTGACGAATCAGACAATGCGGCTACAATACATCGACAATATTTAGATTAGAACTGTTGACCATAACCGACCGGTCAGATAAGGCCATCGATCCCATGCATGTGGTTTTCACAACAACAAAAAATAGATTTTTTGTTTCCTTATCTAATATTCTGTTTCTGTCATTTTCTGTACATTCCCAGATTTATTTTATTTTTTATTTTATTGAAAATAGCCAGGATTTTTTACTCCAGACATCAATGATCTTAGCCATGTCTGACGCAATTTGCTGATTTAAAAAAAGAATTAATTCTAAAATTAATTTTTGATTTGTTCTTCCAACTGTTTTGAATTCAAGTACAACCGTCAGTCATATTTAGACGGAAACGGCCGTCTGCTTGTGTAAACAATGATTCCCTTTTATGACTTTTCATCGGAGAGCATGAAAAGGGAGGCTACTGATGAAAGATTCCAAAGACTTAATTTTAGATTTTCTGATTTTACTCTTCGCCAAACGCTTAATGGCTAAACGGGTGCGGTAAGTCATTTGTTAGATTTTGGCCAAGTCGAAGAGTTTCACATTTGTGTTTGCTCCTAGTGCGGTAAGTCGTTTGTTAGATTTTGGCCAAGTCAAAGAGTTTCACTCCTAGTGCGGTAAGTCATTTGTTTAGATTTTGGCCAAGTCAAAGAGTTTCACTCCTAGTGCGGTAAGTCATTTGTTTAGATTTTGGCCAAGTCAAAGAGTTTCACTCCTAGTGCGGTAAGTCATTTGTTTAGATTTTGGCCAAGTCAAAGAGTTTCACTCCTAGTGCGGTAAGTCATTTGTTAGATTTTGGCCAAGTCAAAGAGTTTCACTCCTAGTGCGGTAAGTCATTTGTTTAGATTTTGGCCAAGTCAAAGAGTTTCACTCCTAGTGCGGTAAGTCATTTGTTAGATTTTGGCCAAGTCAAAGGGTTTCACTCCTAGTGCGGTAAGTCATTTGTTTAGATTTTGGCCAAGTCAAAGAGTTTCACTCTTAGTGCGGTAAGTCATTTGTTAGATTTTGGCCAAGTCAAAGAGTTTCACTCCTAGTGCGATAAGTCATTTGTTTAGATTTTGGCCAAGTCAAAGAGTTTCACTCCTAGTGCGGTAAGTCATTTGTTAGATTTTGGCCAAGTCAAAGAGTTTCACTCCTAGTGCGGTAAGTCAATTGTTAGATTTTGGCCAAGTCAAAGAGTTTCACGTTTGTGTTTGCTGCTGATTTCCACAAAAAGTGCGGTTTAAATTAGTTAAAGCAAAGGCGTTTGAACTCAGAGTCAAAATTATATTTGCGGGTAGAGTGAAATATCCATCGGGACTATAAAACATGTCACCTAGCACGTAAATATTCGACTTAGCATGTTGGTCCAGTACAAGCAAGACTTTAAATGGGGTTCATCCCGAATATGCATGTAATATTTGCCACTGAATGTTGAGAAGTCGTAATTACGAATCAATTAATTTAAATCTAGTACGTCAAGATGATTTTTATTGAAAAACAAAACATAGTGCTTGACTGAACTGATAAAATGACAAACGTGTGCATATTCTCCATAACTGGTTTAACACCAAATCTTGGTCAAAAAGAGTATTACTATAAAATTGAGGAGATGTGATGATTGCCAATAAACAACTATATACCAAATGAAATGAAGTGGAAGTAAGCTTTTATAGGCCATCGTATGGACTTCAAAAGTGAGAAAAAAAACCAATATCGTATATAGCGGACTTTAAAAGGCTCAGACATAAATATATGAAATGATTCACACCAGAAAACTAACGGCCTAATTTTTAACAAAGAAATATACGAAAAACAAATATGACAGACATATATTTGTCAAATTAATTTTTATATTTGTAACCGAAAAGTTTATTTATGGAATAAATTTTATACAAACTAAAAATAGCGTACTTTTAATTAAAATTAGTCCCTTTGATACAATATTTAGAAGGAACAAACCAAAACTAATCAAACAGTAGAGTGAATTCGCCTTTATCAAACCACAGGAATATAACTGTTTTCAAATAAAGAATTTAGAGTATAAATAAATGTTAACAAGGTCTATCATTCCAGTGTAAATTTTAATAATAATAAAAACAAGTGCTTAATATAGCGAGAAGTCATGTATCCATCCTTAGTTCACTTTAAAGCGCGGGAAATGTATTTTTCATCAGCAAATCATTTACTTTATGATATTATGTGACAGTTAATCCCGACTGAAAACTCAGATAATAGATGTATGGTGATTTTTTTAAGTTTATACACCTGAAAGATCAGGAATCTGTACAAAAGTTCATTATTAACTTACAAAATAACGGCTTGATGCGCTGACGTTTCGATGAAAAAAAGAACAATCTCCCAGAAGATTACTCGCAGTTTCAGAATAAACACTTTTATCCTGCAATTAGCCATCTATTGTACAAATAACAGGTATACAAATAAATTTTAGTTTTATTTGTACTACGTGTACAAATAAAGTCCCTTGTACCACACTTCTACGTTGAGCAAGCGGTAATATGAATATTTCTGTTTCCAAACCAGTACATTTTGGGGTCCTCTTCGCGTTTCAACGATGTCGATTTCTTTGAGAAATTAAAGACAATGATTTTGATTTTAATAACTAGTTTCAAGTGTTGGGAGTAATTTAAGGATAAAAACAATATATGTACATCGTCGAAAAATATAAAAGTTATTTGTAATCGCTACGACACAGGAGAAAAGCTCGGCAGAACCTCGCTTTTCGTCATGTTTCTAAAGCTCATACAAATAAATTATATATTTTTCGACAACATTCATATATTGTATATCTACTCTAATATATCAGGAAATTAAGCAAGCAACAATCAATCAATCAATTAATCGATCTATATCATGACACATAGATCATATACTTAATATTTTAAAATAGAACAAATGATTAACCAAATCTACAATCTTAGAATTAATAACATGTAAAAACTATTTGATGACTTTATTCATGAAAACACCTGCTTTTTGACTTCTCACGTCAAAAAATGCAATTAGTCTTAAATACATTTAACTATTGTTAATTAAAGGATTTAACTTAATATGTCATATCATGCATTTTGTATTTAAATGCTATCAGATTTAAAGGACAAATATATGGACTTAGATTGCATGCGGTATTTAAATTTTATAAGAATATCAAAATTCGATCAGTTTTACGATATGTATTTAAACATACTTATCATTGTATAGTCGTTGATTATTTGTAAGGATAAGGTCATTGATATATTCAAAACAGATTTTTGAACAAGTTAAATGTTTAAGGACAGTTATTTCTAAAAACCAGACAAGGTCCATTAAAATGGTAAAATTAAATAACGCACGGATTTTATGGTTTCATTTCATTTAGTTACCGGACAGGTTCAACTAAAAAATATGAAACAATTTGTTTTAAATGTCTTCGATCGTCCTGTGGTATGCTTTTTCTAACCCTTATAATTCAGTAGTTATGGTTGCAGTCTTGTAATTGACTGCTCCATAGGCTTACATGCAAAACAGCTGATCTTTGAAAATAAAAAAAATAAAAAATGCTACATAGAATTTTTTTTTCATGTTCATATCATGTATGTACTAATGTGAAATTGTGATTTAATCCAAAAAAAAAAAGGGTCTTGCCACGAAGAATAAAAAGTTACGTAATCCTGAAGTCAAAACATTTTTTTCTACTTTCTGTTTGCTATTTTTACTAGGCCGCACCACTTCCAGTAAACATGATATCCTTCCACTTTCCTGGATTGATATCCTCCAAAAGATGCAAGATATTTTTAAAGTCTATATATATGTTTCAATTCAGCATAAACCTATAATCAAACAGAAAAAATTTAGTTCAGAAAAAAATTCAGAAAAAAATGCACTATTTTGTTTCCCTCCATGCACCGGAAACTGGAGTTGTAATACAAGACTGGTACCTATAATATACTACTGCTCTACTATGGCTCGCTAGTGGGAGAGACGATGACGGGGATGGACCGAAGTATTCGCGTTATGTTTATGATATCCTTAAAATGGCATTAAATTCTATTGTAATTTCAATAGTTCTCCCCCTTTCGTATATGCGTTCTATACATGTACAATTTATACCCCCACTAATACAGGCATTTGTTTCTATCCATGGGTAGGTCGACTATCCCTTCCCATGGATAGAAACACTTGCCCGTGCTCATTAACCTGTATAATCCAACATTAATTTCCGCTCACTTCTATATCAATTCATTTGACGCTTATCGTAAGAGGGGACTAATTATTCCGAGTTTGTCTCACATGAGATATCTCAACAACAATGCTAGATTTACTATTTGTGTTTATATTATATTCCAAAACTGTGATAATATCAGTGGTTTCCCTCCCCGGACTATGGGTAACCCCTTATATGTCAAAGATAACTGTACCTTATACACGTATACATGAAATATTGATATTGAAAAAGACAGACACGCCTAAAGACCCAATTAAATAAAAAGAATCTTTAATTTTACTATCGTCAACATTTAACTTATGATTCTAAAGACGTTTCTTTTTTACATGACAGTTTTTAGCGATATGTTTTTAAAAATTTACCAGAAGGCAAGATGATTTTTTTTTTTAAAAGAAAACGATATATATGGCCAAAAGAAAACAATAACAGAATACATATATATCAGTTCATTTATATGAAAAGAAAACTAGCGATTGACCACGACAAATCTCAATTTTTAAATGTACTTTGAGGGTCCTAAACATTTTAGTATATCCAGCAGGAAATATTACAAGCATATCAGAACAGCATGTACGGACAAACAAAATTGGAATGGAAATGGGGTATGTGTCAAAGGGACAACAACCCGACAAGAGAGCAGAAAACAGCTGAAGGCCATTTAAGTTCTATGTTATTTTAATTTATGGGTATGTATATTTTGAAATTTTCTTCAAATACGATATCTTAGGGAGCTACCATTTTAATTTATTTTAATTTATTTTTTTAGCTGTAATCTCTGTCCTGCCTTTTTATTTTTCACTCTGTTCGGTCCTGCCTTTTTTTTTTTTTTTTTAGTTTATCCGGTATTTTTTTTACCTAAATGTCGTCCTGGCTTTTCTTTTTGTAAGTGTCTCATCCTGCCTTTTTTTTTTACTCAAAACTCCTGTCCTGCCTATTTTTTTCAAATTTCATCCTAGCCCCCCCCCCCCCCCCCCCCCCCCCAAATCAAATGGTAGCTCCCTTACATCATATTTTTTTCTAATTTAAGTACAATATCAAAGTCCTCCGTAATTTCCCATACCTTCTAATCTATGTGAAATATATCAGTTATGCAGATAGAAAGGTCACACGTACAGATCTTATTTGTTAAAAAAAGTAATTCACCAGTTTATAAATGTTTCTTAACAGTTGTTTGCGCTTATATTAAGAATGTTTACTTTGATTTTTCGAGATGTGGAATATCAGAACCTCAAAGAGTAATATGACGTCAGTAAACTTCAAAACACCTCTGTCATTTGATGTCAAAATGTAATGCAAATTTATAAAGAACACTGTCACACTATATAGGTTTCCCTATTTAGAAATAAAGGACTACGAAAATTAACAGTTCTCAGACCAACACTCGTCAAGTGTCCGTTTTGTTAAAAGCTTATAACCGCATAACACACACTTCAAATATGTCTACAGGTGAACCAATTGAAAAGACGTACATTAAAGTTTCATTATATTAATTACAAACTGTACTGGCACATTTATACTTTAATATCATATACTAGTATACAAACTTAAGGAAAACATTTCATATTATCTTCTTATAATATAAGATCTAATAAGAATAGACAGCTAAAGAAATGCTATATTGCCAATATAGCCTTTAGACTGGTGTGAAGAGTTGTCTCATTGGCAATCATCCCACATCTTCTTTTTTATATTTAGAAAATCAAAACTTGTTGAAAATAGCTTTGCCTAAAAGATTATCAACTTTTTTTTTTTTTTATTCCGTAACTGCGAATTCGCAAAAAAATGTATAACATTTGAAATCACCTTAAAGCATTTATTAAAAAAAAATATACGATCTATATATACTCACAAAATATAAGTCTTATTCAGTAGTGACCAACAACTTCAAGTGAATGTTTGGTTTAGAGATTATAAATAAAACCCCAAAAGTGACTTGACATAAAGGAGCATTAACACGGACATTAAAACTACATAATAACGCTTTAAACTTCGCAACCACCATACATGTCACGCTTAAATCGATTAAAGATTGATTATAGAATTAAAAGGATAGAAATGCAAAGTTATAAGATAAACATATCGCAAGGTCAAAACGTCTAACATTTTGTCTTTTAGAATAATGCTTACAAGTAGAGGTCGAATCTCACTTGTATCACACTGAGTTCAATTGAGAAATAAGATTTAGTAGTTTGATTTAGGATTTCATTTACGGTTATAAACGGAAGATAACAAACAGCATGGTTATTTATTATGAAGAAAGGGAGATAATTATGATAAACGTCAATGAGACAGCCATCCAACCACACCAAATTATTTTCAAGTGTTTAAATATTTTTTTCTTTACCTGACCAGTGACAATACAATATACCGATCAATGACTAAATTAATATCCATTCATTTCATCTTACCCCCCCCCCCCCTCCCCCCAAAAAAAAGAATACAATATCAAGATACATCTTATATAACTGTAGCTCTTATGTCCTTACGTTATGTTGGACTATTTGCGGACCATATAAGCTGTATTAGTCTAAATGACTGTCTGACAAATTTGGCTCGTTTTCTATCAAACTTATTAAACCCAGTCTTATGGCAGACGATCTGATAAAAATCAAAACAATACTCTGGTCATTAACATTAACGACTTATACCAGCAGTTTATCATGTCGTTAAGGTTGATTTTCAGATACTGTACACCACATCTTCTTTTATTCATATGAACTCTGGCTCAGCTAAGAAACTGAACTTTTGCTGAAAGTTATATGAGGGTCTTCATGGGGTATACAGAATAAGGAGTAATAATTGACAAAAGGTTAGGAGAAAAAAAATTAAAAATATAAAGACTAGAGAAAATAGGCCAAAAAATACAAAATAGTAAATAATGGGTAGGGGGTGCTTAAATATAATAAACAGAACATGGACACAATAATTAAAGAATAGAGAAAACTGTAGAAAACAAAGAAGTGAAGAACCCCAATTTGGACCCCCTATATTGGTTTCCGATGTTCGGTTAATTTCTACATTTCTTTCAAACTCTAACCAAGCTGTTTGTTTGGTTGTAAAAATGTCAAAACTTATAATCCGACAGTGGAAGAATAGCGCTGTGATTCTTATTTCTTCGAATGACTTAATAAATGCAATCTTTTTTATAAGTTAAAGGTTAAAAAAACAAACAGAATGAGATCAAGTTGTTTTTCTTTTTTCATTTGAAAAGTGTTTTAGTGCAATTAGTTTTAAGAGACTGTTAACCATTTCATCATAAACTATTGAAGTACAATGGACAGGCATAAACTTTTCTTTTACTGTCAGTAATTTAAAAACTTACACAAAATAGTATTCCCAAAACCAAAGCCAGGATGTTATTGGAACAACGGTACGTATAAGTACTTTTTAATTGCCTGGGATTTATTCTTCTTCCAATGTAAAAAGTACGATAATTCTACAGCAGAATTCTTGTATTCAATGTTGGTGAACCCACTACGCGCGTTATTCAGTACGTGTGCACCAAATTTTTAATGTTATTTCTTCATAGACTGAAAAGATATTACAGTCATTCCTTAATTGTTTTGACTTCTCTTTGTTATTAATTATGACAAAAACTATGTTTCCTAAGAACAGTAGCAGTTATGGCTCCAGCATGGTCAAACCCGAATTACGGCTTTGAAGAGTTTTCGACTTGACGATCACAGGCACTTGTCTTAGATTTGTTCCCCTTTATACCTTAATATAACACGTTATATTTAGGTATATATAGGGAAAAAAATTCTGAGACAAGTGCCTGTGCTGACGCCGTCTCATTTATTATAAAAGGACCCGTGAAATTTAACCAAGTTCAAAAGTTGTTATGTAGATTACCACTGGTGTCATATTTGATAACGATTGTCATTGTGACCTGATGCATTTTTTGAACGTGTCCTTCTGGAGGCTAGCCGTGTTTTCGGCTGCAGTAATGGTTCGGTCAGATGTTTTTAACTAGTTAGGTCAAAGAGGTCTGTATATTTCCCACTTTTAATTTTCAAATTAAATATACAACAAAACTTTGTTAGCCAATGAATAAAAAACGTATGGGCACTTTACACTAAAAACTTTAAATCTGAAAATTGACCCCCTTGACAGCTACGTCATGACTGTTAGTATCATCATTTAGTCGTAAACAAAACCTATTAAATACTAATATTTTATCTAAGAACAAATATCCTTGTCCATTAAACGGTATTTACGGAACCAATCAATTGATTTCTAGTAAGTTAATCACATCCATGTCATTCGATAACAACAGGAAGAAATTCTCTTAAAACCCTTTGATAAAATTTATCATGAAAGATAATTTTATGAAATGGATTTTCTGCAGTTAATTATAAATAAAGGGATATCGTGCATAATGACTGGTCATACAACAAATTTCATGACAGAAGCCTTTAAAAAGTAAGCAAGTGGGTTTAAGGGAGGACCGGGCAGGGGCCATGTCCCCACAGGCCACACAAATAAGTAGCTGCATAAATGTTTAAAGCATGATATACATGTATATACTTTTTACAAGTCCGATTCCTAGCGTTGTCTTGCCGGCGCTCTTTTTTATAATCCTGGATCATCATCATCCTCACCTACATGTATGTTGTAATAATGTTGTGGTGCACTTATCTTACTATTGTCTTGTGCATATTCGACTTAATACATGTGATATAATTCAACTGATTTTGTCTTAAGGAGGAAATTTGCTTTAATTTATGTTCCGTATTAATTTTTATTTGCAATTATTACGAGTTCGATGTGGTAAATTATAATAATCATTTTATCATTGATACGCATATTTTCGTCAGTTTGCTTCAATAGAAATAAATTGTTTTTTTTTTTTTTATGTCCAGTGGACAATATCTCATACATGTTTTTGACGTTGAGCATTAAAAATACGAATGGTTTGTCGACTAGGATTAAGTGCCGGGGAAATATGCCGCAACTGCAAAATGAGGGAATGCATGGATCGGCTTTTCTTAATTGATTCTTAAACTTTTAATTTTGCTTCCAAAACTTTCCATCATGCGGTTGCCGTACCAGCTGGTACAATTAATGAATCATCTTGTAATTAAAAATTGGTATTTTACATAAAATATTAGTAATATAATGTACTTCTTGTGAAATGAACTGCTCGAAATTATTTACAGTGCGAGATTGTTTGTTTAAATCATAATGGTTGCCAATATTCATTTTTACAAATATTCAAAGAACAAAAGACAGATAGATGTGGAGTTATGATAAAGATTAATATTTTTTTACTCACGGATTCAGACAGAAACAGTCCGGTCTTGTTCCAAGTAAAATTAAAACGCTAGTGACTCTATTTCAAGATTTTTTTTAACAAATATACCAAATACAAAAGATAGATATAAAATCTGATATGAAATCATGATAAAAAAAACTTACGGTTTCGGACAGAAACAGTCCGGTCTTGTTCCAAGTAAAGTTAAAACGCTAATGACTCTATTTCAAGATTAAATAAATGTTAATATTCATGACAACTAATTGGTAAATATTGTTATATACCGCATTTAAATAGGTTTAAATCCCAGTTTCAATGTTTAATTTTCATTCATTACAAAAATATTGTAAAATACAGTTAGAAAATGTCACCTTATAATAAGGCATTAAATTGTCACTGATTCCGACAATCAATACAACGCAATTTTAAGTAATGGATATATTTACTGTACAGTCTGGTTTTAGAACAATCAGATCTACTCAACGATCTTGGACAGACGAGATTTTGAAATTTTAATTTACTAATTGTCATCGGTTTAAATTGAAATTAATTGGATGTTGACATAAATTGTTAAGTATAACTTGTCACATAAATTTTACATTAGTATGATTTCAGTTTTAACAAAAATGTTTTTTATCCTTTTCTCCACAGGTTCTTGTCTCTAAAAAAAACCAGTCTATATACTTTTCTTATCAAAGACAGGGGCGGATCCAGCCATTTTAAAAAGGGGGGTTTCCAACCCAGGACAAAGGGGGGTTCCAACTATATGTCCCCATTCAAATACATTGATCGGCCAAAAAGGGGGGTTTCAACCCCTGGATACCCCCCCCCCCCCTGGATCCGCAAATGAAAGAGTATAGGTATTTTATTCTGAGAGATGTGCCTGTGATTTTATTCCCACACTTTACACACAGTTAATTCTGTTACTATCTGTAAGAAATGTTAAAGAATTAAAATAACTCATGGGTAAATACCTGTAAGATATGTTATGCTATTGTTTCGGAAAAAGGGAGAAGGTTTGGTACCATTAAAACGTTTAATCCCGCTGCAAATGTATGCACCTGTCCTATGTCAGCAATCTGATGTACAGTAGCTGTCGCTTGTTAATGTAATTTATACGTGTTTCTCGTTTCTCGTTTTTTTTTTTTAAAGATTTGACCGTTGGTTTTCCCGTTTGAATGGTTTTACAATAGTAATTGTATGGTTTTTTTTTCTGTACAAACTTTTTTTTCGCCTGTGGCGAAAAACAATCTATTTTTTTCGCGACAAGTCGAAAACAATTTTTTTCTTTCAATTTTAGCATTACATATAGTGGCAGCTGAGGGTGTAACAAACAATTTTTTTTTTCAGAATTCAAAAAAAAATATTTTTTTCTCCAAAAACTGGAAACAAACTTTTTTTTCCAAATGTGTATCTGTTTATCCTATGAGCTGTATTTTGAGTACGGAATAAAGAATTATTATATACTTATATAAGTAGTAGAAACAACTGAAAAAAAGGAAAATCACTCTCGTTTTTAGAAACGTATAATTATATTTTAGAAACAAAATTATAAAATACAAGAACTATTGTAATGTGTAACCAGGCGTTTCTGTTTCAAGTTGTCCACAAACAATACGGTAACAGTTATACTAAAAACAAAAAAATGGCATATCATCACCAAATTATATATTTTCATAAACCATATGCGAGCCTATCTCCCACCTTGCAATGCAGCACCGCCTAAGTTGGTGGCTTTTGCTGTTAAGCTAAATATCCAACACATTGCCAATTTGTTTAAGAAACTTTTTTATGTTGGTGTGTGCCTGAGAAGAAGGGAAACACTGTTAAACGTATATTTTTATATTTTTATATCTTATATATGTGTGTAGCTCTGAACTTCAAGATGTTCAAAGCTACCTTTTCGTTTCTTTGTATGTACTATACTAGACTTTAGTTTGTCTCTTTTTGTCATTGTCTTATTTTCTAATTTTAGTTTCTTGTGTATAATTAGGAGTTTTGTGTGACGTCCATTATCACTGAACTAGTATACATATTTACTTAGGGGCCAGTTGAAGGACGCCTCCGGGTTCGAGAGTTTCTCGCTACATTGATGACCCATTGGTGGCCTTCGGCTGTTGTCTGATCTATGGTCGGGTTGTCACTTTGACATATTCCCAATTTCAATCTCAATTTGATTAATAATGTCTCGTATTGAACTATGCTCCTTGTGAGCCAATTTGATGGAAATTAAGCATCTTCTTCTATAAAAAGGGCATACAAAATGAAAAGAATAAAACAATCAAGGCCTCTGCTTCCAGACCCTCACGTGAGACATTTTTCCGCGTTTTTTTCCTGCCCCTACCTCTGTTTTGTATGCCATTAAAGCAACGTCACTGCTGTTTCGGAGTTTGATTATATTTCTGCCGAAATATCTCATTGCGGATGATGAAATTCTGTCGACGAATCCGTTTCAGCCAAACATAATTCACGGAATTCACTCGAGTTTGTTTTCAGTTCGGTTGGTCTGGTTTGTATATACATGTAATGTTATATAAAAAAAGAGAGAGACAAACAGTATCAAAGGGTAATTCAAACTCAAAAGTCGAAAGCGAACTGAAAAGGCCATGACAAGAGCAATATAACCGATAGAAAGGCTAAGAACATTTACAGTTAACAAATCACAACAAAGAAAACTGAAGATTGAGCAAACTAAAACCCATCAAAACCGAGTCCGATCTCGGGTGCTCCGGGAGCATTTATAAGCATATATAATTCGGTAAGGGAGCTACCATTTAATTTTTATGGGGGGGGCTAGGATGAAAAATTTTGTCCTGCTTTTTTTTTTAGTTGTAATCCTTGTCCTGCCTTTTTAGTTTTTACTCTATTTGGTACTGCCTTTTTTTTTACTAGTTTATCCTGACTTTTTTACACAAATTGTCATCCTGCTTTTTTTTTTACCAAGTTGCTCATCCTGCCTTTTTTTTTACTCAAAACTCCTGTCCTGCCTATTTTTTTCAAATTTCATCCTAGCCCCCCCCCCCATAAAAATCAAATGGTAGCTCCCTAAGTCAAATTTGAGGTAAAATGAAGACGGGAATATGGTTACAACTGTTGTGAAACAAATATTCCAAACGGTCAGCTGACTTGCGATAACGTGTATAAAATTTCCAAACTGGCGATTTCAACTTCACCACTTGAAAGTCTTGGTTCAAATTTGATTTACAAGTTAACTACAATAATATAATTATGTTGCCTGTTATTTGAATAGAAAGAAAGATATGAATGAGTTGATTAAACCTTACAGTCATATAAAATAACAATTTGATTTTGACTTTGAATTTATAATAAGTGATTATTAGGTTACAGCGTACTTAATATCTAAAATATTCTTTAAATCGCATGAAGCTATACAAATCATAGAAAAAAATATCAAAGGATTACACCGACTTGTAATTATATTTCAAACTTTAAAAACTTCAAATAATTACACTTGAAAAAAATGTATACAACTTTTAACGTTTCAAACCTAGAGATAAAGAATTTTAAACATGTCATCCGAATTTAAATTTGAAGACTGTAAATAATAATCTAAGGTATTCGATTTTTCATCTCAAGTATTATCAAATATTGATTGATTGATTATTAAAGCAAGGTCGTGGAAATATCGGAATATAAAAGGTATTCTATTGAGAATTGTTTTCAACAACCGATACACCTTAATGGGACGTTTCAAGTGTTTAAAACTCGTATTTCTTATCAAATACAATTTATATATTTAAATGCTTTTGAGATTTATAGATCTTGAATAGATCTACACGAATAAAGTGCTTCATGTCAGATTATTCATGATAAATTGAAGTTCGTTTTGTACAAATATATATTTCAATCATCTGATATTTCTATGCGGGTAGCGTATATATATATTGTCCTATATTAAGCTTCTGTGTATTTGCCTTATCCTATATACCATCTAATATAATAGTACATGCATGCACTATTTGCTTAACGAGTATTAACCCTTGTCTTATCCAATTCCAGTAAAATATATTCTATATCATCTTGCTCAATAAACTATCTAGATGCGGATTCAGGAGTTTAAAAAGAGAGAGGCAACTAGACAAAATTAGGAGTTATACATTAACCACATATGTACAGAGCTCCATACGGAGGAATCCCAGTGCCCCTCAAAAAGGTGAACAAAAACTATATTTTAGTATTTAAATGTAAACCTAGAAATTTCACTAATTTTATCGCGTGGTTGTCCATTAACACATGCGTTTTTATTATCATGTAAGTTATAGTCTGCTGACTTCAAAACTTATCTATGTCCAGGGTTATTTAGAGGTTAATGTATATATCTATGGAGTCTGAACACATATCTTAGTCAGGAAAGTCTGCTGATCTCGGAAAACCGGTTCAATTTGTGTTGTCGTTGCAACTTCCGAAGCAGGGTTGTCGTCGACTGTCTGAACTTTTCCGACGTACTGTGTTAAAAACCAGTTCATGAACGTCGGTCATGCTTTGAAGTTTGTTGTCGTTGTTATTTTGTGTGGGTGTTGATTCATTGACGTAAACCAAAATCGTTCTTTCAATGTTTAAATTTTCAAAACAGCAGATAGATAATTCATACAGAATTCACAAACGCGAAAGTATCTCAGAAACCTTTCTATTACCTGGGTCGTGTTCAATATCGTAGCGGCTACGTAGATTTATGACTATCGAACGTGAAGCTAGAAGGCTAGCTACTCGTTCAATAGTCATAAATCAACATAGCAGCTAGGCTAGCTACTCATTCAATAGTCATAAATCTACGTAGCACTACGTAGCCGCTACGTAGCACTACGTAGCCGCTACGTAGCACTACGTAGCTGCTACATAGCTGCTACGCCGGATATTGAACTCAACCCAGCTGTCGTCCGAGATTGTTTTGACATATATTAGCCAATTAAAATCCTTGGTAGGACCAACAGACGTCATGGCAATCTTGCGTACTTTCAGACCTCTACGCTAACTCTATAATATTTTCTAATTTCTAGAACTGTATGTTTTTTATGTTTTTTTTTAACAATTATCAAAACTTACATAATAAACAATACAATAAATTATTTATACACGTGTAGCGAAAGTGTCCGTTTGGATATATTTCTCATGTAAAGTCTGTGTTGACATTTTTATGTATTACTGAATAAATGTCTTTAGACACTTACATTTTTTGTGTACTTTACCACATTTCTATTCTTCATGAGAGATAGGTTTAATTAACGTCCTATGAAACCTCTTCAAAACTAACAAATTGTCAATAATAGCTTTGAGTTTCCGGATCAAACAAAGCATCAAATTGCCTGTTTAAATCAATTTTGAACATTCTAGATACGACCTAACTTAGTATTTCCAAACGCAATCAAGTAGCAAAGTAAAGTTCCTGCAACCAATATGCAATACATCAAATTAATCAATTTCCTAGCATTTATTTTAAAGTGAGGTATTTAAATCAGTGCAATGCGCTTGTCATAATACATGTAACCTCGTCTGTTTCCTTGAAGTTTTATTGGAAATTGTTGAATTCAAGTAGTTCAAGCAAAAAAGGTTTTAATATACCAAATGTTAATGACATCCAGACACATGAGTTGAAGACAAGCATAAGACGAACAGAAGACAAAAACATCAAGTCAAAACCATACAAGAAAACAAAACAAAAACCATAAGTCAAAAACATACAAGAAAACAAAACAAAAACCATATGTCAAAAACAAACAAGAAGACAAAAACTATGTCAAAGACAGGCAAGAAGACAAAAACCAGTAGCCGAAGACAAAACCATGGCAAAGACATGCAAAAAGACCTAAACCATTTCAAAGACGAACAAGAACACAAAAAAACATAGGCAGAAGACAAAAACCATTTCAAAGACGAGCAAGAAGACAATTTTATACGATTGTCAAAAACAAACAAGAAAACAAAAACCATTAGTCCTCAAAGACAAGCAGACGACAAACAGACAAAACTACGGCCCCCAAAAAAAACCAACAAACGAATCAGCACAATCCTACACAGAAATCAAATAATGAAACTGTGACTACATAGTACAAACTCCGTACAAATGGTACAGTGATTATTTCCGTTCCGGAACTATTTTCTTTTACTACATGTATATGCGGATCGGAGCTGCCGGGAAGTTTCCACATTGTAAAACTAAAGTGCTCAGGATGGACAGTAGGTCTTGTTATTGTATTATAAAAAGAGAATGGAAACAGGGAACAAGGAGACAACAACCAGACGAAAGAGCAAAAACATCCCATGCGAACAATTGGGCTTCAGCACAGTGAGAAAATCACGCACATGAAGGCGGGCCTCAGCTGTCCTCCAAAAATGGTCTTAGTTCAGCGAAAATTGACGTCACACAAAATTCCGAAACATATAAATGATCTAAAATAAAAATGAAAAATACAAGACTGAATGCCAGGGACTCTGTACGTGTGCCTTGCGCAAAATGCAACGGGGTAAATCGACGTTACGTGTTTTGGGAGATATCAACACTTCCCCTATACCTCTAGCCAATGTAGAATAAACAAACACACATCTATACGCACGATGCAACTTGGTTTTAAAGAATTCAGAGTCCATTGTTAGAATTGGTAACAAGAAACTTAGCAAAATGACAATGATGTATGTACTAGTATAAAACTGAAACTTCTAACAGATAAAACTGTTGAATCCAGCGATTCATGTCTGAAAGGATTACATGTAAAACAAAAGCCCGATGTAACCGAAAGCCATCGAATTTGAAATGCTTTAGGTTTATTTTCAAAGTTGCGTCACCTCTCTCCCAAAACGGCAATAAAACATTTATACTGAACCATATTTACTGAGTTTAACTTACTTTAAGTTTTTGACCGTCTGCGTTGCCGTAGCAACCACTTTTTTCTTTTGAAAAAATCCATTTTGAATTAAATGTCTGAATTATGAATATAAACTTCTTATAAATTTTAATTCATCCCATTGCGTTTCGGCTCCCAATAACTAATTAAACCAGTTGATCAAATCGAACTCTTGTTAACAAAAAGCCAGTTGCTATACGAACGCTTTGACATTCGACCTTTTGTACATCTCGGTATTGTTCTGTTCATTGTTTTATCGTGAAACAGGTCATCCATTCCATTGAAGAAGAGGTTAAGAATTATCTTTTAAATAAACAGTTTACATTTAAATGGCAATTCATCTGAATTAAAATTTCCTTAGATAAAGATCTATTATTATATTGTATATTACTATAAACAAAGTCCTTTGTAAATTAGGCCTTATTATTTTAGCCTACAATAGACATACTGTAATTTGTATATGATACAAAAAAGTTATATGTAAGGGGGACATATGGGAGAGTAAAAAGCCTCCTCAAAGGGGTTTTTAAAAGGGTTTTTGATTGCGTGATTACTTGGCCCTTTTTAAAATGATTATGTGATTATCAGACCAAATATTTTATGATTATATTATAATTTAGCATTCAACATTTGATTAATTGATTATCTTGTTCAAAAACATATTTAATGATTGTGTGATTATGTTGGCAATACAATTGTGATTAGGTATAGACAATAGACAATGTGATTACTTGGACATCCCCATGAGAGGCCTCAGTATAAATTAAAATAAAATATATGTAATTTTAATACATGTAGATATAATATATAAGAGCTTCAGCATTCAGGAAAGTTCAATTTAAACGAGTAAAAAGTGTCCCAGGGTGCTTTAAACATCCACCGATTCTATAAATATTTAAATACGCCAATTCACTAGAGAACAAAACTTTGAAAATCTAAAAACACATTTCATATAGAACTTACTTAAAAATTCATAGAAATCGTTGATTGTCAAAGATATTTTACCGATCAATAAACAATTTCGGAAAGCATTTGAAATATGATATTTCTAATTTTAATTTTTACTAATTATTTATTGCGAAAACTTAGTATTTGAAGCCCAAATCGTTATTTTAAAAAGTTAATGATTAATTTTGTTTTTGCATGTAGGATTTCATTCAAATAACTTAGAAAATATAAAACGTGTTCATATTTACGATAAATGATTAAATAAAAAAACTCAATTGTTTTTTGGAAACGGAAATGTTTCATATGAGTTGTTCAGTTACCATTTAATTTTTTTGTTTATTTATACAAACAGTACGGTGACACATTTTGTTGTTCGGGTATCTTTTTATAAGGGCAGACATAAATTCCCGGTTGTTCTTTGTTTCTTGTGCAGTAAAATTGGACAGAAACGGTACATGTCGCGGTGTTGTTATTATGTCCCAACTGGGTCGATTTTTAAAATCCTAAAATGTTTCAAAGTACATTTCTAAAATTGTCACGCTGTGTACAATACGAAGAATTATTAATATTATTAAGACTCTATCCACAGGGTGGGGTATCTAATATAAACAACTATACTTTTAAAAGAGATATTACAAGTTTAAAGAAGAGTGTTTGATAAAAACAAATTAGTGAGATTTTGTTGAAATATAGATATAACTATAGAGGTATTAAAGATACCATTTCTGTCTCTAAGATAGAATGCGTCTCGACTGTTAAGAAACCATAGAATAATCATACTAACAAAATGTATTCACGAATAACTAGGGTATCGATCACCAACTAACGAAATGAATAATCGACCATGGAATCACCGACTAACGACAGGAATCCCTGATTAGCGAAAAGCATTACCGACTTACAAAGAGTATCGCCGATTAACAGAATGTATCTCCGACTAACAAACGGAGTAACCGACAAGGCTATCACCGACTAACGAAATATAAATATATATAATATAATGAAATGAATAACAGACTAAGGAATCCCCGACTTACCATATGTATCCCTGATTAATGAAAAGATTCACCGACTAACTAGGAGTATCGCCGATTAACAGAATGTATCTCCGACTAACAAAAGGAATAACCGACTAGGGTATTAATTACCGACTGGCGAAATATTAAAACGACTACAGAACGGCATCACTGACTCGAAAAATGTGTCAACGGTTAATGGAAGGTTTTGCCGACTAGTGAAAGGTAACCCCGACTACCGGAAGGTATTACCGACTAACGAAAAGTATCAACTATTGAAACATATCATCGACTAAGGAAAGGTATCACCAACTAAAGAAAGATAACAACGGACAAAGGTATCACCAACTGACAAAAGGTTACAACGGACAAATGTATCATCAACTGACAAAAGGTTACAACGGACAAAGGTATCACCAACTGACAAAATGTTACACCGGACAAAGGTATCACCAACTGGCGAAAAGTTACAACAGGCAAATGTCACAATGATCACCAACTGACGAAAGGTTACAACGGACAAAGGTATCACCAACTGACAAAATGTTACACCGGACAAAGGTATCACCAACTGGCGAAAGGTTACAACAGGCAAATGTCACAATGATCACCAACTGACGAAAGGTTACAACGGACAAAGGTATCAACAACTGACGAAAAGTATCATCGTCTATTGAAAGGTATCCAAGACTAACAAAAGTTGACAACGGACTAAGGTATCACTGACTAACCAACGGTAACCACGGCTAAAGTTATCACAGATTTATGAAATACATCGTCGAGTAACGAAAAATATCACCGACTAAATAGTCCCTATTTTACGACGGGTATCCCCAAATAACGAAAGAAAACAACAGATATCGGTATCACTGACTAAAAAAAGGTAACCACGGCCAAAGGTATCATCGACTTATGAAAAACATCGTCGAGTAAAGAATAATATCACCGACGTACGACGGGTATCCTTGAGGCAACAACGACTTATCGAATGTATCAGAGACTAATATATCACTGACTTACGACTATGAGTTACCGACTGAAGGAAGTATCACCGATTTATAAAAGATATCACCGACTGATATATAAGGAAAGTCATCAGCGACTAACGAAAGGTATAAGCGACTAACGCAAGGTATAAGCGACTAAAGCAAGGAATAAGGACGAACAAAAGATATCACCGACTGAATAAAGGAATCACCGACTAACGAAAGGTATGCATGTTTATGAATCTTAGCTTGCGTAGCGGTCTTAGGACCTGGATACAGTATATGCAATTGAAAAATAGAGATTGAATTTTGGGCGAAAATTTTTTTTTTTATAATTATATACGTACGTAACTTGATTCAATACTCTTGTGTTTTAATTATCTTTATCTTACCCTGAAGAGTCTCGTTGTTAAGTAATTCCAAGTGAATGACAACCACCGTATTCCATCTTAAATACGAATTTTCAAGAGAATTGATTAGTGTTTTTTTCTTCGAACTGAGTAATATTTGACACTGGTTACTTTGATAACGCATCTCGTACTCCTTTAAAAGATATATGCAAAGAAAATCAGTCACATCTTCGAAAATAATAAAGATATAGGGAGATGTGGTATGAGTGCCAATGGGACCACTCTCCATCCAAGTCACAATTTATAAAAGTAAACCATTATAGGTCAAGTTACGGTCTTCAACACGGAGCCTCGGCTCACACCGAACAGCAAATTAGACCACATATATATGCTATATAAGGTCCTATGTTACACTTTATTTCTCGTTCAGTATGATTAACTCGCAACATACTTTATTATCTTGTCTTTACTTAAATAGTTCAATCTATATGCACAGTCCTAAAAAATAAGTCAATAAGATATCAATCTTAAAGACTTTCGAGTACAATTTGTACAATGATAGGTATATCATATAATGTCACACTTCATTCAGAGTTCAAAAATAAGAAATAGTATACTGTTGAAAAGAAAAGTGGTCTTTAACTTTTTTACGCGAATATGCACATGTTAATTTGTTACATCAATAGAATATATTGGTTAAATTTAAATGAAAAAAACCTTTCTCGTTCAAATTCACATGTGATTGTTTCGGATTGTTGGGGCACCATGTAAGGCCAAATAAAAAAAAGTAAATGTGATTCTAGTTACCCTACATACCCTTCCTTTTTTTTTTTTTTTTTTTTGAAATAAACGCCTACCCTTAAGATTTTTTTTGTTATTTTTAATTAAGCACTGGTAAAGTTAAGCTGGTAGTCGACTGACTACTACACTTTGTTTTGAGTGAAGCGAATACAAGCGGATTCCAGTTTGTGGTAAAGTCAGAAGGTTGCTCCCATAGACTATATGTAAATAAAAAACATAAAATAAAAATACCCCTACCTACATGTACCTACCCTAACTTTTTTTAGGATGTAACTGTAGCCACACATACTATTTTATTTGGCCTAATGACTTGAACTATGAAATATTACTAGTAATCAAAATTAGTTTAAGGAGAATGAAAAGCTATGTAATTTTAGTTTAAAAGTTTCAAAATATAAAATAAGCATATACCTAACATAAAAAAAATGCTGCATGATAATTTGACTTTTCAGAATATATCTATTCTACGTTTTTAATCCGAGTAAGATCATTTAAACGTTGAACTTTTATAAAAAAAAAAAAATGTTTGAGATCAAATGTGTTTCGGACGAAACTTATTAAATGTATAAAATATTAGATTGATGTCACCAAGTAATGTAATAACTGAAGAAAGATGAGTATAAAACGCTTATTTTTAGATTTATAATGGAAAGCGGATATCATTAAAGTAATTGAAAAAGTTTGAACTGTTCGAAATACTAAGGATTTTCAGTCTACCCAAGGAATAGATTACCTAAGCTGTATTTGCCAAAACATTTCAGAATTTTGGGTTCTTAACGCCTTCAACTTCGTTCTATTAATAATTTGGTCTTTTGACTTTTTTTTATTCAAACATCGCTGATGAAGACTTTTGTATACGGAAATAGTTCATTGGTAAGAAAAAGCAATTGCTTGAAATGATAAGCCATATGTTTTTATTCGAGCGGCACCGATGAGTCTACTGTTGACGAAACGCGCGCGTCTGGCTAACACAAATTTAATCTTGATACCTATTTATTTCCAGACAGGCAGTCATTCTTGTTTTTCTTTATAAATTATTTGTTTGAAGTGGCCCCTACAGATGTTTTATTTGGAAATCTTTCATTCAAAACCTATGCTTTTAACCCCTTGATCTATTTCTATTCTTGATCAAATATTAATTTAACTACAAAAGACAAAACGGGTCGAAGAATATAGCAAGTGGACTATCAGCTGAAACGTACCACGAACATAGAATTCAGAAAGATTGAGAAAGTTGTGGGCATAATTTCAAACTTTATTTTGTTTGTCCATTGTGGTTTAGTGGTGAACAAACAAACAAATACTAAAATACAGATTCAGTGTTGCCAAGATTTTTAATTACTAACATAAAATAAGAACAAAATATTTCGAACAAGGTATGATAGACCATACACGGTACCGGTGGCATTATTGCATATGGTTGCATTTATATTCTCCAGAAAAATAAGCAGCTTGTTGTCAGAAGTTAAATGAGCTAAATGTGTCTCAATATACCAGCAAAACAGAATTCTTAGCACAATTTAAAGTCGTAGAAATCATTATCTTTTATGTCCTGTATAAAACATTTATTAGAAATGTCACACAAGGTATAATAATTGAATTCTCTAAAAAAAAAAATGATTGACACAAATTTGAGAATTCAATAACTTGCTGGCATTTTTTCATCTAAAGTTGAAGTACATACCTTTTTTGGGTAACATTGACTTTGAAAACATCAATCTGGGATTATTAAATGACTATAGGTTCCGTTCCAGCTTCTGGTGACAAATTTCTAACATTTTACTTAGATCTAGTGTACTTACATATGGAGGTCTAGATGGGGTCCTTCGTTTACTTTAATTTGTTAGGTCTTTTTATTCTATTCTTTTTGGTTGTTGTTCATTTTCCCTATTCTTTATATTTAAACACCCCAATTCTAATGATTCTTTATTGTTACATATTTTTTTGGACTAATTTATACATTTTTTTATTTTTGGAGAGCTGCAACAAATACTTTTCTGTAGGAGCCTGGAATTCAGTGGTTGAAGATTGTTATTGTGTATCATGATTTGTTGTTTAGTTCATAAATCAGGATTATGAGTTTTCTAGTTTGAATTATTTTACATTTGCCGTTCATGAAAATGTTAAAGCTTACTGTTCATTGTTGAAGGTGACCTATAGTTGATGTTATTTATTCTCTAATGGGTTTTTCTTTCATTGGCAATTATACCACATCCGTTCTAATTTTAATACTGTTAAAGTGAATAATGTTATTTTAAAGTTTGATTGTTACTTATGACTTCAAATGATAAGATAAAGAGGAGGAGTTTTCAATTAACTAGAGGCTCTAAAGAGCCTGTGTCACCTGTATTTACTGATGCTTTGGAAATCATGTAAAATAAGTAAAAATCATAATTTATAGTATAAGATATCATTAGATACTATAATAATATCTAAGATAATAGCAAAAAACTGCAAAATTTCCTTAAAATTACTAACTCAGGGGCAGCAACCCAACAACTGGTTGTCTGATTTGTCTGAAAATTTTAGGGCAGATATATCTAAATCTGATGAACATTTTAGCCACCAGTCAGATTTGCTCTAAATGCTTCAGTTTCAGAGATAAACCAAAAACTGCATTTTACCCTATGTACTATTTTTAGCCATGTCTGCCATCTTGGTTCGTGGGCAGGGTCATCAGACACATTTTTTAAACTAGATACTCTTATGATGTGTGTGAACAAGTTTGGTTACATTTAATTTAGTAGTTTCAGAGGAGAAGTTTTTTGTAAAAGATTACAAAAATTTAAGAAAAATTGGTAAAATTTACTATAAAGGACAATAACTTCTGAAGGGGTCAACTGACCATTTTGGTCATTTGACTTATTTGTAGATCTTACTTTGCTGAACATTATTGCTGTTTACAGTTTATCTCCATCTATAATAATATTCAAGATAATAACCAAAAACAGCAAAATTTCCTTAAAATTACCAATTAAGGGGTAGCATCCCAACAACGGGTTGTCAGATTCATCTGAAAATTTCATCAGCAGATAGATTTTGACTTAAATATTAAACAATTTTAACCCATGACAGATTTGCTCTAAACACTTTGGTTTCAGAGATATAAGCCAAAATATACATTTTACCCCATATGTTCTATTTTTAGCCATAGTGGCCATCTTGGTTGGTAAGCTGGGTCACCGGACACATTTTTTAAACTAGATACCCCAATGATGATTGTGGCCAAGTTTGGTTTAATTTGGCCCAGAAGTTTCAGAGGAGAAGATTTTTGTAAAAATTAACGACGACTGACCATGAGGATGACGACCAAGGACGGGGCTGGACGCAAAGAGATGAGAAAAGCTCATGAAAAAATCAATTATCATTCTGAGAGTATAACATAGTCCTCCACCGGTTAACAATGCATACTATTGGAACAAAATGCTAACTTGATTTATTAATTGTCATGGTGTAAACTATATAACAAATATCAATTCAACATCTCCAAGCATGACTGAAAAAAGTGTGGAAAACTGATTAATTAACTGAATTTTCTAAATTCCAAGGGCCATAACTCTGCACATTATATTTAGACTGGAAAACAATTCAAAGTTGATCTGTAACTTGTCATAATAAAACTATATACCAACTATCAAATCAATATCTTCAAGGATGAGGGGGGGGGGGGTGTGAAGACAACAAATTGACAACCAGAAAAAAATACTTATTGTTATACAACAGTCCATATGATATTACATAAATAACAAAAGCTTGCATTAAAGGATCTCTTCCAAAATCCTATGCCAACTCAGAGGCTCCTAATGGGTAGCATTTTCTGCTCTGCTAGTGACACCCATTTTGAGACTATTAAAAAAAAAGACAATAATTTGACAGTATAACCAATTTATTAGACACAAGTTTTTTATTCTGAAAGAAAATATATAAATAGATAATATTATCACAGACAACTTCTTTTGACAACAATACAATATATATATATATATAATACAGTGAGCAAAGTTTGTTTTCATGTGGCATGAGAACATTTCTAAGTTATTTTCGAAATTTATTTTGAATAAACTGATGATACTCCCACCGCCACTAGATAATTTCAGTAGCGTAAAAATATGTAAGTGTTTGGTAAACAGAAAGTTGTTGAGTGATGAATATGAAAACACATCACACGGTATAGCTGACTAATATAAACACTGAAACCAAATTTCCGAAATCCTTATGATGTAGATCTTGAGAAAGATGAGACGAAAAATATTCATTGGACGGATGGATGGACAGACAGACAGAGGTAAAATTGTATACCCCCTCTATTTTTAAAGCAGGGGTGTTATAGTTCTGGTGATTTAAATCTTAACATATGACAAACATATAGATTCTACAACTGCATCAAGTATGATACAATATTTATGCTCTCAAGACATTGAATTTTCATATTTAAACCACAAGGCTTGCCTCACTTTTTAAATATTAGAAAAATTTAACTGTTGAGAGTGGATAAATGATTTTTTTGTAAAAACGGTTTTCAAATTTTTCCTCCAAAATTGTAGGTATATGTAATTTAAAGTATAAACCTCTTAATCAAATAATTGAAATCAGCATCAAAATACTATAGTCCACATATATCTGTTTACAAAATATAAAATTTCAAAGTTAATATATATATATAAACACAATTTCATAACAAGAAAAAAATGTGACAACATAAAAATATAATTTGTCTACACAAAAAATCTCAATAAATAATTATTGTAAAATAACCAATAAACATGCTTTTAAAAGCAGATGTTAAATATTTCATCAATCAAATTTTGTGTGGTTTCTCAGTGTTCTCAGCTTGTTTTCTTTTCACATATATTTTTCACTACCTGTAGCTTTGAAATAAGCACCTAGACGCAACCTTCTTTTTTAATCATATTTACCAAAAAAGAAGCATGAGATAAACTTTTTTTTGTAAATCATTACATTTTCGACTAATTTTATCTAGAGCATCCTCCCCCTCCCCCCAAGTTTGACATATATTTGGTTCTTTTTTTTTATTCCTGCAACACATGTCAATTGCAAGAAAAATATCTAGTTTTTAATATTTATATAAAAAAGCAGAAGTTGAAACTACAACTGCTCAATGACTTGAGAGTAATATTTATATTATTATATTAACCTTATAAAGGGTTTGACAACAAAAAAACAATGACAAGGATACTAATTAAGGTATAAACAAGAATGTGTCCATAGTACAAGAATGCCCCACTCCTCCCAACATTATCATTTTCAATGTTCAGTGGACTGGGAAATAGGAGTAGAATTTGGAGTAAAAACTGTAATTTGGCATTAAAATTAGGAAAATTTTATAATAGAGAACATGTGTACTAAGTTTCAAGTTGATTGGACTTCAGCTTCGTCAAAAACTATCTTGATCAAAAACTACCTTGATCAAAAACTTTAACCTGAAGAGGGACAGACAGTAAAATGGACTAACAAACTGACACACAGACTGAAAAACATATAGTGCCCATAAATTGGGCCTAAAAATGAACAAAAATGTAAAATAAGTTTTATAATGACTTGTTATCGTTACTACACTGTTAACAGCAGTTCTAGTAGAGTATATCAAATAATATTAAAGATTGAGGCTCTATAAATGTCTTATTTTTTGTTTTTTCAGGTTGTTGCCCTTTTTGGACCTTAATTTTTTCTTTTTAAATAATTAAAAGCTATTTTCTCTTTTTGTGACATTATCAAAGACTTTCATAAAATACAAGAGTGTTTCAGACTTTTTCTAAAGAAAATTAAACAGAACAACCTCTATAGTTCCATGAACCACACAACCGCAAAATTTGTACTTCACTGTTTGATTTCATGTGTAATATTGTCCTGAAGACGCCACCCTTGTTGGCGAAACATGTAGACCAAAATAAACTACTACCATGCGGTAATTGATGGGTGTTGTCTTTATTGTTCTATTTTTTAAGAAAGAAAAAAAATAAAGATCTCACCTTATTAAATAATTTTACTAACAAGGGATAAGAGGTCAACTATTACCAAATTTATCATATTTACTGCACTAGAAATATATACTTTTCAATGCAGCAAAATCTGACAAAAAGAACCACTGATAAATACTTACAATCAAAAAGATAATAATTCTTAATCTCAATATATCATCAACCAAATTGATTGATGGATGATTGCTTTACACCACTTCAGCTGTTCAGCACAAAAAAAGCTGATATCCTGGTGAGTCTCCAACCAAATCAATTTACTCTATTATGTACAAATATAATATTATGTTCTTATAAATCTGCCTTAAAAAAATTCAACAAATATAAATTGTTTGCTATGTTTCATCACCATGACGACCTTGTTGCTATGATTCTGGTTGTTTCAAGAACTCCATTTCTGATGCCAACACCTTGGTAACCTGCATACATTTGGCAGCATGGTCTCCGCCCATTCTCTTCAAAGCAACTTCTGCTGCTTCTCTCACATGCTTTATAGGGTCATTCCTCCTGTTTGAATATTAAACCTTTAAGTAACTCATAATTTTTTATTTTTTTTTACAATAGTCAGCAATTAATAGAAAATGACAAAATAATTTGAGATGTTTATTCAGATTTGTTGCTTGTTTTATTATAGTATATAATTTTATCATATATAAATTAATGATAAAACGTAGTATTTGCAAAGAATTTTTGTCATATATATGTATAGTTTAAAATATCTAAATTACACATTTGGCTAATTTAAGGGAGATAACCATTAAACAAACTCAAGGGGAGATAATTAAACTGGTTATTACTGCTAACTAAAATTTACAATACTAACTTTAAAATGGCAAGAAAATATCATAATACATGTTTTTCTTTGGTCCCTCTTGTCCCCCATTACATGTTTTTATTTTTAAACATTTTTCAAGTAAAAAAATTATTTTTACCTCATAGAATCTATACTAAATTGTTATAAGCCCCTAATGTCTAAAAATAAGAAACAAGATTATTCTTAACCAAGCGTTAATTAAGTTTACATAAAACAAATCAGGAAATGAAGAATGATTGCAAATGAGACAAACTATCCATCAGAGACCAAATGATATGGACTTAAAGCAAAATTAAATATATTTTGGAGAAGGGAGGCTTTCAAATTAGATTAATATGGATGGTTCTATGTTCCTTAACATTTTGTAGGGGATATATAAGAAAAATAGAAATTTAATTTTATAGGTGGTCAGGATATTAAAAAAGTACCTCACAAACCCCATTTTTATAATTCTAGAACAGCTCTAAGTAAAACCATAAGCAATGCATATCGATTACGTAAAGAAATGGACAGAAACCAATCTGTAGAGTAATGATTTACTTCATGAATTTAATCTAGACAAGGTGTAAAATAATTTAATAACAGATGATTTTTTTAGGTGAATAGATGATTTATAAGATACTGTTGACTCTTAGCAGCACCTGATTTGATACCAGGGTTTTGATCAGGTTTATTCTGGTAATCACAATACTACTTAAGAGGGGGGTTCTAATGAGGGATTTTTTCGATAATTTTGCAATATTAAAGATAAAATATTGCCTCTCTTAAATTTTATTATTGAAAAAATATAAAGAATCTGGGACATGAATAATCTCTCAAAAAGTTTTGGTTCCATAATAAATAAGTTTTCAATTGACACAATATGAACAAGAGTTATTTCCCCTTGATTGCCATGTTGACAGTCTGTACACAGACAAATTCAACTTGTTATACTGTCTACTAGTCTTTAAAAAAAAAATTAATCTGAACAATTTTAATTTCTTTGAGCCTTGCTCTATAGTTCATAACTATGACCCAGAAATGATATCTTAACAATCAAAGTATGTCATCTCAAAACCTATCTTTAAAATGAAATTTAATCTCAACCAAAACAAAAAAAAACACTTTACAGGGTCAAGAAAGATTAAGTCTGTATAATGTTTCTAACTCAAACTAGATGTCAGTATAGAAAAGCACATAATGTATTTGGATGTTAATTATTTTTTTTTAATAAAAGTAAATTTGACCAACCATTTGTCCGCCACTACCTCCTCAGCTTTTGTCCCTGGTTTCAGGTATCCCAAAGCAAGGCAGGCGCTCTCCCTCACGAGTCTGTCCTCATCGTCTAACATACCCATTATACGGTCAACAGTAGCTTTCTTGTTCTTCGCTATAATAATAGATGGTGAAATTTATATTGACAATACTAAAATTATAAAATTTTAAATAGTTGATACAATTTCAATCAAAACAATCATTAGGAATTGATATAATATAGATTTTAAAAGACACAAATTTACAGCAGTACATTTAGATATCGATCAAGTATTATTCCTTCTTACATTTTCATCAAGACATTTTTTTTTTATTTGTCTTTGTATTTCTATATTATTATCAGGATGCCATCCTGTAAATGAAATTATTGCTTGTTTTTGTTTATTTGTACATAATAATTAAATTTTCATGTAATACATCTAATGATTGTCAGAGAGTTTTTTGTCTATCTTAAATATGGAATATAGAATCTTAAATATGGAATATAGAACTAAATAACAAAGAATGACTGCAATATTTTTTTCTATGAGAAATCAAAGTATTAACATAAAAAATATTGTACACACTAAATACTCTGTGTAGCAGGATATTTAAAAGTGTGCACAACATTTTTGAGGTTATTTACTATAGATAGAAAAGTTCCTTTCATAACTTTGACACTTAAAGTAGACCTTAAATATTCTGTGTAAAAAGAAGTTTATATGAGCTTTGAGATGAAGAACACCAATAAAAGTACTGTTCCTTCAACTTGCTTTACTTTTGTGGGTTTTTTTGCAGTGCATAAGCTGAATTTGTTTCATAGAGAGATACCCCATAAAACTTTCTTTCTATTATAAATCTTATTGCATAGTTTGTCAAAGTATTATACTGTATCTATGTCTGAGGGTATTAACAAACTTAGGAAACTAGATATGCATAAGACAAGTATGTATACGATGTAATCTAGCCTAAATCAGTTGTAAATATGTAGGTTTTTTAAATGTTGCTATCGGACACAATTCCTTTAATGACAGAAAAAAGGATATAACTAAAGTTTAAGACAACTGACAAGAAACAAGACTTCGGACAGGCACATGTCTAGTCTTCCAACATGATAAACCAAAATATTTCTGCAATTAACAGCCAATTGCACTGAGTGTGTAGGCAAATGTAGTATCCTTGGTTAGTTTGCTTGTTAGCAGAACCGTGAAGACACATTTTGGTTTGGTAAGCTACCCTTCTTTACGACTGGACTTATCTGACAGATAACCAATCTGTTTGTCTGTAGGACTAGGCTACTTCGACAGGAGGGTAGTATACCTTACCTTCTAATGACTTAATGGTTCAGCTAAGAAGCAAGCTAACTAAAGATATTACCTTAGCCTACACACTCAGTGCAATCTACTGTAAATAATAACCAGTGTTTACCTGATTTAGCCAAAGCAATAGTTGCGACAGCCCTGATATTTGGATCAGCATCTTTTAACATCTTTGATAGACCTTGGACAACAGCAGGAAAGGAGAAATTGCCTGTAAAATAAAAAAAATTAAAATAAAACCATTCACAACAGTACGAAAAGCATTGAAAAATGCATAGTATTGTAAATTGAGAAATTTTTACATTGATTTTTTTTTAATGCAAAAATTGCTGTATGATACATGTAGGTGTATCAAAATATTTAAAAAATGGCTTAAAATTTTGATATCATTATGTAGAAGCAGCATTTCTTGTAAATCTAAGATAAATCTCATATTTCTGCTATTGTTTGAAAAAGTAATTACACACAAACATTTCTGTATGTATATACAGTCCAACATATTGAATACTAAGTTCAGGTTATTAAATCATTGATTTAAAAAAAAATTATAAATAAATTATGCAGAATTAGCTTTCTTAACTTTCCAGTCTACAAAATAAATACAACTGTCTTGTCTTGATTTACAAATAAATCACATGAAAATAAAAGGAAACAAAAGTTATCTCCCTTTTTTAATCAATTGCATGTGGGTATATATATATATTTGTTCAAATACTTCATTTCAAAAGCCATGCTGGATTTTTTTTTAATTCTAGAAATGCAATTAAACAAGAATGTGTCCATAGTACACAGATGCCCCACTCGAACTATAATTTTCTATGTTTAGTGGACCGTGAAATTGGGGTCAAAACTTAAATTTGGCATTAAAATTAGAAAGATCATATCATGGGAAACATGTGTACTAAGTTTCAAGTTGATTGGATTTCAACTAAATCAAAAAACTTTAACCTGGACCAAAAGTTTTAACCTGAAGCGGGACAGACAACAGAATAACAAACGGACGAATGAATAGACAGACGCACAGACCAGAAAACATAATGCCCATAAATGGGGCATAAAAAAAAGGAACTATATGAAACTAAATAGAGTGTTGAGAAGAGCAGTATTTGATGAAATAGTTGTAATTAATCTCACATTTTTATGTCATTATTTAACAACAGAAAAGGTACATCGATAAGTCATTTTTTGGCACCTCTGAAACGTTTAAAATCCTAATTGATATATAAAACCATTGCTTTAGTCTAAAAGCTTTAATGCAAAAACATCACTTGTGATATCAAGGTGATATGATTTAGCAAAGTATGAAAAAAATTTAATATTAATGTTTAGATACCCATATCATTTTTTATTAGGGGGGGGGGGGTGGCGCAGGACCTTTTTCGGGACGTGTTTAAGCCCAGGATTTCAGGATCAGGACCCCTCCTACCCCCCTCTTTATTAAGGCAAAAGATTTACCAAGATTTTGTATAGTTGTGAGTCGTAGTGAACTAGACATATTAAAAACCTCCACCATGGCATGATATCCTGTAGCATAAGCCTGAAGACGATTGTAAAATCTATGCATATCAGCATCTGGGTTTCCTTCACAGAAGGCTTCAAATTGACTCTTTTTCACAGTTTTTTGCAAATCAAAAATATCTTTATAAATCAAATTAACGAAAAACTTAAATCTATCCTCTGAGTATTGTTTGACAATTTTGTCATGGTAGTCTGTTTCAAATTTCTTTTTGAATTCCACCCATGAGACTTCACTTTTATTGTCAAAATTTCTGTCCCAGAAATCGTATTTCAGTCCCGTCTGTCTGGTTTGGAGAGGTCTGATTGGTCTACGATGTTCAGTCATGCCCTCTTCATCTTCTCCGCCAATATCATCCTCATGGTAATTATTCTCGTCATTTGTATCGAAATTTATACTGACGTTCATTCCGTGAAAATTAATATCCCCCGAGTCGGAAACTTGAGTTGGGTCAAGTTGAGGCTGCAGATTTGACATATTTTCCGTCATTGATGCCAGCAAACTCTGCAAGCTGCTTTCATATATTTCAGGCTTGAAGAAAAATGTCCAATTTATCCTGGCGAGCATAAGTTTCCTGTAAAATTACAAAATGTGGGTGAAAAAAAGTATTTATATATTTATAGACTGTTGTTTACTATTAATCTATGGAATATAGTGGTTTCATTTATCTATTCTAAGTTGTTCCCAATTTTTGTTGATTGAGAAAACAAAATTAATATTCCACTGTTATACTATCTGAATTTTTGGGACTTAAAATAAAAATTTCTAAGGTGACATACATTCCTCCTTCTAGTAAAGGGCTGATATCTCTGAACTTCTCCAGACTGACAGGATATATTGAAGAATTAGAGATGTAAGCCAAGGCAAGCTCATCAGCAAACTGTGAGTCCTTGCAGGAATCCTTGCTTATAATCATAACAAACATCTGAAAAAGTTCAAAATCAAAATTACACAAAATGTATACTGTGGATTCATTTATTTTCGTGGGTACCAATTTTCGTGGATTACGGAAAACTTGCATGTTCGTGGATACTAAATTTCGTGGTTTTGACGAAGTCTGCATATAAGCTTAAGGAAAATTTGCTATTCGTTGAACATTTAATTTCGTGGTCCACCTGTACCCACAAAAGCCACGAAAATTGGTATCCAATGAATAATAATGAATTCACAGTATAAACTTGTATTTAATTTGCATGAAACAAAAGGGGAAGGTTATTATTACAAACTTCTGAAATAGTTCAAAATCAAATTACTCAAAATTTCTAGAAAACCAAAATGAAAATGAGCATGAAACAAAATTTATTTAGAGTAGTACGTATAAGATCTGAAAAAAAGCAAATGGGGATTTTTTTTCAGAAATTATAACTCTTTTTAAAGATGATATTATATTTGGTGTTTACAATGCATTCAATACAATATCTACCAGTACATTTAAATGATTTGTCCTACAAATACTGTTTACCTTACAACTAAGGATTGCCTCCCCTTTCTTACTAAGAGCTTCTACAGGATCCATCTCTGGTCTGGTGTACCATACTGTCCAACCCTGCTCTTCTATCTTTTCTAAATGAAAAATATTTATAAGAATTAAAACTGAAATGAATTTAACTATGGATTCATTTATTTTCGTGGGTACAATTTTTTTTGGATTAAGGAAAACTTTCATGTTGTGGATAACTAATTTTGTGGTTTTATGGAAGCCTGCTTACAAGCCTTTAGAAATTTTGTTATCCCTTGAACAGTTAATTTTGTGGTTCATATGCACCCAGGAAATGTACAAAAATTGATATCCAACGAATAATAATGTATCCGCAGTATAATATATTTGGCACCAGCCTTCTTACATTTTCAATTATAAAACTCTGTATATAATGGCTTGTCACATCAAAGGTGTAATACAGAGTTGGGGTAATTGTAATTGTAATCGTTAATCAGCTGTAATTGATTACAATTTTTCAAGTAATCATTGTAATCATTAATCAGCCAAAAATCTGATTACATGTAATTTAATTTAATCAATTACTTTTCAAAATACCCTGTAATCCTGATTACTTTTTGATTACATTCTGATTACAATGAAAAAAACTTGAACTGTGTTTATGGTCAATAAATGAACCTTTTTTTGTTATTCTTATTTAATAAATATTTAACATGTTAAAATAGTTTGGTTTACATTATAGCATGATAATTGATTGGTATACTTTAGAAAAAAATAAACTGTTACAGTATTGAAAAGTCATCATTAATTAGCCTAAAGAAGAGACATATAATACAATTTTATGTCTCTGGTCTTAGTACATGTAGTAAAAGTTATTGTACATTTATTCATAATTTAAAGATTTTCATATATATATTTGATAAAAATTGTTAAATATCTAAGTATTATTATACTATTTTAACCCTGAAGTATAATCTTTTGTTTATACTGTGATTTTTGTCAACTTTGAATTGACAGGTAGGAAACCAATTAAGGTTTGTTTTTATTGCAATTTCTAATTGAGTATAGCTGAAGGACAATATATATGATAAAAGATTAATCTGACATGAGAAAATTTATCTAATTAGCACAAACTTAATTAAAAGTTGGACAAATATCTTGTTTAGAAAAAGCAAATTTTTGTATGTACTTGGACTGGACTGGAGATTAATGATGGTAAAGTGTAATGGGTCATGACCAGTGACACAATGTTCATGTATGTGTGTAGTGAACTTTTGTGGTTTATTAAATGGATGAAGTTATCATATATATATACTGGTATATATTTAACAAAATCCTTTCTAAAAAGTGCTATAGTTGTATTAAAAGATAATTCATTCACATTATTCAAATGGTTATATTTTTAAATTCATTGTAATCAGATGTAATCATGAATACTTTGCCAATGTAATCATTAATTTAATCAGACACATTCAGAAATGATGTAATCATTAATTTAATTTAATCGTACAAATGACAAAGTAATTGTAATTTAATCAATTACATTGAAAGTAATCGGACCCATCTCTGGTGTAATAACCTGGTTATGGCAAGAGTTGATCATTTTCAAACATGTATCACCCTACTTCATTCTTTATGTGCCTGTTCCAAGTCGGGAAACTGTAGTTCAGTGGTTGTTGTTAGTTGATGTCTGACATACTTGTTTTTTGTAAACTGTTTGGATATGCATTAGGCTGTTAGTTATCTTGTTTGAATTGTTTCCATTTTTTTTATGTCTGGCCTTTTATAGCTGACATAATGGTATGGATTTTTTTTAATTGTTTAGGGCTGTAAGGCCTATTATAAATTGCTTACATCCACCTCATTTGAACTCTGGTGGATAGATGTCTTATTGGGTATCATAAACAAGCTTCTGCAAATGTTTTATAGAGTTCTATAACAGTACGTTTGAGAAAATAGCTAATGTAAAAATTCAAATGAGTCACAGACTGAACATAAATGTTGACTCCTACAATGGCATGTAGGATCACATCATGGCTAGAAAAATATATACAAATACCTGCAATTTTCTGTGTGAATTTCAAATCTTTTGAGATAAAACTGATCATGACATAATGGTAATCCCCCTTAAACAACCAGTTACCTAATCACAGACTTGAACCAAATTTGATGCTGCTGCCAAAACAACATACCTTATAAGGTTTCACTTTTAAACTTCAACAAGGCATGAAAAAAAATAATAATACCTGCAATTTTCTGGGTGAATTTCAAATCTTTTGAATTAAAACTGATCATAACATCACACTGAATCTTTGACGGTAGATTGGACGCCATTTTTACGTGACTCTGGTCTAAGACTGAGTGACTTTATACTTCCTGTCTTCCTGTGTTCATCATTGTCATTAATATAGGTGATACTTGTTGGTTCTATAACTGTAAAATGTAAATTTAACAATGTAAAATATACCTGTAAAATGTAAAATTTACAATGTAAAATGTAAAATTTACAATGTAAAATGTAAAATTTACAATGTAAAATGTAAAATTTACAATGTAAAATGTAAAATTAACAATGTAAAATATAACTGTAAAATGTAAAATAAAACTGTAAAATTTAAATGTAAAATTCAAAATGTAACTGAATAAACAGCTGCGCCATGAGTGCATGATACGCCCGACGTCTTGTGTGGAAGTTTTATGCAATAATCATAAATAGTTTCTGAGGAAGTTTTAAGCAATAACCATTTATTGTTTTTGAGACGCAGCGGGACATGTGAAACTCCCCCCCCACCCCACCCTGTTTTTTTTTTTTTACAAATATCACTAAAATAAAATTTTGAATCAAACCAAAAAGTATACAGATCTTTAAATTAGTATAACAAAGAAGTGTGTACAGTTTCAAGCAATAATCATAAATTGTTTTTGAGATACGGCGCGACATGTAAAAAAAAAACCTCTTCTTTTTTTACAAAATACTCAATAACTCAAAAATAAAATTTTGAGTCATCATGGTCATCACCAAAAAGTATACAGATCTTTAGATTAATATAACAAAGAAGTGTGTAAAGTTTTAAGCAATAATCATAAATTGTTTTTGAGATACGGCACGACATGTTAAAAAACCCTCCTTCTTTTTTACAAAATACTCAATAACTCAAAAATGAAATTTTTAATCATCACCAAAAAGTATACAGATCTTAAGATTAATATAACAAAGAAGTGTGTAAAGTTTTAAGCAATAATCATAAATCGTTTTTGAGATACGGCGCGACATGTAAAAAAAAACCTCCCCCTTTTTTACAAAATACTCAAAAACTCAAAAATGAAATTTTGAATCATCACCAAAAAGTATACAGATATTAAGATTAATATAACTAAGAAGTGTGTAAAGTTTTAAGCAATAATCAAGAAACGTTTTTGAGATACGGTGCCACACCCCTGTTTTAGTTACAAAGTGCCGTAACTCAAAAAGTTTAAATATTATTTTCAACAAAAATTATACAGATCATTTGACCATCATAAGAAACAACTATATTAAGTTTCAGGAAATTTGGATTAGTCGTTCTCAAGTTATGGTGCGACATGTTTACGCCGGACAGACGGATGGACAGACGGACGGACGGACGGACGCACACCTGACATTTGTATACCATAATACGTCCTGTCAAAATTTTGACGGGCGTATAAAAATGTAAAATACAAAATGTAACTGAAAAATGTAAAATTCAAAATGTAACTGAAAAATGTAAAGTTTACAATGTAAAATATAACTGTTGAATGACATTATGTAAAATGTAAAATTCAAAATGTAACTGAAAAGTGTCGACTGTAACGTTAACTGTAAAAGTATAATCTAATATGTAAAATTTAATCATGTTAATTGTAAAATGTAAAATTTAAAACAAAAAGCACATTTTTTTCTTTTCAGTAAATTATCGTGATTGAGGTTATCATTCAACCTTTGTTATACTAATTATTAGAATTTTAGACAAAGTTGCAATTCTACATGTAAGTGCAATTAAGTCAATTATTCAAGAGCAGATCTGATATCAATTGAAAGACTAGATTGTTACTATACGTCTTAACTACACTACAATAATAACAAACACAAATTGCATTCAGCCGTGCAGACTAACAGAGCCGGCGTTTAATTTATATTTTATATTATAAATCATGATTTATATGAAATACAAATACATTCCAAATGAGGTACACAGAAAGAATAAACATCTGAAACAAGTTTACTCTGAATCAATAAGAGCCCATATCTCTTTGTACATGTATGTATCTTACATTAATTTGTAGGATCCTTTACTATAGATAATTTAGCTGATCTGTAACAATAACATCTTCATGCCTTATATATCATGTACTGTAGTACGCCGCTAGATTAAAACTGACGTGGAAAGGTAACACATGCCCACCGAAAGCTCTTTTTTTGAGAGCCCAGGTGGTCGTGTGGTCTAGCGGGACGGCTGCAGTGCAGGCGATTTGGTGTCACGATATCACAGTAGCATGGGTTCGAATCCCGGCGAGGGAAGAACCAAAAATTTGCGAAAGCAAATTTACAGATCTAACATTGTTGGGTTGATGTTTAGACGAGTTGTATGTATGTATATATATCCGTCTTTAACGTAACCTCGCCGCCCAGGAAAAACCATCAAAAAACTTTACTAAAGAAAATTGATATGGAAACCTGTGTTCGGAGCAAGTGCAAGGCACGCCTCGGGACATTGATGCCAAACTCAATCACAAGAAAAAACAGCAAAATAATATACAATATCAAATATTATGAAACATTGAAGTTTAAGTGTTGAATGTCTGCGGCTAGAATGATTTTCAAACACATGAAAATTAAAAACCCACTTTCACCACAATCCAAATGATTGGTCCACGTAACCACGTGTACCACTACACATAACAAAACCCGCCAAAAATATATACCGTTCTTATAAAAGGTTCCTTTTAGACAACATTTTCCCGCTATACTCCGAAACGCGGGAAAATACATATGTTACACCTGATTTAACCTGACACTTTAATTTATTTGTCAAGTTAGGACTATAATGAACAATTGTTACATCGATCAGTATGAAAGATTTTTACTAAGTTGGTCTGTATAGACTGGAAGTCACATTTTTATCTCATTAATTATAATTACCATCAATTTAATCAAAGTAATTAATTAAAGTGCAAAAAAACAGGCTTTTCAGCATCATACTTCATGATAAGAAATCATACAACTATTGAATATGTAAAAGTAGATTGATAAATAATTAAAATGTTATCCATATTTCCAAAAATATGATGGTGGGGGCATTTATTAAGTTACAAACCTTAATTTTCCACACACAAAGTTTTAGGGAGAGTTAAACAGAATAATATGAATGCACATTTTGTGTATATTAACAATATTACATGTACATATTAGATTTTATTATATAGAATTATATTTGTATTTGGGTACACAGTTTAATTTGCAAGGTTTCTATATATCTGAGAAATATTTTCTTGACCATATTACAAAATTGTATTACATAAATTGTAGTTGAATTCAAGATACACTCAGAAACATTATTTATTTGTATGATAATAACAAACATTGATGGCAATGATTTAATTTACTTACCAGCTCAATGAAAAAAACAGTCTATAATTATCTTCATTCAGATAACTTATTTTAAAATGGGTAGAGATGAAAGGGGAAATAACTCCTTGTTAATAAATGAGTAATGACTTTTATAAAGTTTCATATATAGTTTTTTAAAGAATATATGTGATATAGAATTCAAATCATCTGATTTACTTAGAAGCTTCAAAATATATTGATGAAAGAAAGTTGACACAAACTTTGAAGTGATTTTTAAGAGTTACATCCCTTTCTGAGAGTTACTTCCCTTAACAGGTCTACATCTATCTACTATTAGTGTGAATATATATATAAAATTAGGATGTGTACATAATTTCCTTTTGAACAAAATATGTCTAACAGTATACAAAGAAAGTTCTAATAAAAATAACAAAACATTAATATAAAGGTATAAAGCTGTATCCTATCAGGGGAGATAATCAACACACATCAAGATAAAGGTATAAAGCTATATCATATCAGGGGAGATAATCAACACACATCAAGATAAAGGTATAAAGCTGTATCATATCAGGGGAGATAATCAACACACAACATCAAGCTAAAGGTATAAAGCTGTATCATATCAGGGGAGATAATCAACACACATCAAGATAAAGGTATAAAGCTGTATCATATCAGGGGAGATAATCAACACACAACATCCAGATAAAGGTATAAAGCTGTATCATATCAGGGGAGATAATCAACATACAACATCAATCCAAGGGAAACAATCTTCACTGTAATCATGCATATCCTAAAATGAAAATAAAATCATTAACAAAAAAAAAACCTCATACTATTAACCTAAATATGTTAAATATAAGCCCAGAAATAAGGGTTCCAGATAAATCCACTACCATAAAACTTAACTAAAGTATCCATTTCATGGAATTAAGGTCACTGAGACCCAAATGTTACTGAATATATACAATCTCAAGAGAACTGTTACTACTAGTAATAAAACATAACATTCATAAAAATAGCTAAAAAAAGAAAATAAAAATAAATCTGTTGTACTCCATGTACACACAAAGCTTGACTTAATTATGATTGGTTAAGTTAAAAGGTCATAACCCTAATACCAGCTATCATGGTGAATCCAAATGCTCTTTATTCATGTGCATGATGTGCTATTAGGGAAATTTACAGCTTTATAAAAACAATTACTGTACGGAAATAGTTATGTGGAAATAGTTATGTATCCACATACAGTGTAAACAACCATGTAATTGACAGCAGATGTAATCCATTGTCTTATAGCCAATCAAAAACTTTGTCACATGTCACATGGGTTTTAATAGAACTATATGATGATTTTGTCTTGTATAATGCAGGGTTAAGTTCATGCAGTGTAAAAATAAGGCAGGTTACATATTAATATCAATCATCTCTTGTGGGGGCATAAGTTTTTTTTCTAGGAAAACAGTAATTGAAAAAAATCATTACATAATGAAAAAAGATTTTTTTTAAATAAACATTATTTTCACGCTAGCTGTTTATGTTACTGTTATACTTTGTAACAAAATGATGTTATTTTGAATAACAAATAATTTCTTTCATGTTTCTAAAAATTGAATAAAAAGATTCAATCAATTTATTGAAAATCAAATGCCTCATTCAAAGATGTTTGGTCCTTATACATGTAGCTTATAATGGAAAAACAACACAAAAACACTAAACAACAACAAATTCATACCATTAATGTGAATCTTTCTTCCGTCCGATTCAGATGTACGAGAAGGAGAACAACCCATTCTCCATTCATTCAATGAATCATTCTATCTTCCTGAAAAACATCTCATATTACAACGCACCATGATGATATCAATGTCCATAACTCAGTTTATTTCAGGCTAAATTGATTTAGTGTTTTTAGTACACATACAATTACTTCTTCCTGAGATCAGCTGTACCGATAAAGTAATCAGATTCACTATTTAACCTAGTGTTGCACTCATTTACGTCAGTGTCCACTCACTGTCCATTTAATTCAGTAACAATAATTATTAATATGTGAGAAGATATTTTACTGTTATCATAATCCAATCTTGTAAATCAAAATCATCTGGTTGGAGAAAAGTGCTAGACGAAATATATACTATAGTAAATATCTTGATATGTTTTGTCAATTAATGAAAAATGTTCACAATAAGATTTTTTTCTAAAATTTTCTTATAATTTTCATAAAACATGTAAAATGTCATATCAATTTAGATATACAAATGTACATGTATACATTTTTAGTACTGGTTTATTGTATAGTTATAATTATAACAAGAAAGCAATCATCACATGTTATTTTTAGTAAATTATTGAAATTATTCCAAAAATCAATATGAATTGCAATTGGGATTATTTCAGTGGATTAATTAAAAAAAAAACAGTCAATATTTCCATTGTGACATGATCATAACATATATATGACTTCAGGTAATATTCATGGTTTTTAATCAATATTTTAATAACATTCTGGAGCACTTGTAAACAAAAGCTTTTATATTTGAAACAAGCAGTTTTAATTATTTTTTACAAAATTCAAAGCTGACCCAGTTAGATTTATTATTAAATGATCGTGATAATGAAATTTATAAATAGATAAGAATTAAGTGCCAGCCATCTGCTTAACAGACATCTACTTCCAAAGTGCAAAAAAGTCATGTACAATTATCATGATTATCAAGAGTTTCAAAAAAGTAACTCATAAAGAGGGTTTCCCTGGACTATCCCCCAGTCTGTAATTAGCCTTTTGATCATCTGCTTGGCACACTACCATTAAATTGGCTGCATTGCTACATGCACATATCTATATTAAAATGTACTTCCACTGAACATTAGCCTAGGTATGACATTTACCTCAGGCAGAAAAATTAACATCTTCAAAATATATCTCCTTGCTATATGATTAAATCTTTGACTATACATGTATATCAAATTTAACCAAACACAGAAAAATCAGGGTTGGCAAAGTTTATATGAGTTAAAGTCATATAAAAGGAGTGACTACAGGTGAAAAAAGAAGTCTATCCAATTCTTCAACCAATGCATGTATATATCATAAACTTAGTCTTTTGAGTGCGAATTTATCATTTATTATGCAAACATATTGTATAATCGTCAAATTTTTTCCCTTTGTCTGTTATGAGATGAAATTATGGCTGCTCATAAATTGTCATGTTTTCAAGCCGTAGTTTAACGATTGTCACCTTATCATGCTTATAGTAAACAATCAACAAATAAGCATGGATACTGAGCATGTGTATAACATGTCAGATAATAGTATATTTTAGTGGCAGATCATGTGTATTGCGATCACTGGATTTTTACAAGAAGGGTCAAGCTAAGGTCACTTTGCATACAAAAAATATGTCAGTGAATTGCTTCCTGGAAGCAAGCAATTAAAAAAAAGTAAACTTCTTCTTATTGTGGACAAATCAAAAAAAAATCTTCAGAAAAAAATTTATGTACATAAGTTTAATAATGAAAACTATCCAATTTAAAAAAAAAACCTATGCATAATTTTGTTTTAATTTGAGGTTTCATATGACTTTAATTGCTAGCCATAGACCAAGACTCTATCTATCTATACCTTTATATTACATGCATTGTAGTAACTTCTCAGTTATGGTCAGATCCACTTACAAACCAGATGCTCTGCAGGGCACAGCTTTATACGACCGCAGAGGTCGAACCCTGAACAGTTGGGGCATTAGCATGGACACAACATTTAAACTGGATACAGCTCTGAATTTGGATTGTGATTAAATAGTTGATACAGCATAGGTTTCTGACACAGAATGAATGTGGTCTAATGAACTTACATGTAATTTTTTTTTGTTGCTTTTGAGCAGTTCATTATGCTGTTGAATATTAATCCTCTCAACCAGTCAGGGATATAACGTTAACTCTATAGGGTTATTACAGGAAAATAACATACATTTGTTATTGTGCACTAAAAAATCAAAGAACTGTGATAACATATGTACATGTATATGTATGCTACATGTTTCTAAGGGACAATATACATCATTAGTTTAGTTAAAATGTATAAAAGTTCTATTGATATTACTTTTTTCTATATAAAATTGAGAATGGAAATGGGGAATGTGTCAAAGAGACAACAACCCGACCATAGAAAAAACAACAGCAGAAGGTCACTAACAGGTCTTCAATGTAGCGAGACCTTCCCGCACCCGGACTCCCGGAGGCGTCCTTCATCTGGCCCCTAAACAAATACATGTATATACTAGTTCAGTGATAATGAACACCATACTTAACTATTTTAAGATACATTGTATAACAGTTCATAGTTTGCCAATTTTGCATAGTACACCTATATGTTATTACAGAAAAATATGCCTGAAATAACTAAAGGGTGTTGTCACAGCTTCTCTATATCACTTCAAAGCATTTGCTCAGACATACATCATGCTTAATTACAATATAGTTTAAAAAATTTTGTAAGAAATAATGACCAGAGCATGTATAAATGAGGTTCTGCACAAGTTTCTCAGTAATTCCCAAGTGTCTTATATAATAAGTTACATTCCTTTAATAACTGAGCCTTGTTATCATAGCTAAGTTTACCCCTTAATAGCCTCGACTCATTGATTTACCATGGTCCATCAAAAATGTATTAATTTAATTAAAAAATTAGTTATCAAGACTATGCATTTAGTTTCTGCAAAAAGTCTCAAGAGTTCCCTAGAGCCCACTATAAATGAAATAATTTTACAAATAACAAGCATATATGTTATTACAGATTTAGAAAATTTAAGGTGAAAATATCTGTAATAACACACACAAGTTATTTCTGGAATAACCCTATAGAGTTATACACATGTATCTCTGACTGTCAACAACAAAAAAATATTTGAAGAAATTTTCTTTTTAATTTCTGAAATATGAAATGAAAAAAATTGACCCTCCCCAATTTTTTTTTCACTTCCCTCTTTCCCTTATTCCAAAAATGATCTCAATTCAAATTTCTAATGGACTTTGCAACAATAACTACTCATTTAAATACATCATAAAGTATTAAAATATAAAATGTCTTACAGTCATGGTTAAAATTAATAGTAACTTTTAAAAAAATAAATTGGGAATGTGTCCAAAGGGACACAGATGATGCCCCCGCTAGCACAAAACGTTTTAAAGGGACATAACTCAAGAACTGTAAAAGTGAAGCTGCCAAAAATTGAACTTAAACTGAGGTTAGAGGTAATAAGCATTATATACACATTTCATTAAATTTAGTTGAGACAATTTTAGTTAAGAGAACAGAAACTAAACTAGATGTGTCAAAGCGACCTGAATGGCCCCATCTCAAAAAGTTGAAAAATGTGCAATTTCAGTAACACATGTGGACACAAACATGATGGTAGTCTCACATATCAAAAATCAGCTCAAAATCTGGAGGGGTATAGAAAAAAATCCATATAACTATGATTTTCAATAATTTATCAAAGTTCAAAGCCTGTAATTTCAGCAAAAATTAGCGAAGCGAAACAAAACTTATACTTGATCTGTAACTATTCATGGTTAACTCACATATCAAAAATCAACCCAATATCTGAAGGCATTTAGAAAAAAAGTCTGTATAACTGTGATTTTCAACAATTTCTCAAAGTCCAAAGTCTGTAATTTGAATTATTTCGGCCAAAATTAGTTGAGCCGAACGAAACTTAAACTTGATTTGTTACTCATCATGGTTAACTCACATACATGTACCATAAAAATTCTTCAATTTTTCCACTTGTAAAGGGGCATAATCCTAGAATGGTAATCAAAGTTCTTGTAATCACTGAACGGTAAAGATTGCTTTGATTTATCATTGTTTATCAGTAAAAGTGAATATTGCATTGTATATATTGTATAGCATTAATTTAAGTTGATTCAACTATTATTCTGGAAAAAGAAAGATAACTCCAATTTCCAAAGAAAATTTCATAAAGCATTGGTTTTAGGTGATTCAACAATCATTCTGGAAAAAAGAAAGATAACTCCAATTTATTGTCTTGAACTACAAAAATGCTTGTTTTTGGCCCTTTATTCCTAGACTGTTTGCCCCGTATGCGTAACCCTTAAAATATATATCCCAACCTTCTACTTACAGTATTAAACATTGTGGTACAATTTCAGAACAATTGATTTTCTTTTAACTTATTGTCCTGACACTAGATAAATACTTGTTTTGGGCCCCTTTGGGCCCCTAATTCCTAAACCTTAAGAACCATAACCCCAAAATCAATTCAAACTTCCTTTTGTGGTTATATACCGTAAACATTGTGTTAAAATTTTAATGATTTCTATTTACATGTACTTATTGGTGTAAAAAACTTGGGAACGTATGAAGGTACATGTATGGCTGTGCAAACGTGAAATGGAGCAAAAGAGAATGGGAAAAAATGTTATTTTGGGTGAAAGGATCAGGATTCAAATACTGGTACAACATATTGTATCTACATGTACATCATGTACATTGTATGTATATTCTGTAGTGTATGTTCAGCTTCTATTCTAGTAGAGGCACCACCATGGGTTATGGTGTAAAGGAGGACATTTAACACATTAATTGTAATTCATATTGCCATCGGTACAGATTTAATGTGAGAATTTGACTATCCATTTGTGACTGGTCTTTCTACCAGAAAGTTAATTACTGTCCCAAAAATACAAAAATACAAAGTACAATATGTAATAAAACATATGAACACACCCACTAAACTGATTCACTCATCATGATCATCCTCAAAAATATAAAAAACACAACAACATGTATATATACAAAATATTAAGGATAATTAGGTCACCCTGATGCCGCACAAATGAGGGTACTTATTGGTGTACCTTCATGACAAATAATGGTAAAAATTCTTGCCAAATGACGTTAACTGTAATTTTTGGGGCATAACGATTAAATATACACATTTCTTTAAGACGATATAAAAATCGATTGATATTGACGCATTGCCATGATTGCCATTAGTTTAATTTTTCCCAAAAATGATGCTCAAGATAATAGGGCTCTTCATGATTAGTTCGGCCTATTGGATAGGGGGCAGATTTTTAGAAAGAGGTGGAAATACATTAGTATAAAAGTATAGAAAATCATATGGTATCCAGTCGTTCTGGCCCCAAACTCATCCCGCCCACGTCGATCCAGCCCAAAGTCGATCCAGCCCCATAATAAAATAGGAATAAACTATATATTCACTATACGAAGGAGTTTTTGAGAAATTTGAATAGTATTTATAAATGGAATTTACAAAGAGTGTCAATGATGTATTGGAGTACCAGTTAAAGAACTATTTTAAATCCATACGAAACAATGCGAAACTGAGTGTTATTGTGTCTGTTTGTCATGTTTGTATAGCAGCTCCAACATATGTTAAAATGTGATGATACTTTCCATGTTCACTTTGATTGTCATGTTTTACGCAAAAAAAAATATGTAATAGCCTTTCAAGACGTCATTTAATTTGGACTAGGTAAAACAATGACTCGTATATATGAGCTAGAGTGTATAATTTAAATTATCCTACCAAATGGGTACAAGTCAAATCGGCACCTGGTCAAATCGGCACCCATAGAAAAAGTCAAATCGGCACCTGGTTAAATCGGCATCTAGTCAAATCGGCACCAAATTAAAGTCAATTCGGCATCCAATAATATTTGATAAGATATACATATATAAACAATTCTAAATATCTATTAATCTTTCTATTTTTAATTATTTTGGGGTTGGATTGTCACGGACTGGAAGTTCTTTCATAATATTAGGAATAAATATTACAGTATATGTTCCTAACGGAATAAATGGTATAGAATATTTGTTCTAACAGGAATAGATATTATGACAATGTTTATAACAAAGTTTCCATTGGAACTTTAGTTAGGTGGAACACATATACGTTAATTGACAGTATTAAATAATTAGATACATTGATAAAAATGTTCAAAGTCCTAGATTTATCAGTTACATAAATTAATTAACATTTTTGTTGTTTTAACTATTTACAGGTAGCTATTGCTGTGTTTTCTTCAAAAACTTAATAAAACAATGAAGCCCTTATTAAAATACCCAAGCTGTTGTTTAATTATGAGAATATAACAACAATACAAAGGAAAACCATGAGTCCCTTTCATGATACTATCAAATAAAGCATGCTAAGTAGCAATTAAGGTGGGTTTTTAATTTAGGAAACTTCAATCAGCATTAAACCAACAATCATGCAAAATGTTCAACTGGTTAAAACATGCATAAGAATATCCAATACTCTGAATACACATTACGTTGAATGAAAAATACATACAGAAACCTTGGGGGCCACTTCAATACTTAATTGATAGTTGCCGCGGTGTTTCTGTTACCCCACCCTTGACCTTATCATATATTTTTGATAGTTTTCCTGACCTATTCACATATTTTCAAGCTTGAAAAGGTGACCTATTCCAGGGGCACATCCTATGACCTTGTTTGTAGAAAGTGGACCCCCGAGATAGAAACACCCCACACCCACCCAAAAAGACAATAAATGTAAATATGTCAATATATGGATTACCCCTTCTTTGTTTATTTTTTTTTTGTTAAAAAAACTGAAACAGAACATGTATTAACATATCTAACATGGGTGCCGAAATGACTACATCGGGTGCCGATTTAACCAGGTGCCAAATTGACTAGGTGCCGATTTGACTATACCCGGTGCCGATTTGACCAGGTGCCGATTTAACCAAGTGCCGATTTGACTAGAATTCCTACCAAATGAGGATTGACTAACGAACACATTTGACTGGTTTAATAACTTTACCTTTTTACTACACCTATAGCTTCGTTATTACTTACTGTACTGTTGATGTCTGCAATTATGTCCGAAAATGAGTGAAATAAAACTGAAGAATAATGGTACTGTTTTTTTGTAAACAGGAAATGTAAACAATCTATGGAAACACGAATCGAGGACGGAATTGACACAATTTTCCGTAATTAAATATAATAAACCACTTATTTTTTCTTTATTGGTGGATCTTGTAGTAGACTTACTCTGTTGTAATACATTCTGCGATGGAATGGCTATATTTTCATTAAAAATTTTGTGGAACATGACAAGCCTTGTTCGTAGTCGGCGTTCTTTTAATGGTTGCCATTTCATGGTGTCTAACGTTAGCATCTCAGACACACTGCTGGTGTTGTGATGTCTATTGCACACGTACCTTGCTGCCCGTCTTTGTACTTTTTCTAGTTATTTCATATTTTTGTTTGTGGATGGGTCCCATACAGTACAACTTTACAGTATTCTTACTTTGATCTTATAAGTGTTTGGTATACGCTTTTTCTGTAATTGTTTGCGATTGGACTTTAAGGTTTCTTCTGATGAAACCTAAGGATTTATTTGCTTTTGCAGTGGTTTGTTGGACGTGGGTGTTCCATTTTAGGTCTGCTGAGATGGTGAGACCTAAGTATTTTGCATGTTTTACAGATTCTAAGATGTGTCCATACATGTCATACATGTTATAGTAAAAGTGGATTGCAATATTTTGTTGGAAATAAGCAAGGTGCGAACCACATTAAGCGGAAATCAACGCTCTACAAGATAAAATCACAAACCTGACAACATTTTCGTGGATATTTTATTTAAGATAATGTGTTGAACATCAAATTTGTGGTTCACATGAAACCACCAAATCAACGAAAGTTTGACGGTATCCAACGAATAATGCTAACTTAAAGTTAAAAGGCTATCAAAAAGACATTACTAGAAGAAAGAATACAACAATGTGCAGTTGAATTCAACAATAAAAAATGTAAATCAAGAGATGACTGAATTAAGCATCACAAATATGATGAACAAAGGGGCCAATCAAAGATAATAGGAAACAACAAGGACTGATATTATTGAAAAAAGTTTTTGAGAGTCCAGAGTCAGATAAAACAAAATGTTATATAACCACTTTTAATTCATTTGAAAAAAATCATTTTAATATAAATTGAAATTTACGATATAAATGTTCGTTCAGTTGATATTTCTACAGTTCAGTGATTACTATGATTACATGTGAACTGATTTTGACATATATTGTGCAATGAATCTGTTAATTAACCGTATATTTGTAACGTTATGTATTAACAATGACTTAAGGATTGTCACAGTTAGCACCCTTTATTTCATCTCATTTAATATTTCTTGCGCATACAAAATGTAAGAAATTTTATTTTTATTTCGAACTGTTGGACTTTTACCTAATAAATGTTCACTGAAGGGACGAGTACCAACCTTTCTCAGACATTGGTAGACGATGGCGTTCTCCCCGATGCATAATGAATCTCTGTCATATTGATATTTCTCATGTGGATGGGAAACAGTCGTAATGAGAGTATTAACTGGGAGAGGAGTTATGGTTATGTATAGGTGTAAGGGTTAAGTGTCGTGTAGGGTAGGGGATATGACCCTGAAGTCGGTTAAAGGGTAACAAGATTAAGGGTGAAGTGGGTTTTGGATGAGAGATGTTAAGAATTGGGTTGAATTACGGTTTTGGCCAAAGTGAAGGATTGCTCGACGGTGATGGGTTGGGCTAAAGAGAATGTGAGAGACAGAGTGTGTGTGTGAGAGAAGAGAGAATGTAAGAGGGTGTGTGTGAGAGGAGAGAGAATGTAAGAGAGTTTGTGTGAGAAGTGTGTGTGAGAGGAGAGAGAATGTAAGAGAGTTTGTGTGAGAAGTGTGTGTGAGAGGAGAGAGAATGTAAGAGAGTTTGTGTGAGAAGTGTGTGTGAGAGGAGAGAGAATGTAAGAGGGTGTGTGTGAGAGGAGAGAGAATGTAAGAGAGTTTGTGTGAGAAGTGTGTGTGAGAGGAGAGAGAATGTAAGAGAGTTTGTGTGAGAAGTGTGTGTGAGAGGAGAGAGAATGTAAGAGGGTGTGTGTGAGAGGAGAGAGAATGCGAAAAGGGATAGTGTGTGTGAGAGGAGAGAAACAGTGTGTTTGAGAATGTGAGAGAGACAGTGTGTGTGAGAAGTGTATGGGAGGAGAGAGAGAGACAGAGTGTGTGAGAGGAGAGAGAATGTTTGAAAAGAGAGTGTGTTTGTATGGGAGGAGAGAGATAGTGTGTGTGAGAGGAGAGGGATGTGAGAAGAGAGTTTGTGTATGTGAGAGGGGAAAAGGAGTGTGTGCGAGATGTGAGAGAGACAGTGTGTGTGAGAAGTGAATGTGAGAGGTGAGAGAGAGTGTACGAAGTGTGTGAGAGGAGAGAGAAACTGTGTGAGAGGAGTTAAAGTGTGTGGGGAGAGAGAATGTGAGAAGAGAGAAATTGTGAGAAGAGATTGTGTTTGTGTGAGAGGAGAGAGAAAGTGTGTGTGTGGGAGAGAGAATGTGAGGAGATTATGTTTGTGTTAGAGGAGAGATAGTGTGTATGTGAGAGGGGAGAGAGAGAGTGTATTTCTGTGTTAATGATATAAAATAATCATATGGTCACCGACTTTGTTTTTTGTCTAATACTAGTAATCTATTTGTTACCTTGTTGATAGTGAAAAACGTGAAAAACGTGAAAAACGGCCTATAACGCCAAGACTTTACGATCATTTCGACGTTTTGTGGGATTTTTTTCACACAGTTAGTCAGCTGCAAGGTTTTTCTATACCATTACATCATATTTGAATCGTAACGGTGCACTGTAATTGTCTAAGCGCTTTGAAAATTGCCGTTGAAAACATTGGGATGATAATCGTAACTCTATGGGATTTGTCTTGTTTGATAATTGTAATTTCTTTATTGGATAGTAGTAACTGAAACATAATAAATGTGTCTTTCAGCATTTCAATGGTATTGTGTTAACAAATAGCAATTAAGTGTTCGTTTCATGTAATTTTCAGTATGTTATAAACATAGAATAGGGTTGATGTCTACTACGAAACTTTTTGTCCACTACCATCGAAACGGTTTTGTCCATTACGACACTCATCAAAATGTCCACTACGTAACATGAATTGTACGTTCATGTGTGAAGTACTGTCTAATCTTTATCGATAAAAAATGGTTCTCAAATTCAGAAAAAATGAGATCTTTCTAGTTTATAAAATAAAACAAACTGGAATATCTATAGGAGACATTAAAATGCAATAAGATGTGCGTTTAAAAGAAGTTTCGTATTAGACAAATGCCCCCTACGAAACAGTTCATACATTATGAAAATGATAACATTTTAAAGAGTATTTAAGATTGCGCGTTTTATTTACAAACAGGTCTATAACAGAGGTTTTGAAAATAACTCTAGATTTTTTTTTCGTAAAGTTGATTTTTCATTTTTTCAGGTCTGTAATTTTATTGAAAAACGCCTTTAAAACTGACAACAATATGCATAACCTTTTAATATATAGATGTACATGCTGTTAAAGATATCGAAAATGAAGCAGCTGTCGAGTCAGGTAATGTGTTAAGTAGATATTTTAGTTTCTTTCAAAGTTTTTTTTTGTGGAGAAAATGGAGAAGGATTAGCAATATCCCATATCCCAAAAATGCAAAACTGTAGTTCCTAATTTCTCGTCAAACTGTCTCTGGCGAATACTAAACGTTTTTCCTAATTCATTATGGCATAATGCGGTATGGGCTAGAATTGAATCAGCAATGGTTTCCCGGGGGCAGAAATAGCCCATATAATTTAAAAATGTATTTACTACATTTACTATGTTTTCATTCAGGATAAATCAATGCTTTTTAACAGTCATAATCACAAATCTGATGTAGGGTGACACATGCGTTTCGCCCGACAATTAATGCCTATATAATAACTTCTTTTAAAATTGCCTCTTCGCTCAATCATTCCCATATTTTGTGGTATTCCTAGTTCTTGGAGTTTTCTGTATTTTAACTAAGTTCGTATTTTCCCATTTCCAAGTTACTTGAAGCTTGCCCACGCTTCCAATTTTATGTTATATTAGTATGCAGCTGTTTTCATTAGAACTACTGATAATAAATACACAAAAAGAAATGTCATAAGATGTGTTGAAACGTGGTTAATTCATCACCAAATTTTCATCATGTGCTATCAGATATACGTTCTTAGTGTCAATATCAATAAAACAGTATCTAGTTACGATTATCTTCTCATTTTTTAATACCAGAATTATGATTATCTTTTTTCCGAGTTACGATTATAATCCCGATTTTTTCAACGGCAATTCCAAAGTGCTTAGACAATTCCAGTGCACCGTTACGATTCAAATACGATGTTATGGTATAGAAAAACCCTGCAGCTGAGTAACTATTGACAAAAACTTGCTACATTTGAGAAAAATGACTGTAAAGATTTTACCTATATCTGCTGTCGCCATATTGGGATAGCCGTAAATTCCAGTTACTGTTATCACTTTAACATATTTAATACCAGTGGATATGGCATATGTATTATACATGTTCATAAGATATGCTAGAAATAAAACACAAATACATATTCTCAAAATTTGCATTTTTTTCTCCCAAAACTGTGACAAACTGAGTAATCATATTTCGTATATAATAGTGAACTGAAGATTAGGGGAATATAACCTAACATAGAAGGTCTGTTTGTTTTATATCTTAATCTTTTTTAAACTAGAAACTATGCTAAACGTGAAGACTTAAACTTTCAAATTGTCAACTTCCCATTTAACAGCATTATAGGAGAGGAAGATAAGAACAAAGGGAACATTCAAACTAACAACTCGATGTCAAACTGACAATGCTATGGCAAATTGAAAACGACAGAAAAACAACCGACAGTATACACAATACAGCGCAGAAAACTAAACTAAACTAAAGATTGCACAAGAGGAACTAGATCAGTGGAACCATTTTATACATAAGGAAATGCCTGTACCAAGTCAGGGATATGACAGTTGAGATCTATATGTTTGATGTGTTTGAGCTTTTCTCATTTGATTAAGGACTTCCCGTTTTGAATTTACCTCGGCATTCGGTAATTTTGTGATTTAACTTTTTTTCTGTCAAGTTAAAAAGAAAAAGCGGCCTGGTAGTAGGAAGTAAAAAAGAATCAAGATATACAACGACATAACATGCGTTTGGTATTAAACAAGATAAGAAAGGAATTAAATGAAAACTATTCCAGAAATAAATTTAAACTAATAAAAGAAGCTCGCCTAAATTAGTTTAATTCGGCTCAAACTATTTCAAATTGGAGACATATTCCAATAAAAGTTTTAAATTAAATAATTTGGATGTCAATGAGTACTATGTACATTTAGACCATTTAAATTATCAAACCCCAGGCGGATAATAAAGAGGGTGTAAGCCCTGTGTTTGTATCAGATTGAGAAACGAATTACAAAATGCAGATATAATACATGCACAAAAGAAGAGATAGATCACATAACTATAAAATTGTTATCTTTGGAACTATGTTATCAAAGATATGGATTCGAGTATTTTGACTTTGAATTTGAAGCTTTTATTTGTATATAAAACAAAACAAATAAACAAGATTTTTTCCAAGAGATTTAGCTCTTTGTTGAAATAACACATTTTGGATTGTATAAAACATGTAAAAGTATCAACTTTGGGTTGTTTGTGTTTTCCTTTAAATATAGATGAATAACATTAACGGTACTAATTTTCCTGCACCAGATGCGCATTTCGACAATACATGTCTCTTCAGTGATGCTTGTGGCCAAAATATTTGAAATCCAAAGCTTATATAAAAGATGAAGAGCTATAATCCAAAAGGTTCAAAAAGTATAACCAAAGCTGTGAAAGGAATCAGAGCTTTGCATGAGGGAGATACATTCCTTAATTTATAATAATTTCTAATATTTTGTAACAGCAAATTTTAATAACACAAAAAATCCGTATTTTGTACTGGCTACTGGGCTGGTGATACCCTCGGGGACTAACAGTCCACCAGCAGAGGCATTGACCCAGTGGTAGTAATAACATTAACGGTACTAATTTTCCTGCACCAGATGCGCATTTCGACAATACATGTCTCTTCAGTGATGCTCGTGGCCAAAATATTTGAAGGTTGCCTATTTTTTTGTTTTTAATCAGCCAGTATAAACATTTAATCAATTATCAACATCTCATGAATATCATTATCTTCAAAGGCACTTCTACTTTTAATTTCTTCAAGATTTCAAGAAAGTAAAAGAGAAAGTTGGAAGTGACACTATGTTTACTGAGAATCGATGAAGGTTTTGAGAACCAAAGCAGACACGGATAATTCCTATTGAGCTACTTTTTGTGAAAAGGTGTTGTATCTTTACGATGATATGAACAGATTCAAAAGGTGAAAAGACCAAACTTTAGAAATTACAAACTCATAATTGAAGATACCAAAGATATCGAAGTGAACGTGCGAGAATAAAATGGCATAAATCTGAAAACTAATAATTCTTCTCTGTGAGGTGTAAACAATTTCAAATTCCATGTCGTCTGAAGAACTACTTGACTCGACCTGATACAGCACAGCCTCATGTCTGGCCTGATACAACAAAGTCCCAAGTCTGGCCTGATACAACGCAACCCAGGTCAGGCCAAATACAACACAGCCCAGGTCTGACCTGATAAAACATAACACAAGTTTTGGCCTAATACAACACTGCCTCTGGTCTGGCTTGATACAACAGAGTCCCAAGTCTGGCCTGATTCAACAAAGCCCAGGTCTGACCTGATACAACACAGCACACGGTATGACTTGGTAAAATCAGCCTCAGGTCTTACCTGATATAACAGAGTTAAAAGTCTGGCTTGATAGAACACAAGCCAGGTCTGGTATGATACAACACAAGCAAGGTCTGGCCTTCTACATCACAGCCACAAGTCTGGCCTGATACAACACAGCAGAATGTGTGACCTGATACAATACTGACTCAGGTATGGTTTGATACAATAGAGTCCCAGGTCGACATCACGTACAACCCATTTCTGGCCTGATACAACGAAACCCAGGTGTGGCCTTATACAACACAACCAAAAGTCTTGCCTGATACAACACAGTCATAGGTCTTACCTGATCAAACACATACGCAGGTTTTGCTTGATTTAACACAGCGCCATGTTTTATCTGATACAACGCAGCCTCAGGTCTTGCTTGATACAAAACAGCCCAGGTTTGACTTGATATAACACAGCCCCAGGTCTTACCTGATGCAACTCAGCCCCAGGTCTGGCCTGATACAACATAGCAATATATTTTGCCTGATCCAACACAGCCCAGGTCTAGCCTGATACAACACAGCCCAGGTCTAGCCTGATACAACACAGCCCAGGTCTAGCCTGATACAACACAGCCCCAAATCTGGCCTAAGACGTTGTTGATTAAAGATACCTGAATCAAATGGAAAATATCCGGTATCGTGTTGATATCGGACTGGACAATGGAGAGAAAAGGGCTTTAAAACGGGTAGTCAGAACAAATTTGAAGAAACGTGATATATTCAGAGAATACGTATAAGACGAAACAAAATACCTGTTTTTTTTCGATTTTAATCGATTTTAATCAAAAAATTCTTCTTTGTAATTGCATGACTACTTAAATTCAACTACGGAACGAGAGCTCCAACTTAATACACACTTATCATTAGTTTGCGATATTCAAACCACATATGATTAAAGAGACATAGACAGGCATGTATATCAATAATTAGATATATAACTACATATCAACCTGACAATTAGTCTAAAATCCAGACTTACGTTTAAACGAGATTTCTTGCAGGTTTGAGAGGGGATGGACAGCGGCCCCTGAATACAAATACCCTATCCCAAACTCCAACTTCCCTCCCTTTTACTCCCAGACAAAAATCAGTCAAATATATTTGCCTGAATCATCCCGCCAATTTTTACACCTCTCCCTTCAGCCTGACACCTACTTGTCACGTTCCCTTACCCGCGGCCACCACCTCGTTTCAGGACGATTGTGAGTGAAATTCAATAGTTTGAACCTAATTGTATGCAAGTTAAACAACAAAATCTGAAAGCAAGAGAATGATAGTTGTGAAATTTTAAAATGTGTTTACCGATCAAAGAATTAAACTTGATCCAGATGATAAGAGACCTGTTCATACGGGTGATACGAAGAACTTTGACTGACATTAATTGGGCTTGTTTAATTTTCATACTTGTTTGACAAAGTATTTACGTTCACCCGTTGAAAAAATAGTTAAAAAAAATCTAAAAACTTGAGCTTTATTGGAAAAATTTTCATTGAATATTATCAGTTTGACAAAAAAAGAGGGACAAAAGATACCAAAGGGACAGTCAATCTCATAAATCTAAAACAAACTGACAACGCCATGGCTAAAAATGAAAGAGACAAACAGAAAAACAATAGTACACATGACACAACATAGATCCTTTGGTATCTTTCGTCCCTCTTTTTTTGTCAAACTGATAATATTCAATGAAAACATAGACATTGACAAACACTTGACCATTGAGAAGCGTAGTATTTTGTAAACAATAGAACGTGATAGTAGTGTTATGCACCATCTTTTACAATGCTTAAATTGTAACAAAATGTCTCTTTTTGCATGTATACAAGTCCTAGTAAATGTTTTGAATAGAATGACACTCATACATATACTTATGAACAATATATTAAAAACAAATATAAATTAAGGAAATAAATTAAAGAAACACGACTAATAAAACATAAAATTATGAATTTAGAAGACTTGATCTCAGAATGTCCGATGATGATTAATTTGGTAATGAAAAATTTAATCATCTAAGTTCTGTAAAAGTGAATGGGGTTACAGAGAAAGAATATAACATCCAGCCGAAGCTTATCAATTGATTTGACTGCAATCTGCAATATATACAGGCTACCACATGTTTATGAGACTACTAGAAACGTTATGTCTTCAGATAATATCATATTTCTTATGGTGTGAATTCAGGTTGGTTAAAAATGCTAGGAATGAGTATATGATCAAAGACCTTTTCACTGGAAATGACAGGGAAAGTTTGTATATAGTGGAATATTCATGGAAATACTAGAACTTATTAGATATGAAAAAGTAATTTAAGGACGATCACATAAAGTCTGCAAAATTACATAATACATTGTACCAACCTTGAACAAACTGATAACTTGATTTGTGATTTGACGGCGGTACATGAAGACAAGCAGGTACATGCGATTACTAGATACATCACGTCAGTCTTCAGGATATTGTTATTTTTTTCTAATGTGCTGCATGTTCTATTATAACGTATAATGACAGATAGTTTCTGATGTATATGATTAGGTTGAATGACACTAGACATCCTTGCGATATTATGGTCGAATTTTAAAATCCGGGCATTTATGATAACACAGTGGTGCAGTGGTGTACGGATACTTTTGATTGTAAAAATGATACTGAAGGAACCATTGACAATGTGCTATTGTCATTATGAATAAATACATTTGGACTTCATGCACAAAAAGGATTAAACATGGTTACTTTGTTTGAATACTAACACTTTAGTGATTATCATGTCCAGTTACTAGACACGCCAAAAGCATCAAGTTTGCTGCTTCAAAACAGTGGATTATGCAACAACTAAGCAAATTTGAGACAATTATGATCAAGACATTGATAAACTCTCAAAAGCAATAGAATGCAAAAATAAGCAAGTCTGAAACCACAAAATATACATTCACATTTGGGACGCAGGTTTTTGATAGAAGATAATTCACAGGAAGACTAGGACAATCTTAGAAGGTATATTTATTCAATAGAAACACAGTTAAAACATGTCCAAACAAAGAACATTTTAATCCCAAAAAAAATATTGGATTAACTATTTTATTCATGTCAGATTTGAACATACCAATTGTCGCGAAGTAACCTACCCATTTGAAAGAGACATTTGCTCAATGTATGTACGCCGTTGCGACATTTTTTTTTATATTTTATTTGTTTTTAATCTTCCGAAGTTGATGCTCTTAAAATGATCCCTGTATTTCCTCATCGTTGCAATCTTTCAGACGGTACTTCCGTTGTTATGTACTTAAAATAGTACATAACACTTCTGCGGTTCACTAAGGTGTATATCTCTTTTCAAATTAACCTTTATGTCTTGCGATTCGCAGTTTGTCGCAAAAATAAGTTTAAGTTTTTGCATTCGGGTAATGTTTCATAAAGATGTCAGTATACTTTATTCGTGTTCGTTTCGCTTTCCTGTAACGGGGTTCATTTTGATTGATCTTGGATCGGTGGTGTTATACTGATAGAAAGTTTCACTGTATACCGCCATCTTGGATTGTACAGTATAAAATCGATCAGGTCCGTTGCCTAAATCTTCAAATACGATACATATTTGTAATTTATACGTAAGACTGCTTATTTGAATAAAGAAAAAGGGGGATTCATTGCCTTTTCTATAACAGTAAACAAAACCAAATGTTTATGTTTTAAGAATCAATGTTCTACTTGGTCATTTAAGAGGAGATAAATCTTATAGTAAAAATTGCATACTAGAATGATAGTGTAATTTTTATTTTTTTTACATATAGTAGAAAACAAGTTCGTTGACACGTAGCTCCCCTGGATCAATGGGTCAAATACGTTTTTCTCACCACTTGGCGTCTGTCGTCCGTTGTCGTCCGTTTAACTTTTACAAAAATCTTCTTCTCCAAATAAACTCATCATAGATACCAGGATTAAAATTTTATATTAACGCCAGACGCGCGTTTCGTCTACAAAAGACTCATCAGTGACGCTCGAATCCCAAAATGTTGAAAAGGCCAAATAAAGTATGAAGTTAAAGAGCATTGAGGGCCAAAGAATTCTTACTGTATTGCCAAATACAGCTAAGGTAGTCTTATCCTGAGGTAATAAAGACTATTGGTTAAAGTTTAGTCAAACTTGGCCCAAATCATCATTAAGGTATGTAGTTAAGAATGTGTCCGATGATCCAACCTGCCAACCAACATGGCCGAAAAGACTAAAAAGAAAAATAGGGGTAAATGCAGTTTTTGGCTTATATCTCAGAAACTAAGGCAAATCTGACGTTGGGTGAAACAGTTCATCAAAATAAGATCTATCTGCCCTGAAATTTTCAGACAAATCAGATAACCTGTTGTTGCGTTGCTGCCCCTGAATTGGTAATTTTATTGACATTTGGCAGTTTTTGGTTATTATCTTGAATTATATTATAGATAGCTTGAACTGAAAACAGCAACACTGTTCAACTTAGTAAGATCTACAAATAAGTCATCATGACCATATGATCAATTGGTCCCTTAAGGAGTTATTGCTCTTATAGTTAAGTTTTCACAATTTTTCGTAAATTTTTGTAATCTTTAAAAAAAGACTTCTCGTCTAATACTACTGAGACAAATTTTACAAAACCTGGCCACAATCATCATTAGGGTATCTAGTTTAAAAACATGTTAGATGAAGCTTTCTGCTAACCAACATGACCGTCATTAGAGCATTGGGGCAATTGTTGGCTTATATCTCTGAAACTAAAGCATTACGTGCAAATCTGACAACCTCTTGTTGTGTTTCTGCCTCTAAATTATCTTACATATTATTATAAATAGAGATACACTGTAAACAGCAAATAAATTTTGATCTACAAATAAGACAATAAGATCACAATTGTCAATTGAACCCTTAAGACGTTATTGCCATTTATAGTTAATTGAACTTTCAAATTTAAAAAAAAAAGTAAAACTCGAGGGTGTTTCAATCTTATTTAAAGTATTAAGACCACAATCTAAATTGAGACAGTATCAGGCTTGAATAGTGTGTCCACACTTGCCCCAGCTGTTCATTGTTCATTGTTTGCGACCTCAGCACATGTGTATAGTCTTAGATCGGCGAAGCATTTTGCTGAAATAATTAACAGAAATCTCTCCGCGTATTCTTCATGGCTAGAAAGATTAAACTTAGCGACAATTTTCAATAGTGTATATTGAAAGAAAAATGTTTCTGAAGTCCCTACCATCCAACCGACATGGCAGGCATTGCAAAAAAAGAACATACGGATGAACTATAGAAGTTCATAGAATAAATATAAAAAACAAACACAATTTCAAATTGTCACAACTTCAAAACTAATTTAAATAATGATAAGGTGGCTTCAGTAACGAGTGTAAGACTACAATTGGAGGACCTGCTTTTAATTCAAATATTAGGTCTAATTAAACCAAACTCGACCCAAATCATTATAAGGGTATTTAATACTATGTATTATGATTTTAACCTTAGTTTACATGATTTCCAAAACCACAGTAGATACAGGTAAGCGAAACAGGCTCTTGAGAGCCTCTATTTTTTTCTTTTTATTCACCAAAAATGTGTTTTTTCACTAACAATCTATACAAATTTGGGCAATTTTGATCGACTTGTAGCTTGAAAAATAGCACAATGACCAATACTTTTTTTTTAATTTTTCCCCACCCTTGCAATATGAATTTATTTAAAAAAAAAAAACCTGTCTGAAATTGTTATCAGTGGACAGTAAATTGTTTCTGTTTTATCAAATATTAAAACACAGGTTGTTTAAAAAAAAAAGAAGATTTTATAAAATTATTTGATCTTTACCCGTCATTCCATGTATTTCGAAGATATCATTGCCTAATGTAAACACTGAATAAATTCACCCCAACCATATAAATTGCCTCAAATGAAACTTTCGACCTTAAATTGAATTAACTGATAGTAAATCAATGTTGTTTCATGATCATAACTGCATAATTGATCAATTAATAGTCCATTAATGACATCTGATGAATAAAATATTCCTAGACAAATCAAAACCTTTTTTTTTTTTACAAAACTTATTGTAAATTTAGGAAAGTAGGACAAACAAGGAAACATCAACCAAAATTGATCTTGATATTGTAAGTTCATGTTCCTGTAGTCTGAAAGGGAATTTCAAGTATTTTTTATTTAATCATACATTACAGTCATATTTAATTGAGCTGTGAATTTTGCAATATAAGTCGCATTATGCCCAGATAGGATTTTATTTACTACAAATTGACCTTAGATTAAGAATAAAGGAAATCAAAACTTTTAAGAAACTTTTTTATCTCTTTAGCTGTCAGACCACCAATTCACTCCCTCCAATTTAGAACGTAGAACTATAAAACACTTATCGCCCCTTTTCCTTTGTGAGCAAGGTGCTAAAAATGATCAACAGATACAAAGATGATTCTATTGTGCCATTTGAGTATGGACTTTTCGATTTGTAATTTCCTCAAAATTCGGTATTTGTTATACTTTACTTTTTATGCATATTATTGTAAAATAAAATAACTACATCTGAAGTGTAATTCAACTCTAAAGCATCATCCCTGTAAACCAAACTAAAGGTAATGTCGCAGACACTTAATTACAGATTGCACATCAACCGACAATAGTGTGTTGATCAGTCGCTCTGTAACTTGAAGGGACATTATTTAAAAGTGACTGCAAACATTTTCTCAAAATTGCTCCGTATCTAGATGGGAAACTCTTTAGATATTTATTCAAATTCAATGACTTCATACAGATCAACACTGATTAACACATATCAATACTGGTCGACGATCTTCAACAGTCTTGACACTGTTCAGCAATATGAATGAATAAAAATAGATTTTTATTCTTAAGATTACTGATCATGAACAGCGTGATGTACCAGCTAGGAATACGCATAATGCCAAAACAAAACATCCAAAGAAGCAACTATCAACACCGAATAGACGAAACGTGCAAAGTGTTTACACCAGTGGTTGAGGCACACATAGCATCGCTTCTCAAATCACCAAAACGAATGAAGATATATCAACCTAAGTTTACCTCCAGCTGTACCTTTACCTGCAGCTGTACCTTTACCTCCTTTACCTCTAGCTGTACCTTTACCTCTAGCTGTACCTTTACCTCTAGCTGTACCTTTACCTGCAGCTGTACCTTTACCTCTAGCTGTACCTTTACCTCCAGCTGTACCTTTACCTCTAGAGTTTGACGATCCACAACCTCCATAGTTTGCGATTCTACTACCATTTAAAAAAGGT